>NC_086448.1:808612489-809212489 GCF_028390025.1 Pseudophryne corroboree
TTATGCAGTATAGATGTCTCTAATCTCTACACCATTATTCCCAACACTGAGGGCATCAAAGCAGTGAGGGACTTAATTGTGTCCAATCCATTATATGTTGGCCCTGACATTGATTTTGTTTTAGAGCTGTTAGAACTAGTTCTAACGAATAATTACTTTTTCCATGATGGTAATTTTTTCCTTCAGACGTCCGGGTGTGCGATGGGGTCCAATGTGGCCCCATCGTACGCCAACGCGTATATGTTTAAGGCTGAACGCGATATTTTCTTCAATAGAGCATTGATAAGAGAGAATATATTATTCTATGCTAGATACATAGACGACGTGTTTCTGATCTGGACGGGCTCAGAAGAAGCCTTCACATCGTTCATGTCTGAACACAATATGTCTGACAGCCCTATTAAATTTACACACTCTATTGATTGTAAAGCGGTACATTTTTTAGATGTTCTCATTGAACTGAAGGATGGGCAAATCTCCACTAATTTATATAGCAAACAAACAGATCGCAATACCCTGCTACATGCAGCAAGTTTTCACCCCAAGGCCCTTAAGTATGGGTTACCGTATTCCCAGTTTCTCCGCGCCAGGCGCATTTGCAGTAATAATGAGATGGCTATTAACAATATTGACCTGATGATTCAGAAATTTATTACAAGGGGGTATGACGAACAATTATTATTACAGTCCAAAGACAAGGTATTGGCTATTCCGCGGGACCAACTTTTAATCCCTAGGAATAGGAAGACTAACACCATGCGCTTACCTTGGGTTAACCACTACAATGATAAAAGTAATGACATTAGGTCAATAACAAAAAAACTCTGGCCTATAGTGGGCACAGACAAAAATCTAAACGTTCAAGACAAAAGGATAATGCCCTGCTACACCAGAGGTAAAAATATTCAAGATTGGGTGGTTAGGACAGATATTTCTAAAGTTGAGACCCCTGAAACACATTTTCTGGCCCGGAAGAACGGGTGTTTTAAGTGCTTGAACTGCACCACCTGTCGGTATATGGTAGCTGGTGATAGTTTTAGGCACCCGTATAGTGGCAAAAAATATCTTATTAAACATCGGGTGACTTGTACCACCAAGTTTATTGTTTATATGATTACATGTCCCTGTGGTTTAAGTTACGTAGGCAAAACTGATAGAACCCTACGGGAACGTATGGCCACTCATACACTGTCTATTAGAAATGCGCTGGAGAAGGGTCACAGTGATCAACCGGTCTCCAGACATTTTGTAAAAGCCGGACATAATTTGTCGACCCTTAGATATATGATTATAGGTCATATCCCACCCAGAAATAGAGGTGGGGATAGATCACTAGCTTTACTGCGCTGTGAATCCAGGTGGATACACAGATTGAATACCCTGTCACCCAAAGGGCTTAATGAGAGCTTGGGGCTTCACTGTTTTCTTTAATTTTTGATCTATTGATTTTCTGATATTTAATATTCTCTGAATAGATTGTGTAATTGATATTTAAAATATTTAAAATATTTGGATTCTGCATATATGACACTGGTCATCTCTAATTTGAGTACTTTATGGTTCTAGAATTCAGGAGTTTTTTTAATATTCTGTTAGTTCCACCCCTGTGATCCTAGCTAAATAGAGAGATAAATTTAGGTAATATGTTGTTTAAATCTGAATGACTACACACTGCGCTGTTATGTGAATGTAACCTCATGATGTCATTTTTATGTGTCACAGTTTTTGTTTATTGCGGCTGTTATGGCAACGGTGGTTAGGATGATGTCGTCATCGGTGGGCACCGTCTTCCAGCTTCCGGAGCCAGCCGTGGTCACATGGTGAGGTGCAGGTCTTTAAATGTGAGTTTGTATTTGACTTTTGTATCCTGATGACGAGGTAATAAATTCCTTGAAACGTTGATAAGCACATACCTGTGTTTGTATTATATTCATTGAGTGCCGCCGCCGGTATACTACTATATATATATATATATATATATATATATATATATAGAATAGCCTTATGAACATTCCAATGCGGGTGTGATGCACTGAAACTGGAAGAAAGTACGTTCAGAGGAAATTTGAGGAAAAATTACTGAACAGAAAGGGTTGTGCACAAGTGGAATAGCCTACCATCAGAGGTGGTAGAGGCTACGTCAGTAGAGCAATGTAAACATGCATGGGATAGACATAATGATCTCCTTACAAAGCAATAAGGATCAAATAAGGTTTGAGGTAAAAATATGGTAAAAAAGGGGCAGACTAGATGGGCCAAGTGGTTCTTATCTTCCGTCACATTCTATGTTTCTATGATGCTGATAATAAGGGGAATACAATAGCCCAGAATGCCAGAAGGGCGGATGATCACATTGGCCGGTCTGGCCATCCGCAGACCCACATGAGCAGCACTGCCTCCAGGCACTGGGCTCAGCAGGTGGAGATTCTGAAATGAGTAGCTGCGTAGCGCAGGGCTCGACAAATCCTGGGGACCAGGTCTCCATGGCTATCAGATTTTCCAGGTGTGAGGAAGCAGATCCTCGGCAGTCCCAGAAGAGATTTACGAATGTGACTGTGCTGTGGCAAACATTTCATGCACAGGAGTGTATGTACTCTACTACTGAACTCCACTGATGCCGCTGTGCTGTCAGTCTCTGTGCTGTGCTCTCTATTCTCAAAGCTCCGGCTGCATTGGGCTCTCCAGTAAGAGGGTCTTATGTGCGGCTGGGCACTTCAGAATGGGCAGCTGAGCAGTGGTGAGGCTGTAGGGGTGTTTTGCATGGGGGTGGCCAAGGAGTGGTGTGGCTGCAGGGGGCGTTTTTCCTGGAGGTGGCCGAGCAGTAGTGTGGCCGCGGGGAGTAGTTTGTGCTGGGCAGTACTTTATTTTATTTTATTTTTTAAATACTAATATGGTCCATTATAACGGGGTGGGGGTGGGGTGGGGGCTGTGCAGAGTAGTGGCGTGGTTAAGTGATGGGGCCTATATTACCTCAGGAATCCATCTGTGGACATTTTGTCTAATATAGTGTGTGACTGAGTAAATGCCGCAGCTGTGTAACACAAAGAGCTGCACTCCTATCTCCTTGTAATTTTATAAGACTCCTGCACCTTTCTCCTGGATCATGTACTTTGCCAAGTGCTATTTTATAGTTATTATTATTATTATTAGATTAGCTGAAGGCTGCATAAGACTGAGGCCATATAAGAGCCCAATTTTTTGTGATTGGTTGTCTATGACTAAGCAGTTGCTAGGTAGTTTTTTGGTTCTGTGGTAATTTTTCCTATAGGATTGTTGGGCTGTCCATCAAGGTTTTAGGGGCGTGGGTCTAGGATTATATATAATCCCAGTCATGTGCCTCAGACTTCCTCTTGCCATTTTGGAATGGCCCAGGAAGGCTGAGTACTTGACTGTTTGTGATAGTGTCTTTCTTGGTTTTATTGCCTGCTTATTATTTCTTGTACGATTACCTGTTCCCTCTGCCCTACTCCTCCCTCCTCCTGTCCCTCTTTTTCAGTGCCCTGTGCCTCCTTCCCCACATCTGGCATCCGCGAACCGGCAGGTCCGCCCCCCCCCCTCCCGTCGCCTCTTGTAGGCCGCAGGTGCCGCAGCATGTACGGAGCGCGGCCTCCCCTGCAGCAGTCCCCCCTTCCCTTGGGTCTCGACATGGTCGGACCGCGGCGGCCGCTGATTCTGCTGCTCGCCCGGCGGGCGTGCATCCCTGTCCGCGGCGGGTGGTGGTCTGGTGGGCCGGGGTCGTCCACGATGGGCATAGTATGCGGACGGCTCAATCTAAATGACTGGAGCTGGTGTCTGGTAGCGACTTTTCCTTTGCCATCCTCCAATATAAAATCAATTCAATTACAATTATAGTTTAAAGAGCAGGTCAGTGATCAATAAATATCGTCTGACCTTTAACTACAGCTAACCGTGTCCGTGTCGTTATTTTAGTGTGTCGTTATTATAGTGGTAAGCTAGTTTAATGAAATGTTTATGTCAATCGCAATAAAATTATGGGCGCCTTATTATTATTATTATTATTGCATTCTATTTCTAAGGCACCACAAGTGGTCCACAGCGCCATACATATAAAGGAAAAGTAGAACATTATATAACATTACAGTAACAAAGACATAAACAGAGCACAGGAAACAATTAGCACCACAATTCCCAGTACACAATACAGATGGGAAACAAGGTGAGTGAGGGAGTAATCAGCGGAGGGTGGAACCTGTCTCCAGTAGTGACGGCATGACTAGCAGGAGTAGAGTCGCTGGAAGAGACGAATGGATGTGAGTGAGAGGAATTTCGGGCTAAATGGCCTCTGAGTAGGAAAAGGCTGTTACTGAAGTGCTAGAGAAGAGGGCTATGAGAACAGGAGGGAGGAGAGCCCTGTTCATAGGAGCTTTCAAATAAGGGGAGAGAGGAGACTGAAAGATGACATGAGGGGTGAGCATGTGGAGGAGGACCTGAGGGCAGGAGGTAGGCGAGGTAGAGATGACTGAGGTAGGAGGGTGGGGTGAGTGACCCGGTGACAAGGTTAAGTGGTGAAAGGGTACACTTTGAGATACAGGTGAGTTTTCAGTGTGTGTTTGAAGCTTAGCAGTGTTGGGGAGAGCCTGATGGAGTGAGGTAGTTCATCAGGCATAATGTGTATAAGAGAAACTATTGTGTGGTATAACGTGAATTGGCACTACTGTGCATCATAACTTGAATGGGCACTACTGTGTGGCATATCGTGAATAGGGGGCACTACTGTAGTATATCTAGTATATCATGAATAAGGGCACTACTGTGTGGCATATCGTGAATAGGGGGCACTACTGTAGTATATCTAGTATATCATGAATAGGGGCACTACTGTGTGACGTAACGTGAATAAGGGACACTACAGTGTGACGTAATATGAATAAGGGACACTACTGTGTGATATAATGTGAATAAGGGACACTACTGTGTGATGTAACATAAATAAGTGGCAACACTACACAGTGTATTCTAACTAAGGTTGCACTACTGTACACATGGCATAATTTAAATTGGAGGTACTATTGTGTGTCCCTACTCCTTCCCAGCGAGACCACTTGGGGGTGCAAGTAGTGCACTCTCTTCTTACTGGAAATATGGAGGGGTGCACTAATGCTTTTTAAGTACAGAGGGCACCAAAATGTGTAGTTACAGCTCTGCTTTGGTGTGCACAGATGTGCCCTGCTCTGTGTTCAGTATCTTGTCCTAAAAAAGTCCTACAATGAATAGCTGGTGACACTGTGATGGGCCTATGTGTTTCCAGGGAGTGTTTTTAGTCCCAGTCCAGCCCTGCAATAGCCACTCATCTATTACTGGTATATAGTAACATAGTAACATAGTAATTGAGGTTGAATAGAGGCAAAATGCCCATCGTGTTCAACCTGTACTCTGTATTAAGTTGAGTTGATTATAATGTACCTGCTGAAGTAATGTTTTATGACTAGTTAACTATAAATCATGTTACACCCAGATTATCAACGTCAATATTTTAAATGTTATAACCTTGGATATCTTTTTCAATCAGAAATTCATCCAATCCTTTCTTAAAGGCATTTACAGAGTCCACCATTACCACCTTTCCTGGCAAGGAATTCCAAATCCTTATTGAAGAACCCTTTACTCCATTGCTCACCAGCGACAGACTGGGCCTCTGTTTTGGTCTGGGCATTTGTGAACGGGGGTGCGCGCGCGTTGCAGGTGTGCACCGTCACGATGTACGGGACGTTCCGCGAGTCAACGGGGTGTGGATTCGTGGCACGGCCCCATTTCTGTGGCGACACTTGCTGGGGGGGGGGGGTGTCTCTAGACCGGTGGACGTGGACTCACGGCACGCCCCCATTTCCATGGAGACTGCGTGGATGGCTAAACCAGATAGCCGGAGTCTGCACGCAGCCTTCTCGGCTGTCTGTGGGACAGGACAGGCCCACCTGCATGTGCCTGAAGTGACAGATGGCCAGTACGGCCCTGTCCGCCGCTCAATCTGGCAGAAGAATACTGAAGTGACTATAGGCCAAATATATCAGTATACTATTGATTCATTTATGAAACAGGAAATATGTTATGATCAATAGCAGGCAATCACATCCTATCATATTTCTTGTGAGGTTTAGCAAGTGAAAACAAATATTCACTTGGTTGCTATGAGTTACACGACCTTTAATCTGTGCCCCAATTTAAATACAATTCCATGACTAGTTTTTTGAAGATTTAATTTTGACGATGAAAACAAGACTCTGCATTGTCCTGATTTTTGTCCCAATATGAGGATTTCTACTATCGGCTAAGATTGAATTTTGACTGTACCTACATTTTAATTGTCTAACTTATGACCCTGTCAACCTTATGTCCATGTCAACCTTGGTGCGTTGTTTTTTTTTTTTTTTTGCATCATGTGCTGTTTGGGGACTATTTTTTTGAAGTGCCATCCTGTCTGACACTGCAGTGCCACTCCTAGATGGGCCAGGTGTTTGTGTTGGCCACTTGGGTCACTTAGCTTAGTCATCCAGCGACCTCGGTGCAAATTTTAGGACTAAAAATAATATTGTGAGGTGTGAGGTGTTCAGAATAGACTGAAAATGAGTGTAAATTATGGTTATTGAGGTTAATAATACTATGGGATCAAAATGACCCCCAAATTCTATGATTTAAGCTGTTTTTGAGGGTTTTTTGTAAAAAAAAAAAAAAAACAGAATCCAAAACACACCCGAATCCGACAAAAAAATTTCAGGGAGGTTTTGGCAAAACGCGTCCGAATCCAAAACATGGCCGCGGAACCGAATCCAAAACCAAAACACAAAACCCGAAAAATTTCCGGTGCACATCTCTACTAAAAAGAGGGGCAGATTGTTTTGGACTTGTATGTCAATTGGATTTTCCCATCTGTCCTCTCTGTCTGCTGTTTTGTTTTTCCTTTAGTTTCTCAGTTTATGATTGACTAGATTGTTTGAGTTGTTTGCTAGGGCAGTAAAGCACAGCAAATACTGTAGTAGCCATGTTAGCAGAACTAGTTGGTCAAGTACACTCTACTGCAGTGTTTACCACCCACGGTCCTCAAGGCACACTAACAGTCCTGGTTTTAAGGATAACCATACCTGATCACAGGTGATTTAATTAGTACCTCAGTTATTTTGATTAAACCATTTGTGCTCAAACATGGTTATCACTAAAACCTGCACTGTTGGTGTGCCTTGAGGACCGTGGTTGGGAAACACTGCTCTACTGTATAAAACATATTATGATACAAGCCATAGAGGTCCATGTAAACAGAAGTAGTTGAAAGTTACATTTTTGTGCCAAAATTCATACACCACCAGTTATTTTCATTACAGTAATAAAAAATTGTTATTTTAATTTAATAAAATTATAGGTTTTCACTAAACTTACATCACCTGATTTTCATATAAGGTTAGGTTTTAGGTTAGTAAATATATTATTGGTTATTGAGTTCATAGAGTGCTCAGTGCTTCTTCAATTGTCCATTTGCAAACCAGCAAATCAAAAACCAATAACCTAGTTCGGTAAGTGTGGTAAATTGTGCAAATCAGCCATGGTTTACAGAATATTTCCTCTTCTAACTCAGCATTTCCTGTTCCAAAATACAGATTATAAATATGATTTCCCAGAATCGTGCTAGGTTCAATTTATTCAAAATTAATTTTTCTTTATGTAATTACTCAAGACACATGAAATCATGAGTGGCATGAAACAGTTCAGTTCATTGGTCTCTAATGTCTTTAGATACAAAGTAAAGATAAAAACCACATTTAAACATATTTTTCTATTTCTGCAATGTATATTGTGAATTTCCCATTCTCAAACGTAAGTAAATAGTACGTTATGTGGTACATACAGTATTTGTCAAATAAATCACAACTACAGTACATTGGCCCTCATTCCGAGTTGTTTTAGCAGCATTGCACACACTAGGCCGCCGCCCTCTGGGAGTGTATCTTAGCTTAGCAGAATTGCGAACGAAAGATTAGCAGAATTGCGAATAGAAAATTCTTAGCAGTTTCTGAGTAGCTCGAGACTTACTCCTACACTGTGATCAGCTCAGCCCGTTTCGTTCCTGGTTTGACGTCACAAACACGCCCTGCGTTCGGCCAGCCACTCCCACGTTTCTCCAGACACTCCTGCATTTTATCCTGGCACGCCTGCGTTTTTCCGCACACTCCCAGAAAACGGTCAGTTTTCACCAAGAAACACCCACTTCCTGTCAATCACACTCCGATCACTTCAACGATGAAAATTCTTCGTTCGGTCGTGAGTAAATCTACTAAGTTTTGTGCTAAAATACTTAGCGCATGCACACTGCGTTCCATGCGCATGCGCATTTTCGCCTTAATCGCTCCGTTGCGAAAATCGGCAACGAGCGAACTACTCGGAATGACCCCCCTTATTTGAATGATACAAATTTTGTAACATAGTGTTCTGTTGGCTTTCAATTACATTTTTCTTTATACAAACATAGATGGTAATTTTTGAGCCTCCACAATACAAAATTTGTGTATCATTATGTGCGATTTATTTTATTTGAATCATTTTTAGAAAATATCAAATAACAAGTATAATTTTAACATTTTGCAACAGTTTTCAATTTTAACAATCAGGTTAATGTTTAACATCCTTATAATATAAATGTAAGCACAAGATCTATGGAACAATGGAAATAATTATGAAAGCCATGTGATGATGGAACTGCAGACCTTAAATCATAATATCCAGTGCAATTAGTAGCTATGAAAAATAAAACACAAGGGTGAAGTGGTTAGAATAGACAGGGGAGGGCTGGGAATAGTAAAGGATAATGCTTTATCACATTCTCCTTGAGAATACTGTGAAAATTAATGTCAACCCTTTGTTGGGTATCAAAGAGAATTTTATTCTCAGTTCTCATTACCTTGTTATGGTGCAAGAGCAAATTATGAATCATTTGTTAGAGAAAGGTCCTCCTGAAGAGTTACCACGTGTTCTCCACCAGTCTGATATGTAATAGGAAGGTTTTGCATTTTATGCCAGATTCTTTGTCTACTAGCCATGGAAACCACATGCTGACAAGTCTACAAATAATGAAGTGATTGGTAGAGGACATTGTAAACTCCAAGTCCATATAAGAATCAAATCTATTAAACAATTCTCTTGAGTAAAGGGAAAAAAAAACTTCCAGAGAATTGACATCACAATGTGGGTCATGTATTACATGCCTTGGAAGGGGTTATAAATAGGAATTTGGATAAAATTTGTCAAATTGATTAGACAGAACTCTGGTACTACTAGTACTTTTACACACATACAGTAACATCAGTTCCAATTTGTATAATAGTGAGCCAGTAATAATCCCACTAAACATGGAAAGGGGTTCCCAATCCAGCATTAAGCCAATATCATGTGCTAAGTAGGGAGCAACTTGCTTAGTTGATTTGGGCATCTATACCACCTGCAAGAACATTCAATTGTTTTTCAGTCACAAAGAGACTTGAGTGAAAAAAGAAAAATTTTGACCACTGAAGATCAAAATTTGTTATTTTCTGCCAAGTCTCATTTACTGTACCCAGACAGCTTGGAAAATAGAGGTTTAATTAAGATTTTTCTATAC
Source organism: Pseudophryne corroboree (assembly GCF_028390025.1). Taxonomy (NCBI): domain Eukaryota; kingdom Metazoa; phylum Chordata; class Amphibia; order Anura; family Myobatrachidae; genus Pseudophryne; species Pseudophryne corroboree. Next base: position 808,622,091 of record NC_086448.1, read on the forward strand.
GTAGTTAAATGGTTAATTGCTACGTGCGTGTGATTAAAAGTCAGACTGTCTAGACTTCAGGTGCAAGACTTGTTTACATGCCTCTATAAAAGTATCTGCATGTGCACAAGTCTGTTACTGAGTTATTGAAGCACCGCAGTGCTGTGCAGCTGTAGAGTACTTAGTCCAAGAGAAACTGCTACCTGTTTGTATTCTTTCACCTGTAACTTGTTATATTCACTAAAACCTACTCTGGTTTGGAAAGTGTGGACTAACCTCCTTGCTCACATACGTCTACCAACTTGTAGGCATCTGCCAATAGATTTTATAAAGCTTTGTGATCATGCGTATAGGATACAGTGCTGTAACACACAGAAACTTTCCAAACAAGATCCCAGGGCCAACTCAGCTCATAAAATGCAGTTTTTATGGTGATTTCAAAACTGCCCCAAATGAAAAGATTTGTTAGTACTTTGCTGGGCCACTTTTGCCCCTTTATACAACTTGAACTCTACAAGCCATAGATTGCCTAACTGTGCTGGTATGTTTTGTGAGAAATATTAGCCTAAATGAAAAGAAATGTATCTCCATAACGTTGCCCCCACCAGCATGAAGGGCAGCGACAATGCAAAGACAGGTCTTCTCCTTCTGCAGCCCATGCAATGTAATGTGCGATGTACTGTTCATTGAGAGGCCATCTGACTTGGTTCCTTATTCAGAGTATCTGTCATGCGATGCACTGCCGACTGTCTGTGGGATGGAACAAGTTTGTCCATTTGCCGTTCCACTTGAACATCCAGTAGAGGTTTACGAACACAGGCATTGTGCTCAGCCTCAGACCAAGTTTTTTGTCTGCTGGTTTTCTCTGTGTACACTGTAACATCTCCCACAATCGGACAATTCACCGGTGCAGCCATTATACTAATGCAAGCACCAACAATTATTCCATGTTCCTTCCAAGTTCTTCAAATATTGTACTTTACCTGGTGATAGCTGTCATTAGTTTCTGCATACCTTCCCCTTTACATTCCTATCTAGATTCAGTGGTCACGTTAGCATTATTTGCAGAATAGCTACTTTGCATAAAATTACCAGGTGGTCATAATAACTTGTCCACTCAGTTGGTATATCTGTACTGTATGTACAGGATATGACAGTTGTGACATTGCACCAGGAGGTGTGTTACTCTTGGAAGCTACTTTCAGACTAAGAAACTTTTGATGTATTATATAGCGTACATCCTGACCTTTGTTTTTTAATTGCTACTATACTTCACAAATGATGAATTTTTGTACACATATAATTAGGCGATGCATAACTTTTCTATGAATTTATGGACCATTAAAAAAGAGTACTTAGCAATTTATACTATTAGTCCTCACTGCCAAAAGTGTGAAGTTAATGACTGCACCTAATTTAGTGCAGAACTAAATAAACATGAGGTAGGTGCTATGTGTGATTGGGGACCGGGAGTCACTGAACATCTCTATACGGCATCAATCAGGACACTTCCCTGCTAGAACACTTTAACAGCTGAAAGGCTCACTGGACGGGGATAATAAGTTGGTGCGCTGAGCTAACAAAGAACATGACAGCCTGTGTTCCATGCTTCAAATCATCTCAAAGGTCCAATCATTCTGACATTGTTAAAAATTAAAGGGACTGTTTCTTATAATAACTATATGATAAAAAAGATTAAATTGAAATTACGGGTGGAATAGTGTCAGATTCAGAGATAAATGCACAGAAGCTGCGTCCTGAGAAATACTATATGTAAGGGCTCCAGCAGGTGTCTTTAATAGAAAGACGGCCATGTAATTCTCACTCATGGGGCCAGTGAAGTTGTGTCCAAGGACACATCCACTGGCCTCGATGCACTCAGAAAACGGGTGGACCCACTGTTTTCTGTAACGCTGGTTCAGAATTTCTGGTGATTTCCTCTGACCCTGGGAAGAGTAAGAAAGTCTCCCACAAGCCTCATCACGCTGGTGGCCCCTGCCCTCTTCCTGAGTGAAATGGGCAGTGGCGAGGCTTGATGGTGTAATTCATGTGACCCTTACCCACGCTTGACAAAGATAGGATCCCAAGATTTACATTGCATAGAGCGAGGCAACAATAACACAACCATGACATCATACCTCCACCCCGTAATGCCCCCTTGGCCACGGCAAGCCCCACCACACTCTTTGCAAAGGGGCAGAGAGGAACTAGGCATGTATGACCTATGGCCTATTGCCACGTGTATAGGACACCTGCTGGCATAGTGTGTCTGATCTATAATCGCTCTGTGGCTGCACACATATGCTCCCAAAAAGTTTAGCATGAGTCTGACTTACAGTATGTCTAGGTATCAAAGGTCCAGCACAGACCAAGTCCAGTGAGGGGGTCTTCCTGCAATTTGTGAGTTAATGCAGACTGGGAGAAAGATGCAGAAATGCTTGGAAAACCATATTATCTTCTAGTGGTCAGGGGCAGGTACAATTAGCAGACGGTTCTGCTGTTGATGATGCTGACCCTGAGAACTAACAAACCGGCTTGACTGGCTGTTTATAAGTGTTCAGTATGAAATGCTGGCGGTCGATAGCTAACCCTCTTGGGGGATCTTCAGAGTCGGGATGACACTTTCGGTCATGTGACTACCGGCATCCTGACAGCTGGTATTACGTACCAAACCCACAGTACCTAGGGGTGTGAGAGCACTGTTGCTGCCCCAAGGCACCTGCATTTGATTTTCTGGGTGCATGATACAACTCCTCAAATCTTGCAGAACTGCTAGAGCATACCTAGGATAAATAAATGCAAATTGCGGTTCGGGGCTCAATTGCTGCCAACTGTATATTAGCCCCAGGACACATAAATGGGAACTTGCGTACATGGAAACTAGGACTGTACTACAGCTCTACCATATTGTGCACACTCTCCAAACCACTTAAATCTCATTGGAATATCTCGTTCTGCAAAATTACAGTACATACCATGTCTGTATTTTGGAATGTTAGCAAACCTAGGGCCTAATTCAAGGTTGATTGCAGAAGCAAAATCTTCCTCTAATGGTCAAAACCATGTGCAGTGCAGGTGGGGCAGATGTAACCCCACTGGGGGGTGTCCAGACTGAAATCTAAATTGCAGTGTAAAAATAGAGCAGCCAGTATTTACTAGAGATGAGCGGGTTCGGTTTCTCTGAAACCGAACCCGCACAAACTTCATGTTTTTTTCACGGGTCCGAGCAGACTCGGATCCTCCCGCCTTGCTCGGTTAACCCGAGCGCGCCCGAACGTCATCATGACGCTGTCGGATTCTCGCGAGACTCGGATTCTATATAAGGAGCCGCGCGTCGCCGCCATTTTCACACGTGCATTGAGATTGATAGGGAGAGGACGTGGCTGGCGTCCTCTCCATTAGAAATTAGATTAGAAGAGAGAGAGAGATTGTGCAGAGTCAGACAGAGTTTACCACAGTGACCAGTGCAGTTGTTGTTAGTTAACTTTTATTTATTTTAATATATATCCGTTCTCTGCTATATCCGTTCTCTGCCTGAAAAAAAACGATACACAGCAGCAGCCAGTCACACAGTGTGACTCAGTCTGTGTGCACTCAGCTCAGCCCAGTGTGCTGCACATCAATGTATAAAAGGCAAAGCTTATAATAATTGTGGGGGAGACTGGGGAGCACTGCAGGTTGTTATAGCAGGAGCCCCCAGGAGTACATAATATTATATTAATTTAAAATTAAACAGTGCACACTTTTGCTGCAGGAGTGCCACTGCCAGTGTGACTAGTGGTGACCAGTGCCTGACCACCAGTATAGTAGTATATTCATTGTTGTATGTATTGTATACTATCTCTTTATCAACCAGTCTATATTAGCAGCAGACACAGTACAGTGCGGTAGTTCACGGCTGTGGCTACCTCTGTGTCGGCAGTCGGAACTCGGCAGGCAGTCCGTCCATCCATAATTGTATTACAATATATACCACCAAACCGTGGTATTTTTTTTTCTTTCTTTATACCGTCATAGTGTCATACTAGTTGTTACGAGTATACTACTATCTCTTTATCAACCAGTGTACAGTGCGGTAGTTCACGGCTGTGGCTACCTCTGTGTCGGCAGTCGGCAGGCAGTCCGTCCATCCATAATTGTATTATTATTATAATATATACCACCTAACCGTGGTTTTTTTTTCATTCTTTATACCGTCGTCATAGTGTCATACTAGTTGTTACGAGTATACTACTATCTCTTTATCAACCAGTGTACAGTGCGGTAGTTCACGGCTGTGGCTACCTCTGTGTCGGCAGTCGGCAGGCAGTCCGTCCATCCATAATTGTATTATTATTATAATATATACCACCTAACCGTGGTTTTTTTTCCATTCTTTATACCGTCGTCATAGTGTCATACTAGTTGTTACGAGTATACTACTATCTCTTTATCAACCAGTGTACAGTGCGGTAGTTCACGGCTGTGGCTACCTCTGTGTCGGCAGTCGGCAGGCAGTCCGTCCATCCATAATTGTATTATTATTATAATATATACCACCTAACCGTGGTTTTTTTTCCATTCTTTATACCGTCGTCATAGTGTCATACTAGTTGTTACGAGTATACTACTATCTCTTTATCAACCAGTGTACAGTGCGGTAGTTCACGGCTGTGGCTACCTCTGTGTCGGCAGTCGGCAGGCAGTCCGTCCATCCATAATTGTATTATTATTATAATATATACCACCTAACCGTGGTTTTTTTTCCATTCTTTATACCGTCGTCATAGTGTCATACTAGTTGTTACGAGTATACTACTATCTCTTTATCAACCAGTGTACAGTGCGGTAGTTCACGGCTGTGGCTACCTCTGTGTCGGCAGTCGGCAGGCAGTCCGTCCATCCATAATTGTATTATTATTATAATATATACCACCTAACCGTGGTTTTTTTTCCATTCTTTATACCGTCGTCATAGTGTCATACTAGTTGTTACGAGTATACTACTATCTCTTTATCAACCAGTGTACAGTGCGGTAGTTCACGGCTGTGGCTACCTCTGTGTCGGCAGTCGGCAGGCAGTCCGTCCATCCATAATTGTATTATTATTATAATATATACCACCTAACCGTGGTTTTTTTTTCATTCTTTATACCGTCGTCATAGTGTCATACTAGTTGTTACGAGTATACTACTATCTCTTTATCAACCAGTGTACAGTGCGGTAGTTCACGGCTGTGGCTACCTCTGTGTCGGCAGTCGGCAGGCAGTCCGTCCATCCATAATTGTATTATTATTATAATATATACCACCTAACCGTGGTTTTTTTTCCATTCTTTATACCGTCGTCATAGTGTCATACTAGTTGTTACGAGTATACTACTATCTCTTTATCAACCAGTGTACAGTGCGGTAGTTCACGGCTGTGGCTACCTCTGTGTCGGCAGTCGGCAGGCAGTCCGTCCATCCATAATTGTATTATTATTATAATATATACCACCTAACCGTGGTTTTTTTATACCACCTAACCGTGGCAGTCCGTCCATAATTGTATACTAGTAAACTATCCAATCCATCCATCTCCATTGTTTACCTGAGGTGCCTTTTAGTTCTGCCTATAAAATATGGAGAACAAAAAAGTTGAGGTTCCAAAATTAGGGAAAGATCAAGATCCACTTCCACCTCGTGCTGAAGCTGCTGCCACTAGTCATGGCCGAGACGATGAAATGCCAGCAACGTCGTCTGCCAAGGCCGATGCCCAATGTCATAGTACAGAGCATGTCAAATCCAAAACACCAAATATCAGAAAAAAAGGACTCCAAAACCTAAAATAAAATTGTCGGAGGAGAAGCGTAAACTTGCCAATATGCCATTTACCACACGGAGTGGCAAGGAACGGCTGAGGCCCTGGCCTATGTTCATGGCTAGTGGTTCAGCTTCACATGAGGATGGAAGCACTCAGCCTCTCGCTAGAAAACTGAAAAGACTCAAGCTGGCAAAAGCACCGCAAAGAACTGTGCGTTCTTTGAAATCCCAAATCCACAAGGAGAGTCCAATTGTGTCGTTTGCGATGCCTGACCTTCCCAACACTGGACGTGAAGAGCATGCGCCTTCCACTATTTGCATGCCCCCTGCAAGTGCTGGAAGGAGCACCCGCAGTCCAGTTCCTGATAGTCAGATTGAAGATGTCAGTGTTGAAGTACACCAGGATGAGGAGGATATGGGTGTTGCTGGCGCTGGGGAGGAAATTGACCAGGAGGATTCTGATGGTGAGGTGGTTTGTTTAAGTCAGGCACCCGGGGAGACACCTGTTGTCCGTGGGAGGAATATGGCCGTTGACATGCCAGGTGAAAATACCAAAAAAATCAGCTCTTCGGTGTGGAGGTATTTCACCAGAAATGCGGACAACAGGTGTCAAGCCGTGTGTTCCCTTTGTCAAGCTGTAATAAGTAGGGGTAAGGACGTTAACCACCTCGGAACATCCTCCCTTATACGTCACCTGCAGCGCATTCATAATAAGTCAGTGACAAGTTCAAAAACTTTGGGTGACAGCGGAAGCAGTCCACTGACCAGTAAATCCCTTCCTCTTGTAACCAAGCTCACGCAAACCACCCCACCAACTCCCTCAGTGTCAATTTCCTCCTTCCCCAGGAATGCCAATAGTCCTGCAGGCCATGTCACTGGCAAGTCTGACGAGTCCTTTCCTGCCTGGGATTCCTCCGATGCATCCTTGCGTGTAACGCCTACTGCTGCTGGCGCTGCTGTTGTTGCCGCTGGGAGTCGATGGTCATCCCAGAGGGGAAGTCGTAAGCCCACTTGTACTACTTCCAGTAAGCAATTGACTGTTCAACAGTCCTTTGCGAGGAAGATGAAATATCACAGCAGTCATCCTACTGCAAAGCGGATAACTGAGTCCTTGACAACTATGTTGGTGTTAGACGTGCGTCCGGTATCCGCCGTTAGTTCACAGGGAACTAGACAATTTATTGAGGCAGTGTGCCCCCGTTACCAAATACCATCTAGGTTCCACTTCTCTAGGCAGGCGATACCGAGAATGTACACGGACGTCAGAAAAAGACTCACCAGTGTCCTAAAAAATGCAGTTGTACCCAATGTCCACTTAACCACGGACATGTGGACAAGTGGAGCAGGGCAGGGTCAGGACTATATGACTGTGACAGCCCACTGGGTAGATGTATGGACTCCCGCCGCAAGAACAGCAGCGGCGGCACCAGTAGCAGCATCTCGCAAACGCCAACTCTTTCCTAGGCAGGCTACGCTTTGTATCACCGCTTTCCAGAATACGCACACAGCTGAAAACCTCTTACGGCAACTGAGGAAGATCATCGCGGAATGGCTTACCCCAATTGGACTCTCCTGTGGATTTGTGGCATCGGACAACGCCAGCAATATTGTGTGTGCATTAAATATGGGCAAATTCCAGCACGTCCCATGTTTTGCACATACCTTGAATTTGGTGGTGCAGAATTTTTAAAAAAACGACAGGGGCGTGCAAGAGATGCTGTCGGTGGCCAGAAAAATTGCGGGACACTTTCGGCGTACAGGCACCACGTACAGAAGACTGGAGCACCACCAAAAACTACTGAACCTGCCCTGCCATCATCTGAAGCAAGAAGTGGTAACGAGGTGGAATTCAACCCTCTATATGCTTCAGAGGTTGGAGGAGCAGCAAAAGGCCATTCAAGCCTATACAATTGAGCACGATATAGGAGATGGAATGCACCTGTCTCAAGTGCAGTGGAGAATGATTTCAACGTTGTGCAAGGTTCTGATGCCCTTTGAACTTGCCACACGTGAAGTCAGTTCAGACACTGCCAGCCTGAGTCAGGTCATTCCCCTCATCAGGCTTTTGCAGAAGAAGCTGGAGGCATTGAAGAAGGAGCTAACACGGAGCGATTCCGCTAGGCATGTGGGACTTGTGGATGCAGCCCTTAATTCGCTTAACAAGGATTCACGGGTGGTCAATCTGTTGAAATCAGAGCACTACATTTTGGCCACCGTGCTCGATCCTAGATTTAAAGCCTACCTTGGATCTCTCTTTCCGGCAGACACAGGTCTGCTGGGGTTGAAAGACCTGCTGGTGACAAAATTGTCAAGTCAAGCGGAACGCGACCTGTCAACATCTCCTCCTTCACATTCTCCCGCAACTGGGGGTGCGAGGAAAAGGCTCAGAATTCCGAGCCCACCCGCTGGCGGTGATGCAGGGCAGTCTGGAGCGACTGCTGATGCTGACATCTGGTCCGGACTGAAGGACCTGACAACGATTACGGACATGTCGTCTACTGTCACTGCATATGATTCTCTCAACATTGATAGAATGGTGGAGGATTATATGAGTGACCGCATCCAAGTAGGCACGTCACACAGTCCGTACTTATACTGGCAGGAAAAAGAGGCAATTTGGAGGCCCTTGCACAAACTGGCTTTATTCTACCTAAGTTGCCCTCCCACAAGTGTGTACTCCGAAAGAGTGTTTAGTGCCGCCGCTCACCTTGTCAGCAATCGGCGTACGAGGTTACATCCAGAAAATGTGGAGAAGATGATGTTCATTAAAATGAATTATAATCAATTCCTCCGCGGAGACATTGACCAGCAGCAATTGCCTCCACAAAGTACACAGGGAGCTGAGATGGTGGATTCCAGTGGGGACGAATTGATAATCTGTGAGGAGGGGGATGTACACGGTGATATATCGGAGGGTGAAGATGAGGTGGACATCTTGCCTCTGTAGAGCCAGTTTGTGCAAGGAGAGATTAATTGCTTCTTTTTTGGGGGGGGTCCAAACCAACCCGTCATATCAGTCACAGTCGTGTGGCAGACCCTGTCACTGAAATGATGGGTTGGTTAAAGTGTGCATGTCCTGTTTTGTTTATACAACATAAGGGTGGGTGGGAGGGCCCAAGGATAATTCCATCTTGCACCTCTTTTTTCTTTTCTTTTTCTTTGCATCATGTGCTGATTGGGGAGGGTTTTTTGGAAGGGACATCCTGCGTGACACTGCAGTGCCACTCCTAGATGGGCCCGGTGTTTGTGTCGGCCACTAGGGTCGCTAATCTTACTCACACAGCTACCTCATTGCGCCTCTTTTTTTCTTTGCGTCATGTGCTGTTTGGGGAGGGTTTTTTGGAAGGGACATCCTGCGTGACACTGCAGTGCCACTCCTAGATGTGCCCGGTGTTTGTGTCGGCCACTAGGGTCGCTAATCTTACTCACACAGTCAGCTACCTCATTGCGCCTCTTTTTTTCTTTGCGTCATGTGCTGTTTGGGGAGGGTTTTTTGGAAGGGCCATCCTGCGTGACACTGCAGTGCCACTCCTAGATGGGCCCGGTGTTTGTGTCGGCCACTAGGGTCGCTAATCTTACTCACACAGCTACCTCATTGCGCCTCTTTTTTTCTTTGCGTCATGTGCTGTTTGGGGAGGGTTTTTGGAAGGGACATCCTGCGTGACACTGCAGTGCCACTCCTAGATGGGCCCGGTGTTTGTGTCGGCCACTAGGGTCGCTTATCTTACTCACACAGCGACCTCGGTGCAAATTTTAGGACTAAAAATAATATTGTGAGGTGTGATGTGTTCAGAATAGGCTGAAAATGAGTGTAAATTATGTTTTTTGAGGTTAATAATACTTTGGGATCAAAATTACCCCCAAATTCTATGATTTAAGCTGTTTTTTAGGGTTTTTTGAAAAAAACACCCGAATCCAAAACACACCCGAATCCGACAAAAATAATTCGGTGAGGTTTTGCCAAAACGCGTTCGAACCCAAAACACGGCCGCGGAACCGAACCCAAAACCAAAACACAAAACCCGAAAAATTTCAGGCGCTCATCTCTAGTATTTACCCTGCACAGAAACAATATAACTCACCCAAATCTAACTCTCTCTGCACATTACATCTGCCCCGCCTGCAGTGCACATGGTTTTGCCTATTAGAGGAAGATTTTGCTTTTGCAATCAACCTTGAATTAGGCCCTTAATAGGCATTCTGCAAGGTGATTTGGCAGCATTGCAGAATACTGTAGTGCTCAGGATTACCTCCGTACAGCGCTGAGATAATGGGGTATAATGTATGTAAGAGGGTCTGAGATTCCGAGTCGATTCCGGTCGATATCAGACTATCTTTTAAAGCGGTAATCATTTACAAGGCAAAACCATGCTTGTAAATGATTGCCGTTTAAAAAAAACATCCAGTATTGACGGGCATCCTTGCACCTGTGGCAAACTCGTACCAAAGATATCTATGTGTTGAGTTTATCTGTGCGGCTTTGGCTATGCTAACATTGTTAAAAGAGGCAGATCTAGTATTTGACGAGTTTTCTGTCATCTTTGGGTTAGGTTCTAAAGCCACAGCATGGTACTGTAGTTCAGGGCCTTCTAGAATTCAACTGAAAAACCCATCAATGGTAAATCAATGTTCTGTTCTAATATCTGAATTGCTGACAGATCCTCAACGGTTTTTCCTTTAGGAAATCGGCATGCACGTGTGATGGGCCTATTAAATTATTTAAGCAACTACCGCTTTGTGTTTAACTGTCATTGGTGTATCTTTAATGGGTGCGGTGCATATAGGGTCCCTGGGTCCATGGGGGACCCACAACGCACACACTGCAACCATGTTTAATTATTTAACTTTCCAGAGTCCTGCGTCAGCACTCCAGCAAAAATCACAGGAAAATGGCCACCACACACCCAGTAGCGATGAGTCGCCAGAACATGGTGGGGCGCCATGTTTAGAGAGATCTGCGCATGAGCAGTAGACTCACGCAATTGAGTGAGTCTATGGGCCCTTTGTTAATCTGACCCTGATCACTGAGAGGCATGGATAGGATCAGTATTTGGAGGGTATGCTGATCTTGGGGGACCTCAGTGCTGTATGTGCACTCTCAATTTAGAAATCTATGAACACATGATCCAAAGTATGTACTATTATCATGTAGCGTTATGGCAAAACGCCTTGACGTGGCTGTTGGCTTACCATATGTTTGCAAATATATGTGACTGAGATCACTGCATTTTCGATCATCATGTAGAACATAGTTGCCGAACTTCCTGGCCGCCCCTCCAGCAGGGTGCAGCCCGATCAGCACAGCGGGAGATGGTGCCGGAGGTGTAGCTTGAATTAGGGGGTGCTACTTTGGCGTGCTGCATGATTGAATCATCGTGGCCATGCCCCCCGCTATACAATACTGAGATTATAGGAATTGTACAGCAGGGGGAGTGGCTACGATGACACGATTTAGCGAGTATCGCTTAATCGACCACCAAGTCTGCCCACTTCACTAATCAGTGGGCATCTGGGTGGAGGGTAGCGGGCCAGTTGCAGGAGACTTGCCCTCTGTTCTGGGTTGCCCATTTTTCGAGAGCCTCTTGGTTGATCTTGGAGAGTAGGCAAGTATGATATAATTGTAAATTCTGTTACTGGTCTGTTTGCAGTGTGTTGGGTTAATTTGTTTTCTTCCTGTCTAGATTTACTCCTCCGTTAAATGTACCTATGATGGGCGTACTGTATAATTTGATTTGATCAAAAACCTTCTTGTGTAGCTCAATAATTATTCCACCGGTTTCCACAGAGAGAAATCCTGAACACATGATCTGTTGGGGACACTTAAGTTGAGAGTCACTGCTCTATCGCATTGAGTTAGTAAGAGTGGCTTTTATACCTCAGATAATATTTCCTCAAAATGTGGTATAAGTATGGGATAAGTCTTTGCCTTGTCTTTCAATTAGTGTGTCACCCAGAAGTGCACGTTAGGCATATGCCTAGGGACTGCATTTGCTGGGGGGTGGCACACTTGGCTGATAAGGGCCAGATGATTCTTTTTTTTTTTTGTCATTACAACTTTATATGAATATATACACTGCTCAAAAAAATAAAGGGAACACTAAAATAACACATCCTAGATCTGAATGAAATATTCTTATTAAATACTTTGTTCTTTACATAGTTGAATGTGCTGACAACAAAATCACACAGAAAATTATCAATGGAAATCAAATTTATTGACCCATGGAGCTCTGGATTTGGAGTCACACTCAAAATTAAAGTGGAAAAACACACTACAGGCTGATCCAACTTTGATGTAATGTCCTTAAAACAAGTCAAAATGAAGCTCAGTAGTGTGTGTGGCCTCCACGTTCCTGTATGACCTCCCTACAACGCCTGGACATGCTCCTGATGAGGTGGCGGATGGTCTCCTGAGGGATCTCCTCCTAGACCTGGACTAAAGCATCCGCCACTCCTGGACAGTCTGTGGTGCAACGTGGCGTTGGTGGATGGAGCGAGACATGATGTCCCAGATGTGCTCAATTCGATTCAGGTCTGGGGAACGGGCGGGCCAGTCCATAGCATCAATGGCTTCGTCTTGCAGGAACTGCTGACACACTCCAGTCACATGAGGTCTAGCATTGTCTTGCATTAGGAGGAACCCAGGGCCAACCGCACCATCATATGGTCTCACAAGGGGTCTGAGGATCTCATCTCTGTACCTAATGGCAGTCAGGCTACCTCTGGCGAGCACATGGAGGGCTGTGCGGCCCCCCAAAGAAATAGCACCCCACACCATTACTGACCCACTGCAAACTGGTTATGCTGGAGGATGTTGCAGGCAGCAGAACGTTCTCCTTGGTGTCGCCAGACTCTGTCACGTCTGTCACATGTGCTCAGTGAGAACCTGCTTTCATCTGTGAAGAGCACAGGGCGCCAGTGGTGAATTTGCCAATTTTGGTGTTCTCTGGCAAATGCCAAACGTCCTGCACGGTGTTGGGCTGTAAGCACAACCCCCACCTGTGGACGTCGGGCCCTCATACCACCCTCATGGAGTCTGTTTCTGATCGTTTGAGTAGACACATGCACATTTGTGGCTTGCTGGAGGTCATTTTGCAGGGATCTGGCAGTGCTTCTCCTGTTCCTCCTTGCAAAAAGGCAGAGGTAGTGGTCCTGCTGCTGGGTTGTTGCCCTCCTACGGCCTCCTCCACGTCTCCTGATGTACTGGCCTGTCTCCTGGTAGCGCCTCCATGCTCTGGACACTACGCTGACAGACACGGCAAACCTTCTTGCCACAGCTCGCATTGATGTGCCATCCTGGATGAGCTGCACTACCTGAGCCACTTGTGTGCGTTGTAGACTCCGTCTCATGCTACCACTAGAGTGAAAGCACTGTCAGCTTTCAAAAGTGACCAAAACATCAGCCATAAAGCACAGGAGCTGAGAAGTGGTCCGTGGTCACCACCTGCAGAACAACTCCTTTATTGGGGGTGTCTTGCTAATTGCCTATAATTCACACCTGTTGTCTATTCCATTTGCGCAACAGCATGTGAAATTGATTGTCAATCAGTGTTGCTTCCTAAGTGGGCAGTTTGACTTCACAGAAGTGTGATTGACTTGGAGTTACATTGTGTTGTTTAAGTGTTCCCTTTATTTCTTTGAGCAGTGTGTTTATATATATATATATATATATATACAACACAAAAAAATTATCCTTATCTAGCGCCTAAAGGAAAACAGCAGCACTACAGGTGAGATCTCCGTTGCTAAATCTCAAACTTACATAAACAGAAAAAACATTTCCTGAGTGCGCTAAAGTTCTTGCATAGATTGAACGGAAGTCCTTCCAAATGGATATATCTTATACTGTAGAAGATGGGGTTTTCTGGATTCCTACAGTGGATAACCCCTTAACAAGGTGTAAACTTGGTACAAGGGAGCGTTATCCTCAACTGGATTACTGATTTGTAGCTGATAAACCCAGCGCGTTTCGTCTATTTGACTTCATCAGGGGTTGCAAAAATGTTAGGATCAAAATATTACATCAATAGTTCTGCAGTAAAGATGTTTTTAAAACAATCTTTATATAAAGGCAAGCTCTTCATATATAAAAGGAACATGGACCTTAAAAAGTGGCTTCCCACTTTGACTCTAAAAAGAGCCTTTCCATCTTTAGTACTGGATCACCCTAAAACCATGTACTGATTCAGTGCACTGGAAATAGATTTTTTTATATGTATATAGATACGGAAGCATCAAAAGGTATATCCAGAGTAAAGATAAGTATTAATAAACTGGAACTTCCAAAAGGACCCACAGTTGTATCATAAAGGATCCTAACTTGCAACCATGGGTGTGGAAAATTCAGAATGAAATTTCCACACCCATGGTTGCAAGTTAGGAGAATTGTTAGGAGATTTGTTTTTTTTTTTATATATATATATATATATATATATATATATATATATATATATAGCAACAATGAAGCCGGCATTCCCCTTGCTGATGTATCAACTGCTCCGGTGCCCTCCATAAGATGAAAACATCCAAATATAACGAAGGAAGTCTGGCGGCACTCAGGAGACTTTTCAAATGATGAATTTATTGAGGTAACATCCAACAATTGTTTCGGGCCTCCGCCCGTCGTCAGGGATGCATATCAAACAATAAACATACATTATATACCCACATAAAGACTTCCCCCCACACACATATCAAGCTCCTTGACTCATCTCACCTGCAGACCCACTTACCGAGACGAGCGTCACAATGCAAGCCGCCGCCACGAGCCGTCCTGCTCATCAGCCGCTGCCGCACAGCGGACTACGTCATCAATGGGCGCATGCAGGGAGATCGAGATCAAGTGTGTACATTGGTTACCTAAGTAACCGGAAAACAAAACAAATAGACATTTAAACATTAATAATGTGCACAATAACATACAAAGTGAAGTATGTAATATAATATATCATATATCATATTATGTACTATATTATAAAAACAAACTATGGGACACTGTGTTTTAATAACTCCCAAGTATAACACATTTAAAACGTGGCATATATACATACATATGACCATGTAACAAACAGCATCACAGGGGGACTCATGGTTTAATAAAATTCTATTATCATAGATAAACCCATTATGATAAATTCAATATAATACAAGATAAGTTTTAAGTTTATAAGAAACTATGTAAACCATGTTGTTCATTCAGGCCTTTAGGGGCAAGTGTATCCAACCTGAAAATCCATCGACTCTCTAGTTGGAGTAACACTTTGCCCCTATCAGCACCCCGAATTGATGCTGGGACATGGTCAATTATTTTGCTCCTAATGCTCGCAATACTGTGCGATTGTTGCACACAATGGCGAGCCATAGGTTGGTCACTGGACCCTGACTCCAAAGCAGCCCTAATTGCCGACCTGTGGTTGGCCATTCTCTCCTTAAATTGACATTCTGTCTTGCCCACATAGTGCAAACCACATGGGCAAGACAGAACGTAAATCACGAATCTTGAAGTGCAAGTGAGGGGAAAGTTAATAGTAAATTTCTTGCCTGATCTGGGATGAGAAATAAAGTCTCCTACCAACATTGAGCGACAGGTGACACATCCAATGCACCTGAAGCACCCTGGCTTCCTTGATAAGAAATGTTGTTTGGGTTTAGCCTTTGTTAATTCCATTACATCTATTTTTCCCAGCCTATCCCTCAGGTTTTTACCCCTGGAATATGCTGGCATTACCCGAGTGTTAAGCAAACCAGGTAGATCTTTATCCGTATTAATAATGGGCCAAATCTTTTTAATTTCCCTATTAGTATGGTTACTCACTTCAGTGAATCTGTTAACCCAGGGGATTTTCTGTATCCCACTTACTGCCGTACTCTTACCCTTTAAGGATACCTCCCTAGGAATCTGTAGAACCCTTTGCTTAGTGGCTAACAGTGTTTTATATTCATAGCCCCGTTGCTCAAACTTTGATACCATTTCATCCAGAGCTCCTTCAATTTTAGAAGAATCACTTGTGATGCGACGCACTCTGAGCATCTGGGAATATGGCAGTCCATATTTCAATGAGGGGGGATGAAAACTATCTGCTTTGAGAATAGTATTGCGATCTGTCTCCTTGACATATAATGACGTACATAATTGATCATTCACATGTGTGATATTCACATTCAAGAAATTAATAGTGGACAAACTCATATTATAGGTGAGCTTCACCACACTAGAAGATGCATTATGGATGTCTAGGAGATTCTGCAGACATTCAATTGAACCACCCCACACGATTAATAAATCATCAATAAACCTAACATACATGATGACACGATGACTGGAAGGGTTATTGAGTAAAAGAGGCTTCTCAATCCAACACATAAAAGCATTAGCGTACGATGGGGCCACATTGGACCCCATCGCACAGCCAAGCTTCTGCAGGAAAAAAATACCATTAAACAGAAAATAATTTCTAGTCAACACAAGAAGCAATAATTCCAAGAAGAATTCCACAGGAGGACCAACATAATGAGGGTTATCATTAATGAGGGCTGCTACTGCTGATATGCCCAAGTCATGAGGGATACACGTATATAACCCCACAACATCAGCACTACAAAAGACTGTATCAGGTGCAAGTTTACCTAGATTACCCAGTCTGACTAACAGATCATTAGTGTCCTTAAGATATCATATTGACTGCTGTATACACTGATTTAACAGTGCATCCAAGTATATGGAAATGGGTTGAAATAGAGATCCCCTGGCAGATATTATTGGTCTGCCAGGGGGTTTCTCACTGTTTTTATGGAGCTTGGGCAGTGTGTAAAACATGGGCACCACTGGGTAGGTAGTTTTTAATGCAGTGGACAGTTCACTAGAAATCCATGATTTATCAACAGCCCTGGATAACACACTGTCCAGCTCCACTTTGAAACCAGTGGTAGGATCTCGTCTCAATCTCTCATATATATCAACATCAGACAACTGTTTTTCACATTCAGTGATGTAATCTGACGCCTTATCGGCGTTTCTGATTATGATATCAGTCCGAGACTGTAGATCTTTAAGGGCCCGTCGCTCCGGACCTGTCATATTGCCATGACCCCAAATGTATTGATCACATTCATTACCAAGCCTGTCCATAAGACGCGAAAAGGTCTTAATTGATGGACTATTCGAAACAGGCTCAAATCTTGATTTTGGTTGCAGTTTTTTAAGCTGCATAGGAATGTCCGTAGGAACATCAGGTATCGGGGTGGATTGAGACTTGAAATGTTCACATAATTTCAATGTCCTATTGAACTTAAATGATTCCACCCTCCATTGAAAGGGATCATGACAAACAGTTGGAATAAAAGAAAGTCCCTTAGCCAAAACCTGGTATTCTAACTGAGACAATGGGGATTTAGACAGATTAAATACCGCATGTCTTACTTGCGAGTCTTTGTTTTTGCTTTGCCTTTTTCTTTGGCCCCCTCGCCGCGTCCTTTTGGTGGCTTGCCAATGGCTGCTCGGGTGATTGCCCCTAAAGGGCGTTCTTGATGTGAGGTGCTGGCCACTTGTGAATCATTATCACTAATAGAGGTGCTTGATCCTTCATAATCTGTGAATCGCGCTCTCACTCTCCGATTGTTGTGAAAAGACTTCTGTTGGTTACGAGGAGCCGAGTTGGTAAGCCATATATACACTCGATTTTGATCATAATCTTGCTGGACCACACGTTTTTTTTATCACGTTTGAATTTAATTAAATCCTTTTTATATTGGTCCAGCTGTTCTGTCTTGCCCATGTGGTTTGCACTATGTGGGCAAGACAGAATGTCAATTTAAGGAGAGAATGGCCAACCACAGGTCGGCAATTAGGGCTGCTTTGGAGTCAGGGTCCAGTGACCAGCCTATGGCTCGCCATTGTGTGCAACAATCGCACAGTATTGCGAGCATTAGGAGCAAAATAATTGACCATGTCCCAGCATCAATTCGGGGTGGTGATAGGGGCAAAGTGTTACTCCAACTAGAGAGTCGATGGATTTTTAGGTTGGATACACTTGCCCCTAAAGGCCTGAATGAACAACATGGTTTACATAGTTTCTTATAAACTTAAAACTTATCTTGTATTATATTGAATTTATCATAATGGGTTTATCTATGATAATAGAATTTTATTAAACCATGAGTCCCCCTGTGATGCTGTTTGTTACATGGTCATATGTATGTATATATGCCACGTTTTAAATGTGTTATACTTGGGAGTTATTAAAACACAGTGTCCCATAGTTTGTTTTTATAATATAGTACATAATATGATATATGATATATTATATTACATACTTCACTTTGTATGTTATTGTGCACATTATTAATGTTTAAATGTCTATTTGTTTTGTTTTCCGGTTACTTAGGTAACCAATGTACACACTTGATCTCGATCTCCCTGCATGCGCCCATTGATGACGTAGTCCGCTGTGCGGCAGCGGCTGATGAGCAGGACGGCTCGTGGCGGCGGCTTGCATTGTGACGCTCGTCTCGGTAAGTGGGTCTGCAGGTGAGATGAGTCAAGGAGCTTGATATGTGTGTGGGGGAAGTCTTTATGTGGGTATATAATGTATGTTTATTGTTTGATATGCATCCCTGACGACGGGCGGAGGCCCGAAACAATTGTTGGATGTTACCTCAATAAATTCATCATTTGAAAAGTCTCCTGAGTGCCGCCAGACTTCCTTCGTTATATTTGGATGTTTTCATCTTATGGAGGGCACCGGAGCAGTTGATACATCAGCAAGGGGAGTGCCGGCTTCATTGTTGCTACATGTTTGAGATATGCTGCAAGTACATATCTTATAGCAAGGCACCCCAAGCGACAATATTGTTCTGTCTGTTATATCTCAGTGGACTGATTTCTGCCTCCTTTTATATGGGACACTGATTTGTTGTGGCATTATCTAACAGCATTTGTTGCACATATGGAAGAACAGGCTGAGCCAGGTTGTGCATTTGCTCAATTAAACACCAGGGAGTGTTTTAGTTACTCTGATGTGGAGGCTGAACACATCCTTAGTTCATGTAAAGTACAGGCTGAATCTTCTGATCCAGAGAATGTTGACCTTTATAAAGACCTATACTTTCTCAAGAAACGGGAATTAGATTACATGTATCGTGCTCTAACCCTAGCAGAATATTATAAGGAAAAGCAGATTCCCAGGGGATTTAGGGTTAGAAATACCCCTACTATTGGTCGCTATAATGCACCTTTTTGCAAGAAATGGGTCGGCATTCTCAATAAGTGCTCCATGGACTTACTCCTGCTTGTCATTGAGGAATCATCAAAAGAGCTGACAGCAGTGAAGGGAAGAATAACTGAGTTTGAGTCCAAATACAAGCCTGTTCTTATACAGGATACTCAAGTTAACTGGCTGGAGAAATTATCTGCACAGCTGGACCAATATAAAAAGTATTTAATTAAATTCAAACGTGATAAAAAACGTGTGGTCCAGCAAGATTATGATCAAAATCGAGTGTATATATGGCTTACCAATTCAGCTCCTCGTAACCAACAGAAGTCTTTTCACAACAATCGGAGAGTGAGAGCGCGATTCACAGATTATGAAGGATCAAGCACCTCTATTAGTGATAATGATTCACAAGTGGCCAGCACCTCACATCAAGAACGCCCTTTAGGGGCAATCACCCGAGCAGCCATTGGCAAGCCACCAAAAGGACGCGGCGAGGGGGCCAAAGAAAAAGGCAAAGCAAAAACAAAGACTCGCAAGTAAGACATGCGGTATTTAATCTGTCTAAATCCCCATTGTCTCAGTTAGAATACCAGGTTTTGGCTAAGGGACTTTCTTTTATTCCAACTGTTCGTCATGATCCCTTTCAATGGAGGGTGGAATCATTTAAGTTCAATAGGACATTGAAATTACGTGAACATTTCAAGTCTCAATCCACCCCAATACCTGATGTTTCTACGGACATTCCTATGCAGCTTAAAAAACTGCAACCAAAATCAAGATTTGAGCCTGTTTCGAATAGTCCATCAATTAAGACCTTTTCGCGTCTTATGGACAGGCTTGGTAATGAATGTGATCAATACATTGGGGGTCATGGCAATATGACAGGTCCGGAGCGACGGGCCCTTAAAGATCTACAGTCTCGGACTGATATCATAATCAGAAACGCCGATAAGGGCGGGGCCATAGTCGTACAGGACCTGTCAGATTACATCACTGAATGTGAAAAACAGTTGTCTGATGTTGATATATATGAGAGATTGACACAAGATCCTACCACTGGTTTCAAAGTGGAGCTGGACAGTGTGTTATCCAAGGCTGTTGATAAATCATGGATTTCTAGTGAACTGTCCACTGCATTAAAAACTACCTACCCAGTGGTGCCCATGTTTTACACACTGCCCAAGCTCCATAAAAACAGTGAGAAACGCCCTGGCAGACCAATATCTGCCAGGGGATCTCTATTTCAACCGATTTCCATATACTTGGATGCACTGTTAAATCCGTGTATACAGCAGTCAATATCATATCTTAAGGACACTAATGATCTGTTAGTCAGACTGGATAATCTAGGTAAACTTGCACCTGATACAGTCTTTTGTAGTGCTGATGTTGTGGGGTTATATACGTGTATCCCTCATGACTTGGGCATATCAGCAGTAGCAGCCCTCATTAATGATAACCCTCATTATGTTGGTCCTCCTGTGGAATTCTTCTTGGAATTATTGCTTCTTGTGTTGACTAGAAATTATTTTCTGTTTAATGGTATTTTTTTCCTGCAGAAGCTTGGCTGTGCGATGGGGTCCAATGTGGCCCCATCGTACGCTAATGCTTTTATGTGTTGGATTGAGAAGCCTCTTTTACTCAATAACCCTTTCAGTCATCATGTCATCATGTATGTTAGGTTTATTGATGATTTATTAATCGTGTGGGGTGGTTCAATTGAATGTCTGCAGATTCTCCTAGACATCCATAATGCATCTTCTAGTGTGGTGAAGCTCACCTATAATATGAGTTTGTCCAGTATTAATTTTTTGGATGTGAATATCACACATGTGAATGATCAATTATGTACGTCATTATATGTCAAGGAGACAGATCGCAATACTATTCTCAAAGCAGATAGTTTTCATCCCCCCTCATTGAAATATGGACTGCCATATTCCCAGATGCTCAGAGTGCGTCGCATCACAAGTGATTCTTCTAAAATTGAAGGAGCTTTGGATGAAATGGTATCAAAGTTTGAGCAACGGGACTATGAATATAAAACACTGTTAGCCACTAAGCAAAGGGTTCTACAGATTCCTAGGGAGGTATCCTTAAAGGGTAAGAGTACGGCAGTAAGTGGGATACAGAAAATCCCCTGGGTTAACAGATTCACTGAAGTGAGTAACCATACTAATAGGGAAATTAAAAAGATTTGGCCCATTATTAATACGGATAAAGATCTACCTGGTTTGCTTAACACTCGGGTAATGCCAGCATATTCCAGGGGTAAAAACCTGAGGGATAGGCTGGGAAAAATAGATGTAATGGAATTAACAAAGGCTAAACCCAAACAACATTTCTTATCAAGGAAGCCAGGGTGCTTCAGGTGCATTGTATGTGTCACCTGTCGCTCAATGTTGGTAGGTGACTTTATTTCTCATCCCAGATCAGGCAAGAAATTTGCTATTAACTTTCCCCTCACTTGCACTTCAAGATTCGTGATTTACGTTCTGTCTTGCCCATGTGGTTTGCACTATGTGGGCAAGACAGAATGTCAATTTAAGGAGAGAATGGCAAACCACAGGTCGGTAATTAGGGCTGCTTTGGAGTCAGGGTCCAGTGACCAACCTATGGCTCGCCATTGTGTGCAACAATCGCACAGTATTGCTAGCATTAGGAGCAAAATAATTGACCATGTCCCAGCATCAATTCGGGGTGCTAATAGGGGCTAAGTGTTACTCCAACTAGAGAGTCGATGGATTTTCAGGTTGGATACACTTGCCCCTAAAGGCCTGAATGAACAACATGGTTTACATAGTTTCTTATAAACTTAAAACTTATCTTGTATTATATTGAATTTATCATAATGGGTTTATCTATGATAATAGAATTTCTCTAACGTCCTAGTGGATGCTGGGGACTCCGTCAGGACCATGGGGAATAGCGGCTCCGCAGGAGACAGGGCACAAAAGCAAGCTTTTAGGATCACATGGTGTGTACTGGCTCCTCCCCCTATGACCCTCCTCCAAGCCTCAGTTAGGTTTTTGTGCCCGTCCGAGCAGGGTGCAATCTAGGTGGCTCTCTTAAAGAGTTGCTTAGAAAAAGCTTTTAGGTTCTTTATTTTCAGTGAGTCCTGCTGGCAACAGGCTCACAGCATCGAGGGACTTAGGGGAGAGAAGTGAACTCACCTGCGTGCAGGATGGATTGGCTTCTTAGGCTACTGGACACCATTAGCTCCAGAGGGAGTCGGAACACAGGTCTCGCCCTGGGGTTCGTCCCGGAGCCGCGCCGCCGACCCCCCTTGCAGATGCTGAAGATTGAAGAGGTCCGGAACCAGGCGGCAGAAGACTTTCAGTCTTCATCAGGTAGCGCACAGCACTGCAGCTATGCGCCATTGTTGTCAGCACACTTCACACAGCGGTCACGGAGGGTGCAGGGCGCGGGGGGGGGCGCCCTGGGCAGCAATGTATAATACCTGTATGGCGAAAAATACATCACATATAGCCCTTGAGGCTATATGGATGTATTTAACCCCTGCCAGATATCACAAACTCCGGAGAAGAAGCCAGCCGAAAAGGGGGCGGGGCCTATTCTCCTCAGCACACAGCGCCATTTTCCCTCACAGAAATGCTGGTGGGAAGGCTCCCATGCTCTCCCCTGCACTGCACTACAGAAACAGGGTTAAAACAGAGAGGGGGGGGCACTGATTTGGCGATATGAATATATATTAAATGCTATAAGGGAGGAACACTTATATAAAGGTTGTCCCTATATAATTATAGCGTTTTGGTGTGTGCTGGCAAACTCTCCCTCTGTCTCCCCAAAGGGCTAGTGGGTCCTGTCCTCTATCAGAGCATTCCCTATGTGTGTGCTGTATGTCGGTACGTGTGTGTCGACATGTATGAGGAAAATGTTGGTGAGGAGGCGGAGCAAATTGCCTGTAATGGTGATGTCACTCTCTAGGGAGTCGACACCGGAATGGATGGCTTATTTATGGAATTACGTGATAATGTCAACACGCTGCAAGCCGGTTGACGACATGAGACGGCCGGCGAACAAATTAGTACCTGCCCAGGCGTCTCAAACACTGTCAGGGGCTGTAAAACGCCCATTTACCTCAGTCGGTCGACACAGACCCAGACACGGACACTGATTTCAGTGTCGACGGTGAAGAAACAAACGTATTTTCCTTTAGGGCCACACGTTAAGGGCAATGAAGGAGGTGTTACATATTTCTGATACTACAAGTACCACAAAAAAGGGTATTATGTGGGATGTGAAAAAACTACCTGTAGTTTTTCCTGAATCAGATAAATTAAATGAAGTGTGTGATGATGCGTGGGTTTCCCCCGATAGAAAATTATTGGCGGTATACCCTTTCCCGCCAGAAGTTAGGGCGCGTTGGGAAACACCCCTTAGGGTGGATAAGGCGCTCACATGCTTATCAGAACAAGTGGCGGTACCATCTACAGATAGGGCCGTACTTAAGGAGCCAGCTGATAGGAGGCTGGAAAATATCCTAAAAAGTATACACACACATGCTGGTGTTATACTGCGACCAGCGATCGCCTCAGCCTGGATGTGCAGAGCTGAGGTGGCTTGGTCGGATTCCCTGACTAAAAATATTGATACCCTTGACAGGGACAGTATTTTATTGACTATAGAGCATTTAAAGGATGCATTTCTATATATGCGAGATGCGCAGAGGGATATTTGCACTCTGGCATCAAGAGTAAATGCGATGTCCATATCTGCAAGAAGATGTTTATGGACACGACAGTGGTCAGGTGATGCAGATTCCAAACGGCACAAAGATGTATTGCCGTATAAAGGGGAGGAGTTATTTGGGGTCGGTCCATGGGACCTGGTGGTCACGGCAACTGCTGGAAAATCCACCGTTTTTTACCCTAAGTCACATCTCTGCAGAAAAAGACACCGTCTTTTCAGCCTCAGTCCTTTCGTCCCTATAAGAGTCATATCTGCCCAGGGATAGAGGAAAGGGAAGAAGACTGCAGCAGGCAGCCCATTCCCAGGAACAGAAGCCCTCCAACGCTTCTACCAAGTTCTCAGCATGACGCTGGGACCGTACAGGACCCCTGGATCCTACAAGTAGTATCCAAGGGGTACAGATTGGAATGTCGAGACGTTTCCCCCTCGCAGGTTCCTGTAGTCTGCTGTACCAATGTCTCCCTCCGACAGGGAGGCAGTATTGAAAACAATTCACAAGCTGTATTCCCAGCAGGTGATAATCAAAGTACCCCTCCTACAACAAGGAAAGGGGTATTATTCCACACTATATGGTGGTACTGAAGCCAGAAGGCTAGGTGAAACCTATTCTAAATCTGAAATATTTGAACACTTACAAAAGTTCAAATCCAGATGGAGTCACTCAGAGCAGTGATAGCGAACCGGGAAGAAGGGGACTATATGGTGTCCCGGGACATCAGGGATGCTTACCTCCATGTCCCAAAAATTTGCCTTTCTCACCGAGGGTACCTCAGGTTCGTGGTACAGAACTGTCACTATCAGTTTCAGACGATGCCGTTGGATTGTCCAAGGCACCCCGGGTCCTTACCAAGGTAATGACCGAAATGAGGATTCGTCTTCAAAGAAAATGGACGACTTCCTGATAAGAACAAGGTCCAGAGAACAGTTGGAGGTCGGAGTAGCACTATCTCAAGTAGTTCTACGACAACACGGGTGGATTCTAAATATTCCAAAACCGCAGTTGTTCCGACGACACGTCTGCTGGTCCTAGGGATGATTCTGGACACAGTCCAAAAAAAAAAAAAAGGTGTTTCTCCCAGAGGAGAAAGCCAGGGAGTTATCCGAGCTAATCGGGATCCTCCTAAAACCAGGAAAAGTGTCAGTGCATCATTGCACAAGAGTCCTGGTAAAAATGGTGGCTTATTACGAAGCGATTCCATTCGGCAGATTTCACGCAAGAACTCTTCAGTGGGATCTGCTGGACAAATGGTCCGGATCGCATCTTCAGATGCATCAGCGGATAACCCTATATCCAAGGACAAGGGTGTCTCTCCTGTGGTGATTACAGAGTGCTCATCTTCTAGAGGGCCGCAGATTCGGCATTCAGGATTGGGTGCTGGTGACCACGGAGGCCAGCCTGAGAGGCTGGAGAGCAGTCACACAGGGAAAAAATTTCCAGGGAGTGTGATCAAGTCTGGAGAATTCTCTCCACATAAATATACTGGAGCTAAGAGCAAATTTATAATGCTCTAAACTTAGCAAGACCTCTGCTTCAAGGTCAGCCGGTATTGATCCAGTGGGATAACATCACGGCAGTCGCCCACGTAAACAGAAAGGGCGGCACAAGAAGCAGGAGGGCAGTGGCAAAACTGCAAGGATTTTTCGCTAGGCGGAAAATCATGTGATAGCACTGTCAGCAGTGTTCATTCCGGGAGTGGACGACTGGGAAGCAGACTTCCTCAGCAGGCACGACCTCCACCCGGGAGAGTGGGAACTTCATCGGGAAGTTTTCCGCATGATTGTGAACCGTTGGGAAAGACCAAAGGTGGACATGATGGCATCCCGCCCGAACAAAAAACGGGACAGGTATTGCGCCAGGTCACGAGACCTTCAGGCGATAGCTGTGGATGTCCTGGTAACACCGCGGGTGTAACAGTCGGTGTATGTGTTCCCTCCTCTGCTTCTCATAACCAAGGTATTGAGAATTATAAGACGTAGAGGAGTAAGAACTATACTCGTGGCTCCGGATTGGCCAAGAGGGACTTGGTACCCGGAATTTCAAGAGATGCTCACAGAGGACTAATGGCCTCGGGAGCTAAGAAGGGACTTGCTTCAGCAAGTACCATGTCTGTTCCAAGACTTACCGCGGCTGCGTTTGACGGCATGGCGGTTGAACGCCGGATCCTAAGGGAAAAGGCATTCCGGAAGAGGTCATACCTACCCTGGTCAAAGCCAGGAAGGAGGTGACCGCACAACGTTATCACCACATGTGGTGAAAATATGTTGCGTGGGTGAGGCCAGGAAGGCCCCACGAAGAAATTTCAACTAGGTCGATTTCTGCACTTCCTGCAAACAGGAGTGTCTATGAGCCTCAAATTGGGGTCCATTAAGGTTCAAGTTTCGGCCCTGTAGATTTTCTTCCAGAAAGAATTGGCTTCAGTTCCTGAAGTCCAGACATTTGTCAAGGGAATATTGCATATACAGCCCCTTTTGTGCCTCCAGTGGCACCGTGGGATCTCAACGTAGTGTTGGGATTCCTCAAATCATATTGGTTTGAACCGCTCAAATCTGTGGATTTGAAATATCTCACATGGAAAGTGACCATGCTGTTGGCCCTGGCCTCGGCCAGGCGAGTGTTAGAATTGGCGGCTTTGTCTTACAAAAGCCCATATTTGATTTTCCATTCGGACAGGGCAGAACTGCGGACTCGTCCCCAGTTTCTTCCTAAGGTGGTGTCAGCGTTTCACCTGAAACAACCTATTGTGGTGCCTGCGGCTACTAGGGACTTGGAGGACTCCAAGTTGCTAGACGTTGTCAGGGCCCTGAAAATATATATATATATATATAATTCCAGGACGGCTGGAGTCAGAAAGTCTGACTTGCTGTTTATATTGTATGCACCCAAAAAGCTGGGTGCTCCTGCTTCTAAGCAGACTATTGCTCGTTGGATTTGTAGTACAATTCAGCTTGCACATTCTGTGGCAGGCCTGCCACAGCCAAAATCTGTAAATGCCCATTCCACAAGGAAGGTGGGCTCATCTTGGGCGGCTGCCCGAGGGGTCTCGGCTTTACAACTTTGCCGAGCAGCTACGTGGTCAGGGGGGAACACGTTTGTAAAATTCTACAAATTTGATACCCTGGCTGAGGAGGACCTGGAGTTCTCTCATTCGGTGCTGCAGAGTCATCCGCACTCTCCCGCCCGTTTGGGAGCTTTGGTATAATCCCCATGGTCCTGACGGAGTCCCCAGCATCCACTAGGACGTTAGAGAAAATAAGATTTTACTTACCGATAAATCTATTTCTCATAGTCCGTAGTGGATGCTGGGCGCCCATCCCAAGTGCGGATTGTCTGCATTACTTGTACATAGTTATTGTTACAAAAATCGGGTTATTATTGTTGTGAGCCATCTTTTTTTAGAGGCTACTTCTTTGTTATCATACTGTTAACTGGGTTCAGATCACAAGTTGTACGGTGTGATTGGTGTGGCTGGTATGAGTCTTACCCGGGATTCAAGATCCTTCCTTATTGTGTACGCTCGTCCGGGCACAGTACCTAACTGAGGCTTGGAGGAGGGTCATAGGGGGAGGAGCCAGTACACACCATGTGATCCTAAAAGCTTGCTTTTGTGCCCTGTCTCCTGCGGAGCCGCTATTCCCCATGGTCCTGACGGAGTCCCCAGCATCCACTACGGACTATGAGAAATAGATTTATCGGTAAGTAAAATCTTATTTTTATTAACCCATGAGTCCCCCTGTGATGCTGTTTGTTACATGGTCATATGTATATATGCCACGTTTTAAATGTGTTATACTTGGGAGTTATTAAAACACAGTGTCCCATAGTTTGTTTTTATAATATAGTACATAATATGATATATGATATATTATATTACATACTTCACTTTGTATGTTATTGTGCACATTATTAATGTTTAAATGTCTATTTGTTTTGTTTTCCGGTTACTTAGGTAACCAATGTACACACTTGATCTCGATCTCCCTGCATGCGCCCATTGATGACGTAGTCCGCTGTGCGGCAGCGGCTGATGAGCAGGACGGCTCGTGGCGGCGGCTTGCAGTGTGACGCTCGTCTCGGTAAGTGGGTCTGCAGGTGAGATGAGTCAAGGAGCTTGATATGTGTGAGGGGGGAAACCTTTATGTGGGTATATAATAGAGATGAGCGCCGGAAATTTTTCGGGTTTTGTGTTTTGGTTTTGGGTTCGGTTCCGCGGCCGTGTTTTGGGTTCGACCGCGTTTTGGCAAAACCTCACCGAATTTTTTTTGTCGGATTCGGGTGTGTTTTGGATTCGGGTGTTTTTTTCAAAAAACCCTAAAAAACAGCTTAAATCATAGAATTTGGGGGTCATTTTGATCCCAAAGTATTATTAACCTCAAAAACCATAATTTACACTCATTTTCAGTCTATTCTGAATACCTCACACCTCACAATATTATTTTTAGTCCTAAAATTTGCACCGAGGTCGCAGTGTGAGTAAGATAAGCGACCCTAGTGGCCGACACAAACACCGGGCCCATCTAGGAGTGGCACTGCAGTGTCACGCAGGATGTCCCTTCCAAAAAACCCTCCCCAAACAGCACATGACGCAAAGAAAAAAAGAGGCGCAATGAGGTAGCTGACTGTGTGAGTAAGATAAGCGACCCTAGTGGCCGACACAAACACCGGGCCCATCTAGGAGTGGCACTGCAGTGTCACGCAGGATGGCCCTTCCAAAAAACCCTCCTCAAACAGCACATGACGCAAAGAAAAAAAGAGGCGCAATGAGGTAGCTGACTGTGTGAGTAAGATAAGCGACCCTAGTGGCCGACACAAACACCGGGCCCATCTAGGAGTGGCACTGCAGTGTCACGCAGGATGTCCCTTCCAAAAAACCCTCCCCAAACAGCACATGACGCAAAGAAAAAAAGAGGCGCAATGAGGTAGCTGACTGTGTGAGTAAGATAAGCGACCCTAGTGGCCGACACAAACACCGGGCCCATCTAGGAGTGGCACTGCAGTGTCACGCAGGATGTCCCTTCCAAAAAACCCTCCCCAAACAGCACATGACGCAAAGAAAAAAAGAGGCGCAATGAGGTAGCTGACTGTGTGAGTACGATAAGCGACCCTAGTGGCCGACACAAACACCGGGCCCATCTAGGAGTGGCACTGCAGTGTCACGCAGGATGTCCCTTCCAAGAAACCCTCCCCAAACAGCACATGACGCAAAGAAAAAAAGAGGCGCAATGAGGTAGCTGACTGTGTGAGTAAGATAAGCGACCCTAGTGGCCGACACAAACACCTGGCCCATCTAGGAGTGGCACTGCAGTGTCACGCAGGATGTCCCTTCCAAAAAACCCTCCCCAAACAGCACATGACGCAAAGAAAAAAAGAGGCGCAATGAGGTAGCTGACTGTGTGAGTAAGATAAGCGACCCTAGTGGCCGACACAAACACCGGGCCCATCTAGGAGTGGCACTGCAGTGTCACGCAGGATGTCCCTTCCAAAAAACCCTCCCCAAACAGCACATGACGCAAAGAAAAAAAGAGGCGCAATGAGGTAGCTGACTGTGTGAGTAAGATAAGCGACCCTAGTGGCCGACACAAACACCGGGCCCATCTAGGAGTGGCACTGCAGTGTCACGCAGGATGTCCCTTCCAAAAAACCCTCCCCAAACAGCACATGACGCAAAGAAAAAAAGAGGCGCAATGAGGTAGCTGACTGTGTGAGTAAGATAAGCGACCCTAGTGGCCGACACAAACACCGGGCCCATCTAGGAGTGGCACTGCAGTGTCACGCAGGATGTCCCTTCCAAAAAACCCTCCCCAAACAGCACATGACGCAAAGAAAAAAAGAGGCGCAATGAGGTAGCTGACTGTGTGAGTAAGATAAGCGACCCTAGTGGCCGACACAAACACCGGGCCCATCTAGGAGTGGCACTGCAGTGTCACGCAGGATGGCCCTTCCAAAAAACCCTCCCCAAACAGCACATGACGCAAAGAAAAATAAAAGAAAAAAGAGGTGCAAGATGGAATTGTCCTTGGGCCCTCCCACCTACCCTTATGTTGTATAAACAGGACATGCACACTTTAACCAACCCATCATTTCAGTGACAGGGTCTGCCACACGACTGTGACTGATATGACGGGTTGGTTTGGACCCCCCCCAAAAAAGAAGCAATTAATCTCTCCTTGCACAAACTGGCTCTACAGAGGCAAGATGTCCACCTCATCATCATCCTCCGATATATCACCGTGTACATCCCCCTCCTCACAGATTATCAATTCGTCCCCACTGGAATCCACCATCTCAGCTCCCTGTGTACTTTGTGGAGGCAATTGCTGCCGGTCAATGTCTCCGCGGAGGAATTGATTATAATTCATTTTAATGAACATCATCTTCTCCACATTTTCTGGATGTAACCTCGTACGCTGATTGCTGACAAGGTGAGCGGTGGCACTAAACACTCTTTCGGAGTACACACTTGTGGGAGGGCAACTTAGGTAGAATAAAGCCAGTTTGTGCAAGGGCCTCCAAATTGCCTCTTTTTCCTGCCAGTATAAGTACGGACTGTGTGACGTGCCTACTTGGATGCGGTCACTCATATAATCCTCCACCATTCTTTCAATGTTGAGAGAATCATATGCAGTGACAGTAGACGACATGTCCGTAATCGTTGTCAGGACCTTCAGTCCGGACCAGATGTCAGCATCAGCAGTCGCTCCAGACTGCCCTGCATCACCGCCAGCGGGTGGGCTCGGAATTCTGAGCCTTTTCCTCGCACCCCCAGTTGCGGGAGAATGTGAAGGAGGAGATGTTGACAGGTCGCGTTCCGCTTGACTTGACAATTTTCTCACCAGCAGGTCTTTCAACCCCAGCAGACTTGTGTCTGCCGGAAAGAGAGATCCAAGGTAGGTTTTAAATCTAGGATCGAGCACGGTGGCCAAAATGTAGTGCTCTGATTTCAACAGATTGACCACCCGTGAATCCTTGTTAAGCGAATTAAGGGCTCCATCCACAAGTCCCACATGCCTAGCGGAATCGCTCCGTGTTAGCTCCTCCTTCAATGTCTCCAGCTTCTTCTGCAAAAGCCTGATGAGAGGAATGACCTGACTAAGGCTGGCAGTGTCTGAACTGACTTCACGTGTGGCAAGTTCAAAGGGCATCAGAACCTTGCACAACGTTGAAATCATTCTCCACTGCACTTGAGACAGGTGCATTCCACCTCCTATATCGTGCTCAATTGTATAGGCTTGAATGGCCTTTTGCTGCTCCTCCAACCTCTGAAGCATATAGAGGGTTGAATTCCACCTCGTTACCACTTCTTGTTTCAGATGATGGCAGGGCAGGTTCAGTAGTTTTTGGTGGTGCTCCAGTCTTCTGTACGTGGTGCCTGTACGCCGAAAGTGTCCCGCAATTCTTCTGGCCACCGACAGCATCTCTTGCACGCCCCTGTCGTTTTTTAATAAATTCTGCACCACCAAATTCAAGGTATGTGCAAAACATGGGACGTGCTGGAATTTGCCCATATTTAATGCACACACAATATTGCTGGCGTTGTCCGATGCCACAAATCCACAGGAGAGTCCAATTGGGGTAAGCCATTCCGCGATGATCTTCCTCAGTTGCCGTAAGAGGTTTTCAGCTGTGTGCGTATTCTGGAAAGCGGTGATACAAAGCGTAGCCTGCCTAGGAAAGAGTTGGCGTTTGCGAGATGCTGCTACTGGTGCCGCCGCTGCTGTTCTTGCGGCGGGAGTCCATACATCTACCCAGTGGGCTGTCACAGTCATATAGTCCTGACCCTGCCCTGCTCCACTT
Organism: Pseudophryne corroboree; assembly: GCF_028390025.1. Taxonomy (NCBI): domain Eukaryota; kingdom Metazoa; phylum Chordata; class Amphibia; order Anura; family Myobatrachidae; genus Pseudophryne; species Pseudophryne corroboree. The sequence goes on from NC_086448.1 coordinate 808,653,573, forward strand.
GTCCACATGTCCGTGGTTAAGTGGACATTGGGTACAACTGCATTTTTTAGGACACTGGTGAGTCTTTTTCTGACGTCCGTGTACATTCTCGGTATCGCCTGCCTAGAGAAGTGGAACCTAGATGGTATTTGGTAACGGGGGCACACTGCCTCAATAAATTGTCTAGTTCCCTGTGAACTAACGGCGGATACCGGACGCACGTCTAACACCAACATAGTTGTCAAGGCCTCAGTTATCCGCTTTGCAGCAGGATGACTGCTGTGATATTTCATCTTCCTCGCAAAGGACTGTTGGACAGTCAATTGCTTACTGGAAGTAGTACAAGTGGGCTTACGACTTCCCCTCTGGGATGACCATCGACTCCCAGCAGCAACAACAGCAGCGCCAGCAGCAGTAGGCGTTACACGCAAGGATGCATCGGAGGAATCCCAGGCAGGAGAGGACTCGTCAGAATTGCCAGTGACATGGCCTGCAGGACTATTGGCATTCCTGGGGAAGGAGGAAATTGACACTGAGGGAGTTGGTGGGGTGGTTTGCGTGAGCTTGGTTACAAGAGGAAGGGATTTACTGGTCAGTGGACTGCTTCCGCTGTCGGCCAAAGTTTTTGAACTTGTCACTGACTTATTATGAATGCGCTGCAGGTGACGTATAAGGGAGGATGTTCCGAGGTGGTTAACGTCCTTACCCCTACTTATTACAGCTTGACAAAGGGAACACACGGCTTGACAAATGTTGTCCGCATTTCTGGTGAAATACTTCCACACCGAAGAGCTGATTTTTTTTGTATTTTCACCAGGCATGTCAACGGCCATATTCCTCCCACGGACAACAGGTGTCTCCCCGGGTGCCTGACTTAAACAAACCACCTCACCATCAGAATCCTCCTGGTCAATTTCCTCCACAGCGCCAGCAACACCCATATCCTCCTCATCCTGGTGTACTTCAACACTGACATCTTCAATCTGACTATCAGGAACTGGACTGCGGGTGCTCCTTCCAGCACTTGCAGGGGGCGTGCAAATGGTGGAAGGCGCATGCTCTTCACGTCCAGTGTTGGGAAGGTCAGGCATCGCAACCGACACAATTGGACTCTCCTTGTGGATTTGGGATTTCGAAGAACGCACAGTTCTTTGCGGTGCTACTGCTTTTGCCAGCTTGAGTCTTTTCATTTTTCTAGCGAGAGGCTGAGTGCCTCCATCCTCATGTGAAGCTGAACCACTAGCCATGAACATAGGCCAGGGCCTCAGCCGTTCCTTGCCACTCCGTGTGGTAAATGGCATATTGGCAAGTTTACGCTTCTCCTCCGACAATTTTATTTTAGGTTTTGGAGTCCTTTTTTTACTGATATTTGGTATTTTGGATTTGACATGCTCTGTACTATGCCATTGGGCATCGGCCTTGGCAGACGACGTTGCTGGCATTTCATCGTCTCGGCCATGACTAGTGGCAGCAGCTTCAGCACGAGGTGGAAGTGGATCTTGATCTTTCCCTAATTTTGGAACCTCAACATTTTTGTTCTCCATATTTTAATAGGCACAACTAAAAGGCACCTCAGGTAAACAATGGAGATGGATGGATACTAGTATACAATTATGGATGGACTGCCAAGTGCCGACACAGAGGTAGCTACAGCCGTGGACTATTGTACTGTACTGTGTCTGCTGCTAATATAGACTGGATGATAATGAGATGTAGTATGTATGTATAAAGAAGAAAGAAAAAAAAACCACGGGTAGGTGGTATACAATTATGGATGGACTGCCGAGTGCCGACACAGAGGTAGCTACAGCCGTGGACTACCGTACTGTACTGTGTCTGCTGCTAATATAGACTGGATGATAATGAGATGTAGTATGTATGTATAAAGAAGAAAGAAAAAAAAAACCACGGGTAGGTGGTATACAATTATGGATGGACTGCCGAGTGCCGACACAGAGGTAGCTACAGCCGTGGACTACCGTACTGTGTCTGCTGCTAATATAGACTGGTTGATAAAGAGATGTAGTATGTATGTATAAAGAAGAAAGAAAAAAAAACCACGGGTAGGTGGTATACAATTATGGACGGACTGCCGAGTGCCGACACAGAGGTAGCTACAGCCGTGGACTACCGTACTGTGTCTGCTGCTAATATAGACTGGTTGATAAAGAGATGTAGTATGTATGTATAAAGAAGAAAGAAAAAAAAACCACGGGTAGGTGGTATACAATTATGGATGGACTGCCGAGTGCCGACACAGAGGTAGCTACAGCCGTGGACTACCGTACTGTGTCTGCTGCTAATATAGACTGGTTGATAAAGAGATGTAGTATGTATGTATAAAGAAGAAAGAAAAAAAAACCACGGGTAGGTGGTATACAATTATGGATGGACTGCCGAGTGCCGACACAGAGGTAGCTACAGCCGTGGACTACCGTACTGTACTGTGTCTGCTGCTAATATAGACTGGATGATAATGAGATGTAGTATGTATAAAGAAGAAAGAAAAAAAAACCACGGGTAGGTGGTATACAATTATGGATGGACTGCCGAGTGCCGACACAGAGGTAGCTACAGCCGTGGACTACCGTACTGTGTCTGCTGCTAATATAGACTGGTTGATAATGAGATGTAGTATGTATAAAGAAGAAAGAAAAAAAAAACCACGGGTAGGTGGTATACAATTATAGACGGACTGCCGAGTGCCGACACAGAGGTAGCTACAGCCGTGGACTACCGTACTGTACTGTGTCTGCTGCTAATATAGACTGGATGATAATGAGATGTAGTATGTATAAAGAAGAAAGAAAAAAAAACCACGGGTAGGTGGTATACAATTATGGATGGACTGCCGAGTGCCGACACAGAGGTAGCTACAGCCGTGAACTACCGTACTGTGTCTGCTGCGACTGGATGATAAATAATGATATAAAAAATATATATATATCACTACTGCAGCCGGACAGGTATATATTATATAATGACGGACCTGCTGGACACTGTCTGTCAGCAGAATGAGTTTTTTATTTTATAGAATAAAAAAACACCACACAAGTCACACGACGTGTGTTTAACTTTTACAGGCAGACATTCACAATACAATATAGTATACTATATACTGGTGGTCAGGTCACTGGTCAGTCACACTGGCAGTGGCACTCCTGCAGAAAAAAAGTGTGCACTGTTTAATTTTAATATGTACTCCTGGCTCCTGCTATAACCTAACTGCTCCCCAGTCTCCCCCACAATTAAGCTGTGTGAGCACAGTCAGATATTATACATAGATGATGCAGCAGCACACTGGGCTGAGCACAGATATGGTATGTGACTGAGTCACTGTGTATCGTTTTTTCAGGCAGAGAACGGATTATATTAAATAATATAAAACTGCACTGGTGGTCACTGGTCAGTCACTAGTATAACTAACTAATACTATCAGCAAAATTCTGCACTCTCTGTCTGAGTACTCCTCCTAAGCTCCAGTAAATGAAGTGTCACTGTCTCACTCTGTCACTAGTATAACTAACTAATACTATCAGCAAAATTCTGCACTCTCTGTCTGAGTACTCCTCCTAAGCTCCAGTAAATGAAGTGTCACTGTCTCACTCTCACTCTCCTATCTATTTCTTCTCTAAACGGAGAGGACGCCAGCCACGTCCTCTCACTATCAATCTCAATGCACGTGTAAAATGGCGGCGACGCGCGGCTCCTTATATAGAATCCGAGTCTCGCGATAGAATCCGAGCCTCGCGAGAATCCGACAGCGTCATGATGACGTTCGGGCGCGCTCGGGTTAACCGAGCAAGGCGGGAAGATCCGAGTCGCTCGGATCCGTGTAAAAAAAGCTGAAGTTCGGGCGGGTTCGGATTCCGAGGAACCGAACCCGCTCATCACTAGTATATAATGTATGTTTATTGTTTGATATACATCCCTGACGACGGGCGGAGGCCCGAAACAATTGTTGGATGTTACCTCAATAAATTCATCATTTGAAAAGTCTCCTGAGTGCCGCCAGACTTCCTTCGTTATATATATATATATATATATATATATAATTTTTATTTTACTTTATTTAGCAAATTATGGGGGTAAGACATTGGGCAGCAAATTATGGTCCAGGAGTTGGTAGTAGGGTGAGATTGGGGCTGCTTTGGTGGTCTCGAGGCATCCGGGTTGGCACTCGAAATGAAGGGGACAATGACGTGATGGGGGGGGGGGGTGGGGGGCGGTGGCGGTGTCCATTAACGTGCCCAGGCCCGGCCTGCCCCAAAATTCGGCACTGGTGTCACCTCTTCTTCATATAAAGGGCCTTATTCCGGTTGGATCCAGGAACGTACTGGGGCTGAAAAGCCACTCTGGCATGCGCGTGCACGCTGTGAAAGAGGACGCGCGGACACTAATCATGGGACGTGCTGCGAGCTAGGGGGTGTGGATTCGCGGCATGCCCCTGTATTTCTTAGCAACCAGCACTTTGGACAGTGGGGGGGACAGACACAGAGAGGGTTGGAGTGCCAGATGGGCAGTCTGGACCTGGTTGGATTGCAGAAGTCTGAAAATCACAGATGGATGATTTTCGGACTTCTGCGCATAGAAGGACACAATAGAACTTTGATTGACAGCGGCGGCCGTCGGGTAAGCATCAACGCGTTTTTTGGGGGGAGTGGTCCAGACGATGCAGCTGCATCCAGACCGTTTTTGGAGTGGCCGCATGACATCATGCGCAGACCCTGCAAAGCAAAGGTTGGCAGCGGAGTATCTGCAAACACAGCCTGGCTGCATCACCTACTGTAAGCGTTTCCTACTTTTATTACCGATATTGTGCAGAACGAGTTTTCATTATTTTCATGCAAAGGACAAATCATTTGGAAATCATGAAGAAAAAACATGGAGAAAAAGACACAATCCTTTCAGTGCTTTTAAGTTGAGAACTCTCCCATAAATAGCTCCTTGTGATGGATTATTGGATTCTGCAAGATACCTGCACATTCTGTAAGGAATAAGACTCTGGGGACAAAATGAAATGACATTAATTTCATTCAATCCAGACTCTCTCTTCCGTTTCATAACGAGATGAGGTTGGTAAATTGCAGTATGTGAAGTGTTCTGAGACCTCCAGACCTGTCTTCCCACAAACCCAATCATTCTTACTTTTCTAAGGGTAATCAGGAATCATCCAATTAAAGAGACCTCATTTGCATATAAATAATATTAATTTGCATTTAAAATATGTTTACATATGGACAGATCATACATGAGAAAATTTGATTGGAGAACTGTATTAACCCTGAGATGACTTCATCTTTTTTTAATCTGGAGGTCTTCATGTTTTGGATGGCCATCATAAATAAAAACAGGAATGTACACAAAAATCTATACTATGCCATAACACAAATTAAATTAAATTATATAACATACATTTGTGTCTAGCACCCTCTGAGAACTACTTATATCATGTATAAAAATATAAACGACAAAGATTTAGGTTAGAATTTTGTTTATAATGAAATTACTTATTACGGGTTGGCATCGTTATACCGGCGCTCGTCATCCCGCTTTCAGAATCCTGACCGCGGGATGCTGGCGCCAGAATACCGACAGCTGGGGTGAGCGCAAAGGAGCCCCTTGCGGGCACTGTGGTGCTTATTCTCCCTCCAAGGGTGTCGGGGACACCCCAAGTGGGAGAATAGGTGACGGTATACCGGCGATCGGGATCTTGGAGCTGGTATGCTGAGCGCCATTATTCCAACAGCTGGGATATTGAATGCATCCCATTTATTACATATAACAGACATTAATGATTGTATGAAAATGCACTGTCATACAGGGACATATCCAATAAACCACGAGAATTGTCCAGCTTAAATTAAATCACCTAACGAGCCCAATATCTCATTAATGTGCCTGTCTGACTGCACGTCACTGGAAAACACCTGTCCCATCCACACAGTACCCCATATACCCATACACATCTTTTATCCTATTATTCTTCACTTTGCAGAATATCATCCCAAAAATGAAATGCAATTATTAGCCAAATTAAGCTAATTAAAAACTTCTAATTCCTTAATTATTCATTGGGGGAGGGGGTCCCAGGGGATTTGAACCCAGTCCAAAGCAATTTTCCTCAACTTTGCACCTGCTCTGGGACCGCTAAAAAAACGAAACAAAAAATAAAAAGTGTGAAATCCTATTGAAAATTACAGCAGCTAAAATTCCACTGCTAGGTAGATGCTAAAAACCTTGCGGCCAACCGCAGCCCATTTATGTATGAACGTATTTCAGCCAGATTGTCAAGAAATTGTCTGATAACAGAGATAACAATATCTTGAGCTCAGGTACATGATTGCATATAAATTGAATTACACACATAGGAAAGATTTATATACACAGTATTTCAGCGACCATTATCGTAGCTCTTTCATATAGAGCAGACGTGGGCAACCTGTGGAACAATTTCAAGTTGAGTCCTATGGGTATTATTTACTAAAGGTTGTTTTTGGATTTTACCCAGTGGAGTAACTACCATAGGTGCCGGGTATATAAGTGCTATGGGGCCTGAGATGCCTGCGGGGCCCGCTGCTCCCTTGCACCATATCACGCAGCTGCATCTGATTACTTTTTTTAAATTATTTTCTGCAGCCACTCCACCACTGCAGCTCATCTCCCATAGATCAGAATGACAGCCCCACCCCGGCACTAGGCATGTTGTTATCACTGAGGCTGATGGTGGGCGGGTCGTCGGCCGAGCACAAATATATGTGCAGTAGCAGTAGCCCAGCCTCTCTCACTATAATACATATGTTCAGTCAGGCTGCTTGGTGGGGAGCTCTCGTCTCTTCCTCCTTTATCATCTCTGCCGGCAGCCGCATAGACTGTTTCCTTCCAGTTCATGTGTGGTAACTGCATGGGCATAATGTGGAGCAATGGGCATTACTGTGTGGGATGAAATGTGGCATTACTGTGTGGGACATAATGTGGTGCAATGGGAATTAGTATGTGTACGGCATAATGGTGTAATGAGCACTACTACTGCATAGCATAACATGAATGGGCTCTACTGTGCGGCCTAACATGAATAAGGGGCACTAGTGTGTGACATAACATGAACAAGGGGCACTACTGTGTGATGTGACATGAATAACAGGCACTACTGTGTGATGTGACATGAATGGGCTCTACTGTGCGGCCTAACATGAATAAGGGGCACTACTGTGTGATGTGACATGAATAACAGGTACTACTGTGTGATGTGACATGATTAAGGGGCACTACTGCGTGACGTACTGTAACATGAATAAGGGGCACTTCTATGTGACATAACATGAACAAGGGGCACTACTGTGTGATGTGACATGAATAACAGGCACTACTGTGCGGCGTAACATGAATAAGGGTCACTACTATGTGACATAACGTGAATAAGAGGCACTACTATGTGACATAACATGAACAAGGGGCACTACTGTGTGATGTAACATGAATAACAGGCACTACTGTGTGATGTGACATGATTAAGGGGCACTACTGCGTGACGTACTGTAACATGAATAAGGGGCACTACTATGTGACGTAACGTGAGTAAGGGGTACTACTGTGTGAATTAACATGAATAACAGGCACTACTGTGTGATGTCACTAGAATTGTGGGAGTCACAGATTTATCATTGGGCGGTTTAAAACTGACCCAAAACTGGCCATAAAATGTTGGCAAGCCTGCGCGTGGCAGGCAAGTTTGGGTGAAATACTACACAGATCACGGTTGCACAGGGGGAGCACAGCAGCTGATGGCACACCAGCTGGGCTTGGGTTCAGCCACCCCAAGAAACCTGGGTAATTAATGCCCCCCCACCCCCCTTCTCGGTGGCCCTAGACGTGGTATGCAGGAGAATAATTGAATTATCTGTAGAAACCTAGAATTGACTGAGCATATGAAATAAAGCGTGCCACAAAAGTCTTCAGACATGGAGAAAATGATCACTTTTTCGCAAAATGCAACCTTTTTCGCAGAATATACCCTAGAGGATTGCCTTTACTTGGACAGATGCAATTAAATTCTGCAGTAATGTAAAAAATTGGTTTAATCAATTAACAAAGTCCTGGGTAGGAATTTGCAAATTGTATACTGGCCATTCACAACATTCCATCCGTGTGCTGTATTCCGGGGTTGTCTTCACTAAGAGGCTGCAGCATTTAAATTTTACATGGATGCCGTTTGTTCTTATTCAAAATGTGCATGGTATGTGATCTGCTGACAGCGCTCTCTGCAGCCAACAATTCATGGGCTTATCTGGGGACTCTTTTCGAACCCGACCCATCACCCATGTTGACTGTACCTTTTTCATTTGATGGCTGACATATATTAAAGCAAACACATTAAATTGACCTACCCATCACACGTTATAGAAGAGGCAATAAAGATTTCTACAAGACACCAAGTCACCATGACGGGCTCACATTGATGATTTATTACAGAGAAGGCTTCGGAATGAAGTGTAATGAAGACGGTCGGCCCTATTTGGTCCTTCATTAGTGCCAATAACAGAAGCAGTGACTTGGCTTCTGCCTAAGCCAACAATGAAATGATGACTACTGTATGCACTATGTATGCATGACTGATGGAAAGGACAGGTTCATTGTAATAGGGGGGTCTCCAAAGAGCAATAGACAAGCTACTGCATAAATGCAGGGAATGGTAGAATCTATATTCTGTGAGAAGGAAATTACAAATGGAAAGGTCATATTTACTTGCTGTCTTCTCCCATGTCTATATGGATTTCTGTACAGGTCATGATGGTGACATGTTGATCATGCCCCTGTAGAAGTGATTACAGATGTGACCTCATACATGGTGGCTTTTATAGCGCCAAACAGCCCATCTCAGAGTACCCGGTCCCGGGAGTGCAGGGTCACACTGAAGAAATGTATGTGCAACATTTGTATATCTGTGTGTGACTGAGTCTGAATCTGTGCAGGAAGTGCCGCAGTGCAGCGGCCTCAGGTTATTCTCACGCCACGTTCCATTGTGCTTCATCTGTGACTTTGTACTTCTACATCCCTGTTTGATTAAAGTCGCAGTCCAACGTCTATGGTACACTGCGGGTGATGTTTCACTGTGTCTACGATGCAAAATATAAAGAAAAAGACGGTACGCTACACACCTCTCAGAAACGGGAGTCTCACTCCATAGGGCGTATAAACACTAGGGGGTAAATTTACTAAAGGTTGATTTTAAGCAATATTTTGTTTCAGGCGTTAAATCGCACATTTACAGACATTTAAAAATCAATATATATTACGGGTCACTAAATGTGTGTTTTACCCATGAAACACAACATCGATTTATATTGATTTCAAATCGGTTAAAATCGACCTTTAATAACTTTACCCCTTGGAGTAAGAGGATACATATGTACGGGTTTGGTATGAAATAACGGTGGTCGGGATGCCAACACTGAAGATCCTGATACTGGAAGGGGTAAGTATTTTTACCCTTCCCTACCCTAGCCCTTACCCTTTGGTGGTGGTGGTGGCTAGGGATAACCCTCAGAGTGTGTCATCTAGGGCTAACTACCCCCCTAGTGCCTAACCATAACCACCCTTGGGTCTAGCCCTTACCCTCAGTCCCCCGGGCCTTTACCCTAACCCCGATACTTACACCTTCGGAATGTCAGCTGAAAGTGTTCCAGTGCTGGTCTCCTGAGTGTTGAATGGATTCTGGCGTCGGTCACATCGCATCTCATCTGTTACTGTACATTAGGTTTGAACTAAGGGGTCTTTTTACTATTTACTATTCACTTTGGGGTTCCAAGTGGAGTAAAGTCCCAGTTGAGGTCTGTTGTCAGTTCGTAGCTCAGATTTAAAAAACAAACTCTGGTTTTGGATTGAATGTGAATAGGTCCAAATGACATGATCTTAGCTGTTTTATCAATATTAGAGATGAGCGGGTTTGGTTCGCTGAGAACTTAAAACCCCCGAACTCTATGTGTCAAACACGGGTCCGAGCCCGGCTCGGTTGTTCCCGCCTGACTCGGAAAACCCGAACGAGGCAAAATGTCATCATCCCGCTGTCGGATGCTCGCGAGATTCGGATTCCATATAAAGAGCCGTGCGTCGCCGCCATTTTCACTCGGGCATTGTAGAGGGTACAGAGAGGACGTGGCTACGTTCTCTCAGTGTCAGTGCTCAGTATCAGTGCTTATTGCTGCTCAGTAATACTAGTACAGTGTCTCTCTTGTGCTGCATCTTGCTGCTGTAGGGTGCTGTGGTAGTAGTGTCCTGTGACTGCATCGGTCATCATCATTCCAGTCACAGTGGTATCTGGGGGGTGACAATTCCAGAGTGCTTTTGTGCTGCTCACTAATACTAATACTTGTAGTGTCTTGTGCTGCATCGTGCTGCTCAGTGTCAGTTCTCTCAGTAGTATCATCAGTACTCAGTATCAGTGCTCAGTAGTATCATCAGTGCTAAGTGTCAGTGCTCATTGTTTTGTGGTGCTCAGTAACACTACATTACTAATACTAGTACAGTGTCTTGTGCTAATCGTGCTGCTCAGTATCAATGCTCAGTAGTATCATCAGTGCTCAGTATCACTGCTCATTGTCTTATGGTGCTCAGTAATACTACATTACTAATACTAGTACAGTGTCTTGTGCTAATCGTGCTGCTCAGTATCAATGCTCAGTAGTATCATCAGTGCTCAGTGTCACTGCTCATTGTCTTGTGGTGCTCAGTAATACTACATTACTAATATTAGTACAGTGTCTTGTGCTAATTGTGTTGCTCAGTGTCAGTTCTCAGTAGTATCATCAGTGCTCAGTATCAGTGCTGAGTAGTATCATCAGTGCTCAGTATCACTGCTCATTGTCTTGTGGTGCTCAGTAATACTACATTACTAATACTAGTACAGTGTCTTGTGCTAATCGTGCTGCTCAGTGTCAGTTCTCAGTAGTATCATCAGTGCTCAGTATCACTGCTCATTGTCTTGTGGTGCTCAGTAATACTACATTACTAATACTAGTACAGTGTCTTGTTCTGCATCGTGCTGCTCAGTGTCAGTTCTCAGTAGTATCATCAGTGCTCAGTATCAGTGCTCAGTAGTATCATCAGTGCTCAGAATCACTGGTTAGTGCTCAGTGTCTTGTGCTGCTCAGTGTCTGCCATTTGATATAATTCTCATGATACTGGCTTTTAATTCTAGTGATTTTGTCATTTTCTTCAGTGATTTGGACCAATAATTCCATTGATTAGAACAGATAATTCCAGTGATATTGCCTTATAATTCACATGATACTGGAGTCTAATTCTAGATGGGCCAGGTGTTTGTGTCGCTTAGCTTAGCAATCCAGCGACCGCCATCCAGCGACCTTGATGCACCTCTTTTTTTTTGCATCATGTGCTGTTTGGGGACTATTTTTTTAAGTGCCATCCTGTCTGACACTGCAGTGCCACTCCTAGATGGGCCAGGTGTTTGTGTCGGCCACTTGGGTCGCTTAGCTTAGTCATCCAGCGACCTCGGTACAAATTTTAGGACTAAAAATAATATTGTGAGGTGTGAGGTGTTCAGAATAGACTGGAAATGAGTGGAAATTATTGTTATTGAGGTTAATAATACTATAGGATCAAAATTACCCTTCTATGATTTTAGCTGTTTTGAGGGTTTTTTAAAAATCAACCGAATCCAAAATGCATCCGAATCCAAAACCCGAAAGGGTGGTTTTGCCAAAACGCGTCCGAATCCAAAACACGACCGCGGACCCGAATCCAAAACCAAAACACAAAACACGAAAAATGCCCGCTGTACATCTCTAATCGATATATATCGTTTAAAAAAAATAATAATAATGTTTATCAATGTTTATTGATTTTAAAGGAATCCAAATCCGAACCAAAAACTGAATCTGAACCAAAACACTTGAGTGTGGTTTTGCCAAAAGCAAAACACGATGATGAATTACAGGTAGAACCAGAATCAAACCAAAACACGGGGGTGCACACACATCTCTAATTTTCACTCATATGCCAGATGCCATCAAGGTGACATAATCACGTCTGATATAATAATAGCCCGTCCCCTCCCAGGCCGAAGTGACAGCAACTTTAAAGGGGTGGCTTTTAACTAATTTAGGACTAGATTTATCAAGCCTTGGAGAATGATAAATTGAACGGTGATAAATAGAGATGTGCGGCGGACACTTTTTTCGGATTTTGTGTTTTGGTTTTGGATCTGGATCCCCGCTCGTGTTTTGGATCTGGATTGATTTTACCAAAACCACCCTTTTCGGGTTTTGGTATTGATTCTGGGGGATTTTTAGAGATGTGCACCGGAACTTTTTCGGGTTTTGGATTCGGGTCCGCGGCCGTGTTTTGGATTCGGACGCGTTTTGGCAAAACCTCCCTGAAATTTTTTTGTCGGATTCGGGTGTATTTTGGATTCGGGTAATTTTTTTTAAAAAACCCTCAAAAACAGCTTAAATCATAGAGTTTGGGGGTAATTTTGATCCCATAGTATTATTAACCTCAATAACCATAATTATAACTCATTTCCAGTCTATTCTGAACACCTCACACCTCACAATATTATTTTTAGTCCTACAATTTGCACCGAGGTCGCTGGATGACTAAGCTAAGCGACCCAAGTGGGTGGCACAAACACCTGGCCCATCTAGGAGTGGCACTGCAGTGTCAGACAGGATGGCACTTAAATAAATTAGCCCCAAACATCACATGATGCAGAGATAAATAACAAAAAAAGAGGTGAAGATGGAATTGTCCTTGGGCCCTCCCACCCACCCTTATGTTGTATAAACAGGACATGCACACTTTAACAAACCCATCATTTCAGCGACAGGGTCTGCCACACGACTGTGACTGAAATGACTGGTTGGTTTGGGCCCCCACCAAAAAAGAAGCAATCAATCTCTCCTTGCACAAACTGGCTCTACAGAGGCAAGATGTCCACCTCCTCCTCATCGTCCGATTCATCACCCATTTCACTGTGTACATCCCCCTCCTCACAGAGTATTAATTCGTCCCCACTGGAATCCACCATCTGAGGTCCCTGTTTACTTTCTGGAGGCAATTGCTGGTGAATCTCTCCACGGAGGAATTGATTATAATTCATTTTGATGAACATCATCTTCTCCACATTTTGTGGAAGTAACCGCGTACGCCGATCGCTGACAAGGTGACTGGCTGCACTAAACACTCTTTCGGAGTACACACTGGAGGGAGGGCAACTTAGGTAAAATAAAGCCAGTTTGTGCAAGGGCCTCTAAATTGCCTCTTTTTCCTGCCAGTATACGTACAGACTGTCTGATGTGCCTACTTGGATGCTGTCACTCATATAATCCTCCACCATTCTTTCAATGGTGACAGAATCATATGCAGTGACAGTAGACGACATGTCAGTAATCGTTGGCAGGTCCTTCAGTCCGGACCAGATGTCATCACTCGCTCCAGACTGCCCTGCATCACCGCGGGTGGGCTCGGAATTCTTAGCCTTTTACTCGCAGCCCCAGTTGCGGGAGAATGTGAAGGAGGAGCTGTTGACGGGTCACGTTCCGCTTGACTTGACACATTTCTTACCAGCAGGTCTTCGAACCTCTGCAGACTTGTGTCTGCCAGAAAGAGAGATAAAATGTAGGCTTTAAACCTAGGATCGAGCACGGTGGCCAAAATGTAGTGCTCTGATTTCAACAGATTGACCACCCGTGAATCCTGGTTAAGCGAATGAAGGGCTCCATCCACAAGTCCCACATGCCTAGCGGAATCGCTCCGTATTAGCTCCTCCTTCAATCTCTCCAGCTTCTTCTGCAAAAGATTGATGAGGGGAATGACCTGACTCAGGCTGTCAGTGTCTGAACTGACTTCACGTGTGGCAAGTTCAAAGGGTTGCAGAACCTTGCACAACGTTGAAATCATTCTCCACTGCGCTTGAGTCAGGTGCATTCCCCCTCCTTAGCCTATATCGTAGGCAGATGTATAGGCTTGAATAGCCTTTTGCTGCTCCATCATCCTCTGAAGCATATAGATGGTTGAATTCCACCTCGTTACCACCTCTTGCTTCAGATGATGGTGGGGTAGGTTCAGGAGTGTTTGCTGGAGCTCCAATCTTCGGCACGCGGTGGCTGAATGCCGAAAGTGGCCCGCAATTCTTCAGGCCACCGACAGCATCTCTTGCACGCCCCTGTCGTTTTTTAAATAATTCTGCACCACCAAATTCAATGTATGTGCAAAACATGGGACGTGCTGGAATTTGCCCACACTTAATGCACGCACAATATTGGTGGCGTTGTCCGATGTCACAAATCCCCAGGAGAGTCCAATTGGGGTAAGCCATTCTGCGATGATGTTCCTCAGTTTCCGTAAGAGGTTGTCAGCTGTGTGCCTCTTATGGAAAACGGTGATACAAAGCGTAGCCTGCCTAGGAACGAGTTGGCGTTTGCGAGATGCTGCTACTGGTGCCGCCGCTGCTGTTCTTGCTGCGGGAGGCAATACATCTACCCAGTGGGCTGTCACAGTCATATAGTCCTGAGTCTGCCCTGCTCCACTTGTCCACATGTCCGTGGTTAAGTGGACATTGGGTACAACTGCATTTTTTAGGACACTGGTGAGTCTTTTTCTGATGTCTGTGTACATTCTCGGTATCACCTGCCTAGTGAAGTGTAACCTAAATGGTATTTGGTACCGGGGACACACTATCTCAAGAAATTCTCTGATTGCCTGTGAACTAACGGCGGATACCGGACGCACGTCTAACACCAACACAGCTGCCAAGGCCTGAGTTATCCGCTTTGCAACAGGATGACTGCTGTGATATTTCATCTTCCTCGCAAAGGACTGTTGGACAATCAATTGCTTACTGAAAGTAGTACAAGTGGTCTTCCGACTTCCCCGCTGGGATGATGATCGACTCCCTGCAGCAGCAACAACAGCAGAGCCAGGAGCAGTAGGCGTTACACTCAAGGATCCATGGGAGGAATTCCAGTCAGGAGAGGACTCGTCAGACTTGCCAGTGACATGGCCTGCAGGACTAATGGCTTTCCTGTCTAAGGAGGAAATTGACACTGAGGGAGTTGGTGGTGTGGTTTGCAGGAGCTTGGGTACAAGAGGAAGGGATTTAGTTGTCAGTGGACTGCTTGACACCCGGTGTCCACATTTCTGTTAAAATAATTCCACACCGAAGAGGTGATTATTTTTGTAATTTGACCAGGCATGTCAATGGCCATATTCATCCCACGGACAACAGGTGTCTCCCCGGGTGCCTGACTTAAACAAACCACCTCACCATCAGAATCCTCCTTGTCAATTTCCTCCTCAGCGCCAGCAACACCCATATCCTCATCCTGGTGTACTTCAACAGTGACATCTTCAATTTGACTATCAGGAACTGGACTGTGGGTGCTCCTTCCAGCACTTGCAGGGGGCCTGCAAATGGTGGAGACGCCACCTCTTCCCGTCCAGTGTTGGGAAGGTCAGGCATCGCAACCGACACAATTGGACTCTCCTTGGAGATATGTGATTTAGAAGAATGCACAGTTCTTTGCTGTGCTTTTGCCAGCTTAAGTCTTTTCATTTTTCTAGCGGGAGGATGAGTGCTTCCATCCTCATGTGAAGCTGAACCACTAGCCATGAACATAGGCCAGGGCCTCAGCCGTTCCTTGCCATTCCATGTCGTAAATGGCATATTGGCAAGTTTACGCTTCTCCTCAGACACTTTTCATTTAGATTTTTGGGTCATTTTACTGAACTTTTGTTTTTTGGATTTTACATGCTCTCTACTATGACATTGGGCATCGGCTTTGGCAGACGACGTTGATGGCATTTCATCATCTCGGCCATGACTAGTGGCAGCAGCTTCAGCACGAGGTGGAAGTGGATCTTTCCTAATTTTACCCTCCACCTTTTTTTCTCTCCATTTTTTAATGTGTGGAATTATATGCCAGTAATATATCAATAGCAATGGCCTACTGTACTGTCTGTACTACTACTGCTGGTCACCAAATTGCTGCACTGTCCTACTATATACTGCTCACAACAATGCAGCACAGATATAGATATTTGAAGTAATACGGAGCTGCAAGATACAGCAATGGCCTACTGTACTGTACTACTGTATATGTATACTGCTGGTCACCAAAATGCTGCACTGTCCTACTATATACTGCTCACAAAAATGCA
Organism: Pseudophryne corroboree; assembly: GCF_028390025.1. Lineage (NCBI taxonomy): Eukaryota > Metazoa > Chordata > Amphibia > Anura > Myobatrachidae > Pseudophryne > Pseudophryne corroboree. The sequence continues at coordinate 808,669,731 of NC_086448.1, forward strand.
GCACAGATATAGATATTTGAAGTAATACGGAGCTGCAAGATACAGCAATGGCCTACTGTACTGTACTACTGTATATGTATACTGGTGGTCACTACAATGCTGCACTGTCTTACTATATACTGCTCACAACAGCAGTGCAGCATAGATATGGATAGTATACTTGACACAGAGCTGTAAGATACAGCAATGGCCTACTGTACTGTACTATATGTATACTGCTGGTCACCAAAATGCTGCACTGTCCTACTATATACTGCTCACAAAAATGCAGCACAGATATGGATAGTATACTTGATACAGAGCTGCAAGATACAACAATGGCCTACTGTACTGTATTATATGTATACTGCTGGTGACCAAAATGCTGCACTGTCCTACTATATACTGCTCACAATAATGCAGCACAGATATGGATAGTATACTTGACACAGAGCTGCAAGATACAGTAATGGCCTACTGTACTGTACTATATGTATACTGCTGGTCACCAAAATGCTGCACTGCCCTACTATATACTGCTCACAATAATGCAGCACAGATATGGATATTATGCGTGACACAGAGCTGCAAGATACAGCAATGGCCTACTGTACTATTTTTAGCAGAATTGCTAACAGGCTAAAATCCGGCAGTTCTGCGCATGCGTATGCACAGCAGGGCGCGCACTAAGCAATTTTACACAAAACTATGCTATTTTGCTCACGGGTGAACAAAGCTTTTCAATCGCTCTGCTGATCGTAGTGTGATTGACAGGAAGTGGGTGTTTCTGGGCGGAAACTGGCCGTTTTCAGGGAGTGTGCTAAAAAAAATGCAGGCGTGCCAGGTAAAAATGCAGGAGTGGCTGGAGAAACGGAGGAGTGGCTGGCCGGACGTTGGGCATGTTTGTGACGTCAAACCAGGAACTAAACGGACTGAGGTGATCGCAATCTAGGAGTAGTTCTGGAGCTACTCAGAAGCTGCAAGGAAAAACTTAATAGCTGAATTGATAATCTTTCGTTAGCAATTCTGCTATGCTAAGATACACTCCCAGGGGGCGGCGGCTTTGCCTTTGCATTTCTGCTAAAAGTAGCTAGCGAGCGAACAACTTGGAATGAGGGCCTATATGTAAACTGCTGGTCACCAAAATGCTGCACCGTCTTACTATATACTGCCCACAATAATGCAGCACAGATATGGATAGTATACTTGACACAGAGCTGCAAGATACAGCAATGGCCTACTGTACTGTACTACTATAATTATATACTGGTGATCCCCACAATGCAGCACACTGAGCACAGATATTTGCAGCACACTGAGCACAGATATTTGCAGCACACTGAGCACAGATACAGAGATTTTCAGGGAGAGAACGCAGCCACGTCCTTTCCATTCAATCTCCAATGCATGAGTGAAAATGGCGGCGACGCGCAGCTTTTTATATAGAATAAGAATCTCGCGAGAATCCGACAGCGGGATGATGACGTTCGGGCGCGTTCAGGTTAACCGAGCAAGGCGGGAAGATCCGAGGCTGCGTCGGACCCATGTAAAATAGGTATAGTTCGGGTGGGGGGGGGGGGGGTTACGGATCTCAACGAACCGAACCCGCTCATCTCTAGTGATTTTTGAAAAACAACAACATAAAAACAGCTAAAATCACAGAATTTGGGGGTAATTTTGACCCTACGGTATTATTAACCTCAAAAATATTAATTTCCACTCATTTCCATTCTATTCTGAACACCTCACACCTCACAATATTGTTTTTAGGCCAAAAGGTTGCACCAAGGTGGCTGGATGACTAAGCTAAGCGACACAAGTGTGTGGCACAAACACCTGGCGCATCTAGGAGTGTCACGCAGTGGCTGACAGGATGAGAGTTCTGAGAAATAGGCACCAAAGAGCACATAATGGAAAGAAAAAAAAGTGATGCAAGATTGAATTGTCTTGGGCCCTCCCACCCACCCATACTTTGTTTAAACACCCACCCATACGTTGTTTAAACAGGACATGCACAGTTTAAAAAACCCATAGTTTCAGCGACAGGTGGTCCCCCTGGAAAAAGATCGGCAAGTTCTCCAATCATAACTAGCTACAAACATACCACCTCCATATTTGATGACTTTTCACATTATGAGAAGAGGCAAGAGGAAGAGGACAGTGTCAAAAAGTTTATTAAAAATTAGAGAGGCACATGCAATCAGGAACAACACATAGGTTTTCACCTCCACTCCTATATTGGTGTGAACAGAAAGGACTTCAACCAAGCAAATATATAATTATTAATTACCAAATTACTGGACAAACTGAAAAACTAGGGGCCAAAGCCTCCAAATTTGTACCCCCTTCTCCTTTTTCAGGGATTAAGATGATTTTGTATTTAATGCTGGGATGCAAATAAACTGGTGTATACCACAGGATCAAGATATATTTTCCCCTCCACGGAGTCTGGAGACTTAGTTTGTGAAAATCTCGTGGGTATCTTTTTTTCAATTTTTTAATTGCATTTTTATTTACATATTTTGTGGCAGATGCCTTATTTTTGTTTTTCACAGCTCCCAGTTACACGTATGTGAGCATACCTATGTGTCCCGGTTACATGCATGTGAGCATACCTGTGAGTCTTGTTTATTTTTTTTATATTTAATTTTAAAATAAAGCAGCCCCTTAGATGTTTTAGCAGCTCCTCCTGAGTCCCCACAGCAGCCCAGATGGGGCAAGTTGAGTTCTGGTGGGTTCCGTAAAGTACTAAGCACGACTGTGCAGTGAATTTTTTTGTTATTGAGCCCTGCCCTAGTGGAACTTACCACTCTACAGTCAAAACTCATTTCGTACTATAAGTAGGACTGTGGGAGGAAGCAATGCTAACCTCTGTGCCCACAGCATGCCTCAGCCTGGCAAGCCAGACATCTTCCTGGCTGTAAGCCACCATGAGACTCCATACTGGGCGTTATTCAGTAACTGTTTGTGCCTCACAGGAGCTCCTGGTCCATCTAGTGCTACAGTGCAATGGAAAGCTGATGCAATGCAAGTTCACTGAAACTCTGTTCTTCTAATACCGCAAGGTTTTGCAATAACCCTTTGCAGCCCTTAGGAAAAGAAGATCCCTGTAAAAAAAAGTGCATCATCTAAATAAATAATACCAAAATGTGGAACATCAATAATAAATCAAAATTAAGGTTGACTACTTGGAGCCATTAATTTGAGTGAGACCCTAACATGAAATAATTGAGAAGAACCTCTGTCTAATGTGCCGGCAGAAAATATCACTTTTACCTCTCCGGCAGTTGTGCTTGATTATGATTCAGTCTCTTCTGAGTCACACTGACTTTGGCCACAAATGTGATCTCTACCCACTTACATTATTTAAAAACACTTAATCAATATAGCAATTTCCATTTCCACCTTTGTGGCTATGTTTTCACAAATCTATTTGTGATGTTAAGGCTTGTTTCTTATCTGCTGTAGGCTTTCATTTAAACCTAGGATCAAGTACAGCAGCACCCCTGAATTTATACAGCAGCACCCCTGGACTTATACAGCATAGGCAGCACCCCTGGAGAATTACACAGCACAGCAGACAGGCAATAGCACCTCTGGACATAAATGGCAGTGGGGCAGCAACCCTGGACTGATAGGGCAGAGGGGCAGCACCCCATATAGGGCAGCACCCCTGGAATGATGTGGCAAAGAAAAGACGTGCAAGATGGAATAGTCCTTGACCCCATCCACCCGTATGTTGTATAAACAGGACATGCACACTTTAACAAACCTATCATTTCAGCGACAGGGTCTGCCACACGACTGTGGCTGAAATGTTGGTTTGTTTGGGCCTCCACCAAAAAAAAAAAACAGTAAATCTATCCTTGCACAAACTGGCTGTACAGTGGCAAGATGTCATCTTCCTCCTCAGACCCCCATCCCCCTTCAGTGTTTACATCCTCATCCTCACAGAGGAATAATATTCAAACAAAACCACATTATTTAGGTGTCAGTGGACTGTTTACGCTATAACCCAAAGTTTCTGAACTTGACAATGACTTCTGATGAATGCGCTGCAGGTATCATATAATGGAGGATGTTCCTAGGTGGTTAACGTCCTTACCCCTACTTATTATGAACAGACAAAGGCAACAGATGGCTTGACACCTGTTGTCCGGATTTGTGGAGAAATAATTCTAAACCGAAGAGGTGGCTTTTTTTTTTGTATTTTGTCCAGGCATGACAATGAGCTTTTCGGGCAACAACTGTCTCCACTGGTGCCTCATTCAAACAAACCACATCACCATCAGAATCCTCATTGTCAACTTCCTCCGCAGCACCAGCTACACCCATATCCTCCTCATCCTGGTGTAATTCAACAGTGACATCTTCAATCTCAATATCAACAACTGGTCTGGTGGTGCTCCTCCCAGCACTTGCAGAGGGCATGCAAATGGTAATAGGAGCCTCTTCTTCCCATACAGTGTTGTGAAGGTCAGGCCTAGACATCGCAATTTTAAACAGTGCCAGCACCCCTGTTAATTCACAACACCCCTGTAATTTTACAGCATACAGGGCCAGTGTACTTTTATTTTAATAGAAGCACCCCTGTATTTTTACTGCAGACATGACCAGTGTACATTTATTTTAACAGCAGCACCCCTGTATTTTTACAGCATACAGGGCCAGTGTACATTGATTTTCACTGCACCTCTGAATTTTTTCAGCATACAAGACATGGCCAGTATACATTTATTTTACTGCACCCATGAATTTTTACAGCATATAAAACAGGGCCAGTGTACATTTATTTAACTGCACCCCTTAATTTTTACAGCATACAAGACAGGACCAGTGTACATTGATTTTCACTGCACCCAGAATTTTTACAGCATATAAGACATGGCCAGTGTACTTTTATTTTAACAATAGCACCCCTATTTTTTTACAGCATACAGGACCAGTGTACTTTTATTTTAACAACAGCACCCCTGCATTGTTACAACATGCAGGGCCAGTGTAATATTTTAACAGCAGCACTCCTGTATTTTAACAACATACAGGACTAGTGTGCTTTTATTTTAACAACAGCAGCACCCCTGAATTTTTACAGCATAGCGGGCCAGTGTAATAATTTAAAAGCAGCACCCCTGAGTTGTTACAGCATAGAGGACTAATGTGCTTTTATTTTAACAACATCAGCACTCCTAATTTTTGCAGCATACAAGTCTGGGCCAGCACCCCTGTATTTTCACATCATACAAGACCAGTGTGCTTTATTTTAACAAATTCATCCCTGAATTTTTACAGCATACAGGGCCAGTGTAATATTTTAACAGAAGCACCCCTGAATTTTTACAGCAAACAGGACCAGTGTACTTTTATTTTAACAAAAGCAGCACCCCTGAATTTTTACAGCATAGCGGGCCAGTGTAATAATTTAAAAGCAGCACCCCTGAGTTGTTACAGCATAGAGGACTAATGTGCTTTTATTTTAACAACATCAGCACTCCTAATTTTTGCAGCATACAAGTCTGGGCCAGCACCCCTGTATTTTCACATCATACAGGACCAGTGTGCTTTTATTTTAACAAATTCATCCCTGAATTTTTACAGCATACAGGGCCAGTGTAATATTTTAACAGAAGCACCCCTGAATTTTTACAGCATACAGGACCAGTGTACTTCTATTTTAACAAAAGCAGCACCCCTGAATTTTTACAGCATACAAGACTGGGCCAGCACTCCTGTATTTTTACAGCATACAGGATCAGTGTGCTTTTCTTTTAAAAACAGCACCTCTTAATTTTTCCAGCATACAGAGCCAGTGTAATATTTTAACAGAAGCATCCCTGTATTTTTACAGCATACAGTACCGGTGTGCTTTTTTTTAAACAACTGCACCCCTGATTTTTTACAGCATACAGGGCCAGTGTAATATTATTTTAACAGCAGCACCCCTGTATTTTTACAGCATACAGGACCAGTGTGATTTTATTTTAACAACTGCATCCCTGAATTTTTACAGCATACAGGGCCAGTGTAATATTTTAACAGCAGCACCCCTGATTTTTTACAGCATGCAGGTGAGTGTCATTTTATTTTAACAGCAGTACCCCTGTATTTTTACAGCATACAGTAACAGTGTGCTTTCCTTTTTTTAACAACTGCACCCCTGAATTTTTACAGCATACAGGACCAGTGTGCTGTTATTTTAACAACTGCATCCCTGAATTTTTGCAGCATACAGGGCCAGTGTAATATTTTTTACAGCAGCACCCCAACATTTTTTCAGCATACAAGACTGGTTCAGCACCCCTGAATTTTTACAGTATACAGGAGGACAGTGCCCCTGCCCTCTGTACATAACAGTGACAGCAAGGACAGCAACAATGCCCATGTACAGCTGCAGCACCCCTAACAGCACATGAAACACCAGTGACAGCCAGGACAGCACCCCTAACATCACAGGTGCACCACAGTGATGGGAGTAGCACCCCTACAGAGCTCACACTAACCCCACCCAACGCCACCACCCACAGAGAGACAGAGGTTTGTATCCATCACTCTCCAAGTCTGTAGTGAAAATGGAGCTGTTTATATAGAATCCAAAACCGGTGAGAATCTGACAGTGGGATGATGACATTTTAATTCATTCTGGTTTCCGATGTCCCGAGCTGGACTCGGAGGTGACACACGGAGGGGTTCCAGTCCTCTGAGAACCAAATCCGCTCATCTCTAGTAATAAAGGGGTCTATTTACTAAGCCTTGGATGGAGATAATATGGACGGAGATAAAGTACCAACCAATCAGCTCCTAACTGTCATTTTTCAAACACAGCCTGTGACATGGCAGTTAGGAACCGACTGGCTGGTACTTTATCTCCAGCAACTTTATCTCCATCCAAGGCTTAGTAAATAGACCCCAAAGTACCAGCCAACCAGCTCCTATCTGTCATGTTACAGGCTGTGTTTGGAGCTAAATTGCTGGTACTTTATCACCGTGCAATTTATCACTTTCCAAGACATGATAAATCTGGGCCTATCTGAACTCCTGCAATGCTTACGATGAGTCCAACTTACCAATGAAAGAAGTAATATATATATATACACTGGGAATGAGTGTGCTCTGCATTAGACATGAATCTCATGCTTTCACAGCAACTGCTGTATTATTTTTACTGGGAGATCTGTGGTTGGTTATGAGCTAATAACTAAAAAAAAAGAACGGAAGAAGAAATAGGTAATTTAATTGAACATAATCCGTTTAATTACAGCCTCTAATAGAACAGCTGTAGTCTCCTTATATCATTGTCCAATGTTTACTACTTGAGGCTGAGCTGTAGATATCTTTTGCAGTGACTTGTTGTCATAACCAAGGAGAAGACAAGTGAAGTAGCACATGTATTCTGCATTGCTGTGCGTTCAGCGTGCTGCCTGGTAATCATGGATACACACATGACTCAGTCACAGCTGCTCACATAATAGTCCTTTCAGACATAGTTCCTGGAGGCTCCATGTGGACATTGTGTATCCAGGAAAACTTCACGATGGTCTTGACACACTTCTTCCCAGAGAGATCATTCCTTATGTGGTAATCTTCTAACTGAACTCCATGGCACCTTGTCTATTATAATTACTAGGCATGTACTATACCAGGGGTGAGCAATTATTTTAGCTGAGGGGCCACTCGACACTTTCCTGTCAGTATTCAAGGGCCGCACACAAAATAGCAGCTCCCCCACGTGCCAAAAATATAGGGACGTGGCTTCATGGGGAAGGGGTGTGGCCAAAAAATAATACAGATTCATATTAGGCTGTACAATAGTCTCCATTATTCAAATTATGCCACACAGTAGCGCCACTTACACACATTACTCCAGGTAGAGCCCCTCTTTTACACATTACAGCAGGTAGAGCCCCCTTTTACACATTACGGAAGGTAGAGCCCCCTTTTACACATTACGGAAGGTAGAGCCCCCTTTTACACATTACGGCAGGTAGAGTCCCCTTTTACACATTAACATTTTATTTGGGATAATCATTGCACAGCAAGCAAATTATCCAGTATCTTATGGCCCCTGATGAAAGGTGTGACACAGTGACAGAACACGGGGGTGGAACACGGTGATGGAACACAGGGGGTGACACGGAGAAAGAACACGGGGGGGGGGTGACACAGTGACAGAACGTGGGGGGGGGTAACACGGTGACAGAACGCGGGGGTGTGTGACATGGTGACAGAACGCGGGGGGGGCTGACTCAGTGGCAGAACACGGGGGTGACACACTGGCAGAACGTGGGGGTGACAGGACACGGGAGGTGACACGGTAACAACACGGGGGGTGACTTAGTGACAGAACACGGGGGAGTGACACGGTTAAAGAATCCGGGGGGGGGGGGCGGTTAAAGAATCCGGGGGGGGGGGTTGGGGGTGGTACAGCGAGCGTTGAAGATCTCCCCCCTAAACTAAAAACAGTCTGACGCCACTGCCCGCACACACAAACATACACACACATACACACACACACACTCATATATATATATATATATATATATATACACACACACGCAGAAATACACTTTCTTTCCCTCACTTTTTCCATTAACTTACTGATCTGTGTTTGGCTGGCAGTGGCAGGAAGGATGGATCTGTAGCAGTGGTTAATGTCCAGTGTAGCTCCGCCCCCTTAGGCCCCACGTAGCCACGCCCCCTAATCTCCGTCTAGCTCCGCCCCCTTTTCGTCTGATCTCTGCCTTTGTCACTGGGGACTGTGGAGGCGGAAGGAGGAGGATGAGTGTGTCAGGCGCCGTGCAGCAGCAGGGGAGACAGGCGCCGGCAGCTTGGAGGTACTGCAGAGCAATGACAAGCAGCTCAGTCGGTCGGGCCGCTTGTCATTGCACACTGGTGGGAAGCAGTGGGCCGGGCAGGATCGGTTTGCGGGCCGCATTCGGCCCGCGGGCCGTATTTTGCCCACCCCTATACTATACAGTGGTTTGATGGCAATAAAGTATTGGTCCACCTAATCCTAGCTTTGATAAATCTCCCCCTTAGACCCCTTAGGTCTGTACAATAACACAATGACACTACCCTGGAACCCCCCTCCAATTATCCAGTCTGTAAATTCAAGGATATTCTAATGGTCATTTCCTAAGATTCTCTATCTGCTTCTGGGACCACTTTTTAAAACTCTTTGCCTTCTGTGTGAGTTACGTGACATTGGCCCTCATTCCAAGTTGTTCGCTCACTAGCTGCTTTTAGCAGCATTGCAAACGCTAGGCCGCCGCCCTCTGGGAGTGTATCTTAGCTTAGCAGAATAGCGAACGAAAGATTAGCAGAACTGCTACTAAATATTTCTTTGCAGTGTCTGAGTAGCTCCAGACCTACTCCTAGATTGCGATCAGCTCGGTCCGTTTAGTTCCTGGTTTGACGTCACAAACACGCCCTGCGTTTGGCCAGCCACTCCCCCGTTTCTCCAGACACTCCCGCGTTTTTCCCTGACACGCCTGCGTTTTTTAGCACACTCCCGGAAAACGCTCAGTTACCACCCAGAAACGCCCCTTTCCTGTCAATCACTCACCGATCAGCAGTGCGACTGAAAAGCGCCGCACGAACAACAGCAAAACTGCTAAGTTTTTAGTTAAATAACTAAGCGCATGCGCGCTGCGTACCATGCGCATGCGCATTTAGCAACAAATTGCAGCATAGCAAAAATCGGCGACGAGAGAACAACTCGGAATGACCCCCATTGTGTTATTTTACAGAACTCTCCTACATTCATCCAGTTTTTAGTTGTACTGTAAGCATAATTACACCTCAATTTCAAGAGACCAACATGGGAATAAATCTGTATTTCATGGCGAAACAGTTACTTCTGCTAAAATATGTCTTAAGCGTTCTTAAGTTACAAAGTCTCAGGGTTTTCCTACAGAGACATCCGTGTATTAGTTTTAGCCAGCTCTCTGATAACATGATGACCTGGGGTAACTTTTAAAACATCTGAAGATAGGGCGCATACAGTCCTAATACCTTTTCTTAAGAAAAGATTGGAAGAAAGAGGAATATCTTATCCCCAATAGAGGAGAGTGATCCACTTCGCTGAAAGAGATGAGCAGTCTCAGGATTAAGAAAATGTATCTTGCAGTAAAGTAAGATATTTATTGTTTCGGTATCCAAACTGCTACAAATAAATGTCAAAGAGGACATTATGCAGGTATGGTGAATATATATTTAACTGACACAGTACATAAGAGTTTGCACACTAAAATCACATTGATAAAAAAAAAATATATGCTTTTAGCTCATGTACAGTACATCTTGAGTTATCAGAATACTGTTATATTGGATTTGCTGTAGCGAGAAGAATGAACAGAAAAAAATGATTTTCAGTGATTTGCAATACTATGGTAGTTGTTCAGTGTCTGTCTTTGTTAGACAGCTATGTGTATGGATGGAGTAGGGTTTATTACAGCAAATCTGGGAAATTGGTATGCAACTTTATAACCTGGTTTCAGGCCACCATAAGCCTCTGGGCAAAGCCGGTCCTAGGCATAGGTAAGCAAGGTAAATCCCTAGGGGCATTCAAGCATGCCCAGGGCCGGCGTAGGTCCTGCTTTGGGCTGGCTACTGCATTAAGAGTTCTCAGCTCCGATCCGGTAGCTCAACCGGGATTAAGTGCAGTGGGGAACATAAAAAATGGCCAAAGGAGGAGGGCTGCTGCACAAGACCATGACAAGACTATGCAGCCACGGCACCACCCAGCCTCCCACCGTCACCCCAGAAAATTCAGCCAAGGATTCATGGAGCTACAGGGGTGGACACAGTGCACACTAACTGCAAGCAAGCAAAACTCAGTTTATAAAAAAAAAGCTACTAGCATTATTAATGTGGGGCATATATGTATGGTGCATTATTGTGTGACATTATGTGTATTATGGGCATTACTAATGTGGGGCATATGTGTAAGGTGCATTATTGTGTGGAATTTTGTGTATTATGGGCATTACTAATGTGAGGCATATGTGTAAGGAGCATTATTGTGTGGAATTATGTATATAAGGGCATTACTAATGTGGGGCATATGTGTAAGGTGCATTATTGTGTGGCATTATGTGTATAACGGCATTACTAAAGTGGGGCATATGTGTAAGGTGCATTATTGTGTGGGCATTATGTGTATAAGGGCATTACTAATGTGGGGCATATGTGTATAAAGGGCACTACCGAGTGGTGTAATGTGAATAAGGAGCGACACAGTGTGGAGCAATGTCAACAAGTGACCCTATACAGTATGGATCGCATCTGGGATGCGATCGCATACTGATGATTTCCAGGCAGTGCGCATGTGTTTGCATCACAGTGATCTATCTATCTATCTATCTATCTATCTATCTATCTATCTATCTATCTATCTATCTATCTATCTTTCTTTCTTTCTTTCTTTCTTTCTTTCTATCTATCTATCTTTATAGTTGATATGTGCACAAAGGAACGGCATCTGGAGACAGTTTGTAGATTGTATTGTAGATAAATATTTCTGTGTAGATAAATATTTCTGTGTGTATATATATTTATATATATATATCACCATGTAGTCAAAAGTGATTGGACACTGACAGCAAATAGATCAACGATCAGCACTTTGTAGGTTCACCACGTGCAGTGATTACTGCAGACATCCTTCTTGGCAAACTGTCCACGAGTTCCCGGACAACAGCAGGTCGAGTCGGCCTAGAACACACCCGTTGCTCCAGTTCGTCCAAGAGGTTCTCACTGGGGTTATTTGTACTCTGAGCTGGCCAGTACATCCTGCTTACCGAATTTTCTGTATACCAGTCCAGAGCCACCCTGGAAACATGACATCGCGCAACCCCTGCGATGATCCCATTTTCAAACTCGGTTAGCTCCTTCCAGCCAGCTACTTAATTAGCAAATGATCTAATCAGTGCCCCTCTACCCCTCTACTCGTTTAATAACTTTACAAATAGGTGTACACCATTTAGCTTGCACATGCGTGCAGGGATCACACACATATATATATATAAATATATATATATATATATAAAATATATATATATATATATATACATACTTAGAGATGTGCGGTGGGCACTTTTTCGTGTTTTGTGTCTTGGTTTCGGTACTAATTCCCCGCTCGTGCTTTGGTTTTGGGTTGGTTTTGCCAAAACTACCCTTTTGTGTTTTGGTTTTGGATGTGGATGATTTTTGAAAAAAAAAAAAAAGAAGAAAAAGCTAAAATCACAGAATTTGGGGGTAATTTTGATCCTACGGTATTATTAACCTCAATGACATTCATTTACACTCATTCCCAGTCTATTCTGAACACCTCACACCTTACAATATTGTTTTTAGGCCAAAAGGTTGCACCGAGGTAGCTGTGTGACTAAGCTAAGCGACACAAGTGTGCGGCACAAACACCTGGCCCATCTAGGAGTGGCACTGCAGTGGCAGACAGGATGGCACTTAAAAAAGCTAGGCCCCAAACAGCACATCAGAACCAGAATCAGCTTTATTGACCAGGTGTACTCTTGTACACTAGGGATTCTTTGTGGTACAATGCATCGCCAAGCAGCAACATGAAGGAGGAAAAACGTAGCATACATTACAAACATTACACATATGAGTTCATACTGCACATATGCAACTGTACAGTAGACATATTATACATTTAAGACTAAAAACTAAGGCTGCATGATGCAAAGAAGAAAAAGAGGTGCAAGATGGAATTGTCCTTGGGCCCTCCCACCTACCCTTATGTTGTATAAACAGGACATGCACAATTTAACAAACCAATCATTTCAGCGACAGGGTCTGCCACACGACTGTGGCTGAAATGACTGGTTTGTTTGGGCCCCCACTAAAAAAGAAGCAATCAATCTCTCCTTGCACAAAGTGGCTCTACAGAGGCATGATGACGACCTCATCTTCATCCTCCGATTCCTCACCCCTTTCAGTGTGTACATCCTCCTCCTCACAGAGTATTAATTTGTCCCCACTTGAATCCACCATCACAGGTCCCTGTGTACTTTCTGGAGGCAATTGCTGGTAAAGGTCTTCCCGGAGGAATGTATAATTCATTTTGATGAACATCATCTTCTCCACATTTTGTGGAAGTAACCTCCTACACCGATCGCTGACAAGGTTACCGGCTGCACTAAACACTCTTTTGGAGTACACACCGGAGAGGGGGCAACTTAGGTAAAATAAAGCCAGTTTGTGCAAGGGTATCCAAATTGCCTCTTTTTCCTGCCAGTATTCATACTGACATGCCTACTTGGATGCTGTCACTCATATAATCCTCCACCATTCTTTCAATGGTGACAGAAACATATGCAATGACAGTAGACATGTCAGTAATTGTTGGCAGGTCCTTCAGACCGGACCAGATGTCAGCACTTGCTACTGACTGCCTTGCATCACTGCCAGCGGGTGGGCAAGGAAATCTTATCCTTTTCTTCGCAGCCCCAGTTGCATGAGAAAATGAAGGAGGAGCTGTTGACGGGTCATGTTCCGCTTGAGTTGACAAATTTCTCACCAGCAGGTCTTTGAACCTCTGCAGACTTGTGTCTGCCAGAGAGATACAACATAGGCTTTAAACCTAGGATCAAGCACGGTGACCAAAATGTAGTGCTCTGATTTCAACAGATTGACCACCCTTGAACCCTGGCAAAATGAATGAAGGGCTTCATCCACAAGTCCCACATACTTTGCGGAATCGCTCCATATTAGCTACTCCTTCAATTTCTCAAGCTGCTTCTGCAAAAGCCTGATGAGGGGAATGACCTGACTCAAGCTGGCAGTGTCTGTACTGACTTCACATGTGGCAAGTTCGAAGGGTTGGAGAACCTTGCACAAGACATAAATCATTCTCCACTGTGCTTGAGTCCACAATTTTTCGGGCCACCGACAGCATCTCCTACACGCCCCTGTCATTTTTCTAAAAATTCTGCACCACCAAATTCATTGTATGTGCAAAACATGGGATGTGCTGGAATTTGCCAAGATGTAATGCATGTACAATATTGGTGGCATTGTCCGATATCACAAATCCCCAGGAGAGTCTAATTTGGGTAAGCCATTCTGCGATGATGTCCTTCAGTTTCCTTAAAAGGTTGTCAGTGGTGTGCCTTTTATGGAAAGCGGTGATACAAAGCGTAGCCTGCCTAGGAACGAGTTGGCGTTTGCGAGATGCTGCTACTGGTGCCGCCGCTGCTGTTGTTGCTGCGGGAGGCCATACATCTACCCAGTGGGCGGTCACAGTCATATAGTCCTTAGTCTGCCCTGTTCCACTTGTCCACATGTCCATGGTTAAGTGGACAGTAGGTACAACTGAATTTTGTAGGACACTGAGGACACTTTTTCTGACGTCTCTGTACATTCTCGGTATCGCCTGCCTGGTGAAGTGGAACCTAGTTGAGATTTGATACCGGGGACACAGTACCTCAAACAATTATCTAAGTCCCACTGAACTAATGGCGGATACCGGACGCACGTCTAACACCAACATAGCTTTCAAGGCCTCAGCTATCCGCTTTGCAAAAGGATGACTGCTGTCATATTTCATCTTCCTCATAAAGGACTGTTGGACAGTCAATTGCTTAGTTGAAGTAGTACAAGTGGTCTTCCGACTTCCCCTCTGGGATGACGATCAACTCCTAGCAGCAACAACAGCAGTGGCAGCAACAGCAGGCGTACCACTCAAGGATCCTCTGGAGGAATCCCGGTTAGGAGAGGACTCCTCAATCTTGCCAGTGACATGGCCTGCAGGACTACTGACGTTCCTGACTGAGGCGGGAGTTGGTGGTGTGGCTTGCAGTAGCTTGGGTACAAGAGGAAGAAGGGATTTGGGTGTCAGTGGACTGCTTACGCTCTTACCCAAAGTTACACAACTTGACACTGACTTCTGATGAATGCGCAGCAGGTGACGTACAAGGGAGGATGTTCCTAGGTGGTTAACATCCTTACCCCTACTTATTACAGATTGACAGAGACAACACACGGCTTGACACCTGTTGTCCGGATTTGTGGAAAAATAATTCCACACCGAAGAGGTGGCTTTTTTGGTATTTTGCCCAGGCATCACAATGGGCTTCTTCATCCCATGGACAACAGGTGTCTTCCCCGGTGCCTCATTTAAACAAACCACATCACCATCAGAATCCTCATCGTCAACTTCCTCCAAAGCGCCAGCAACACCCATATCCTCATCCTGGTGTACTTCAACAGTGATATCTTCAATTTGAATATCAGGAACTGGACTGTGGGTGCTCCTTCCAGCACTTGCAGGGGGGCGTGCAAATGGTGGAAGGAGCCACCTCTTCCCGTCCAGTGTTGGGAAGGTCAGGCATCGCAACCGCCGACACACTTGGACTCTCCTTGGGGATTTGTGATACCATCTTAGAACGCACAGTTCTTTTCTGTGCTTTTGCAAGCTTAACTTATCATTTTTCTAGCGGGAGGATGAGGGCTTCCATCATCATGTGAAGCTGAACCACTAGTCATGAACATAGGCCAGGGTCTTAGCCGTTCCTTGCCACTCCGTGTCGTAAATGGCATATTGGCAAGTTTACGTTTCTCCTCAGACCATTTAATTTTTTTTTTGGGGGTCTTTTCACTGAACTTTGGCTTTTTGGATTTTACATGCACTCTATCACATTGGGCATCGGCCTTTGCAGACAATGTTGATGGCATTTCATAGTCTATGTCATGACTAGTGGCAGCAGCTTTAGCACTAGGAGGAAGTGATTCTTGATCTTTCCCTATTTTATCCTCCAAATTTTTGTTCTCCATTATTTTTCTGAAGTTATATAACAATATGTGTTACAGGAGAGCGTACCTCTACACCACACAGGGCAAACCCTGTGAAAATTATTTGGATTAAACATTAATAACCACTTTATTTGGAGAAAATAATATACAGCACAGGACAGCACCACTGAACTTATATGGCAGCACCACTGGACTGGACTTATACGGAATTATATGCACTTATATGGAATTATACGGCAGGATCACTGGACTTATACACCAAAGCCACTGAACTTATACAGCAGTACCACTGGACTGGACTTATACGCCAGTACCACTGGATTTATACAGCAGGATCACTGGAATTATACGGCAGAATCACTGTAATTATACGGCAGGATCACTGGATTTATACGGCAGTACCACTGGACATATACGGCAGTATCACTGGACTGGTCTTATACGCCAGTACCACTGGAATTATACAGCAGGATCACTGGACTTATACACCAGTACCACTGGAATTATACTGCAGGATCACTGGACTTATACACCAGTACCACTGGAATTATACTGCAGAATCACTGTAATTATATGGCAGGATCACTGGACTTATACACCAGTACCACTGGACTTATACGGCAGTACCACTGGACTGTACTTATACGCCAGTACCACCATAATTATATGGCAGGATCACTGGACTTATATTGCAGGATCACTGAATTTATACTTCAGTACCACTGAACATATACGGCAGTATCAATGGACATATACGGCAGTATCGCTGGACATTTATGGCAGGATCAATGGACATATACGACAGTACCGCTGGACATATACGGCAGTATCAACGGACATACACGGCAGGATCACTGGAATTATATGGCAGGATCACTGGAATTATACGGAGGGATCAATGGATTTATACGGCAGGGTCACTGGACTTAAATGGCAGGATCACTGGATTTATACGGCAGTACCGCTGGACATATACGGCAGTATCAATGGACATATACGGCAGTATCACTGGACATATACGGCAGTATCACTGGACTTATACACCAGTACCACTGTAATTATACGCCAATATCACTGGATTTATACGGCAGGATCAGTGTAATTATACGGCAGGATCACTGGAATAATACGGCAGGATCACTGTATTTATATGACAGTACCGCTTGATATATACAGCAGTATCAATGGACATATACGGCAGGATCACTGGACATATATGGCAGTACCACTGGACATATACAGCAGCACAGGGACATCACCACTGGACTGATGCAGGACAACATAGCACCACTGGACTGATGCAGGACAACACAGCACCACTGGACTGGACTTATACAGCAGCACTGGACATATGGCAGCCAGGGCCGTCTTAACAGCAGTGTGGGCCCCTGGGCACAGCAATACACTGGGGCCCCTACTCATCCTCCAGCGGTAGGGGTGGGGGTGCTATCAGCGGCAGCTTTGATGTCCTGCGGGTGGTAGGGGGTGTTCTATCTTCCGCTCAGCATGTAGGACCTGGAGCAGTAATTTCTGCTAATTACTCCTTTACTGAACAGATGGGGCGGGAGGGAGAACACTAAACTGTAGAAGGAGGCATTGGGCTGAATGAAGGGGCCCCGGTACATGACTTCCAGGGTGGTATGGGGTGTTTAATACATAAGGGAGGGGTAAATAGTGGAGTGGGCTTAATTTTCATCATTTTCTGGTGAGAGAGTAGCTTACTTGACTGCAGATATCTCAAGTTCCTTAGCTTTGAATGGGATAAAAAAAACTAGAGAGTCCCACCTGTTAGGAGGTACTGGGAGTTGGGTATCACAGTTCAGGAACCAGAGCAATCCACCAACAAATATATAAAACTGCATATTAGGCATGTGGAGCTGGAGCAGGGACCGGCTGCTGGAAGGCTGATATCTCTAGTTCTGGGCATAGTAGAGACAAGCTGCCAGTGTCCACAGAGAGTGGAGAGTCACAGATTTTGAAATGTACCCTCAGAAAAACTCTAAGTCATACAGAGCCCGAGATATCTGGCTGGGAAGAGCAATTAACAGGCTCGGATGGGGACCACTGCTTTGAAGTCCGATATCTCTGGTTCCCCAGGGCCGATTTTCAAAAATCTGGTACCCCTGGAAAGAGGGGACTCTCAGCTATCAGCCTAGGGCCCTTATACTCCTGGGGCCCTTGGGCAAGAGCCCATTGAGCCCATACGAAATGACGGCCCTGATGGCAGCAGAGAACACAACCACTGTGACTGGACAGATGTAGCACAAGACAAGGACACTGATGACGGAGACACGTCCTCTCTCTACACTCTCCAATGCAGGAGTGAAAATGGCGGGGATGCGCGGCTGTTTATATGGAATCCAAACCCCGCGAGAATCCGGCAGCGGGATGATGATGTTTTGCCTCGTTCTGATTTCTGAGTCAGGCTGGAAAACCCAACCTGACTCGGATCCGGGCTCGTGACTTGAAGTATATATATATATATATATGTATATATATACAAATAGAGAATTCAGCACTCACCATAGCAAGCTCACTTGTCCTCACAACATCAATAAATAAATGATGGGGGTTTAGTTAGTGAATTGGCCAATGCACAGAAGCCTGCATACCGCTCCACGGTACCCCACCTACATGCAGGTCCTACACTATCACAAAGCCTTAAGAATTAAAACCTGGCAACTGTATCACATAATATAACTGCAAATATGCCCACTAAGTTTAATGTATGCCTGCCACATATCCAGTGGCTTTTAAAGGCATACTAGTCACCTGACACAGCCGGTAAATTACTAAGGAGCAGCTGACACAGGTTTAGAACAATTGAGATTACACAGGGGTGCATGAAAAGGCCTGTGACCATGGTTAATAAGAGTTAACTAAAGATTAACCCCATAATATACAAACAAATATAGAAAACCACAGCATTCGCCACCCCAGAAGCGGGGTGCAGTGTCTGCACTCACCACTCATAGGGTGGGGTGCATGCAGCCCATGGCCACCAACCCAAATACATACAAATAGAGAATTCAGCACTCACCATAGCAAGCTCACTTGTCCTCACAACATCAATAAATAAATGATGGGGGTTTAGTTAGTGAATTGGCCAATGCACGGAAGCCTGCATACCGCTCCACGGTACCCCACCTACATGCAGATCCTACACTATCACAAAGCCTTAAGAATTAAAACCTGGCAACTGTATCACATAATATAACTGCAAATATGCCCACTAAGTTTAATGTATGCCTGCCACATATCCAGTGGCTTTTAAAGGCATACTAGTCACCTGACACAGCCGGTAAATTACTAAGGAGCAGCTGACACATGTTTAGAACAATTGAGATTACACAGGGGTGCATGAAAAGGCCTGTGACCATGGTTAATAGGAGTTAACCAAAGATTAACCCCATAATATACAAACAAATCTGGAAAACCACAGCACTCACCACCCTAGTAGCGGAGTGCAGTGTCTGCACTCACCACTCACAAGGTGGGGTGCATGCAGCCCATGGCCACCAACCCAAATACATACAAATAGAGAATTCAGCACTCACCATAGCAAGCTCACTTGTCCTCACAACATCAATAAATAAATGATGGGGGTTTAGTTAGTGAATTGGCAAATGCACGGAAGCCTGCATACCGCTCCACGGTACCCCACCTACATGCAGATCCTACACTATCACAAAGCCTTAAGAATTAAAACCTGGCAACTGTATCACATACATATATATATATATATATATATATATATATATGTATGTACACACCTATATGCATACATTATATATTTATAATATATATATATATATATATATATATATGTACACACCTATCTATCTATCTATCTATCTATCTATCTATCTATCTATCTATCTATCTATCTATCTATCTATCTAGTAGGCTAAAATTCTACTTCAGTTTATAGCAGCAATGTAACACAGCCAGCCTTACCTTTTTTGCTCTGACAGGCTGCTGTGGTATAGAATAGATACAACAGTAGAGCAAGTGTGGTACCTCTCCTCAAAGCACCACACTACCTCGGACCTCCGTCGGCGCTGCTGGCTCCACAAGTCGCCATGGATCCCTCCACCCCCTTGCAGCCTGCGCGCCCAGCCAATGACTGAGCCGCAAGCTGCCCGTTTTACACGCTATTGGACAGCTGAGCCGTCACTCAACTGTCCTGTCCTGAAATGCGCTGGCAAGGTAGTGGGGACTGGGGAGCCGGGAGCACAGGCAGCTGGGACCGAATTTGTTCCATTCTGCGGCAGGGGGCACTTATAAAAAGGGGGGCCCGGGGTACATACCCCCAGGCCCTCCACCCTTAATCCGGCTCTGTATATATATATATATATATATAGAGAGAGAGAAAGAGAAATCCACCACACTCGCCATTCCCAGGTTGGGGTACAAAGCGGCATTTGACCACATTGCTTAAATTAATAAAAATCAGAGAGCTCAACACTCCCTACAGTAAACTCCCTCACCGTAATACATAAATAATGGGTATTTGGTTCATGAATTATCCATGCATATAGATATAGATAGAAATATACACACATATAGTAACATAGTAACATAGTAACATAGTATTTGAGGTTGAATAGAGGCAAATTGCCCATCGTGTTCAACCTGTTCCTCTGACGAAACCGCACATCGACATTTGCGGAGAAACGCGTAAGGACTGGGGCTTATTCTACGTTGATGTCCCTCCCACTACAAGCGGTCTACGGTCAAGCAGTAATTCTTGGTGCTATTGTCCGTTTGGAAGCTGACCGGCTGTAGAGATCCTCCGATGCACTCTGCAATAAAGAAAAGTGCTCCCTCTCGACTGTGACTGAGACCGACAACGGGGGCCGTCCACGGATAACAAACGGATATACTTCTGGCTGTGAGTATAAAGTGGACATTTTTGCAAATAGGGCCTATTAGCACAGTGAGAGTGGATAAGGAGAAACAAAGTCATTTTGATACAGATACCGGAGTATAAATATTCAAAGCACCTGGCCGTTCAGCGGCAACAATTAACGGCAGTGGACAGCCGGCGGCTATCTGATATTTAAAGAGATCTCTATTAGCATGTTGAGAATGCTTACAGCTGAATTACAACAGCAGGCACTATAATTGTTCTTTAATCGGACTGTATACTGTTCGGGACTTTCTAATTGAGAATAAAGTCATATCAAGCTATACAAATTTGGACATAGCACTAGTGTCTATTAATATCTAATCCGCTACAGCGGGGGGAACTTTTAATTGAGTGTTTATTTTATTTTATTCTTATATGTACATGTGTTTACTCTATATAATTTTTTTTTTAATATATATGCAATAAATTTGAGCTAAACAGTTATATGCGCTCTCTGATAATCTCTTATTATCCTTTGTGCTGTTTTGTATGTGGACAGGCCAGTAATGTCCAGTTGAGAGCTGCTTACTTTAGCACATACGACCCAAATTGTATGAGTTAGGTGGTGGTAACGCGCTGGAATTATTTGTTTCTTGTTTTAAGTTGTGATGATTCTACATACTTTGCTAAATAATGTTTTATGACTAGTTAGCTACTATAACTCATGTTACCCCCGGATTAACCACATTGATATTTTAAGTATTATAACCTTGGATAGCTTTTTCATTCAGAAATGTATCCATTCCTTTTTTAAATCCAATTACAGAGTCCGCCATTACCACCTTCCCTGGCAGGGAATTCCACATCCTGATTGCCCTAACAGTGAAGAACCCTTTCCTCCGTTGCGTTCTGAACTTTCTCTCCTTCAGTCGCAGCGAGTGCCCACGTGTCCTAAACTGTGTTCTTTTAATAAATAATTCCTCTGATAACTCTTTGTGATGTCCCTTTACATATTTGAAGATATTAATAATATCTCCTCTTAGGCGCCTCTTTTCTAGTGTGTACATATTCAGCCTAGTAAGTCTTTCCTTATAGTCCAGTCCTTCTAGGCCTTTAATCAATTTAGTAGCTTGCCTTTGAACACTTTCGAGTTCACTGATGTCTTTTTAATACAATGGTGCCTCAAACTGAACACAATATTCCAGGTGCGGACGTACCAATGCCTTATACAGTGTCATGATAACATCCAAGTCCCTTGTCTAAATTGCCCTTTTTATGCATGCTAGCACCATACTTGCCTTCTTTACTGCGTTATGACATTGTGTACGGTTATTAAGCCTATTATCAATGAATACCCCCAAATCTTTTTCCAACTCTGTTTCCCCTAGGCGTTCCCCATTTAATATGTAGGATGCAAGTTTGTTTTTAGTCCCAAAATGCATAACCTTGCATTTGTCTGTATTGAACCTCATTTTCCATTTAGACGCCCAGAGTTCAAGTTTAGATAGATCATTCTGCAAGGACTCCACGTCCAATTCTGAATTAATTACCTTACACAGTTTAGTATCATCTGCAAAGATTGACACTGTGCTTTCCAGACCTATTTCTAGGTCATTGATAAATATGTTGAACAGTAGTGGTCCGAGTAAGGACCCTTGTGGTATTCCGCTGACTACTGGGGACCAGGTTGAGGACTTCCTGTTGACCACTACTCGCTGTACCCTGCTATCCAACCAGCTGCTGATCCATGTGCAAATAGTTTTACCTAGGCCAATCTCCTTTAATTTGTTCATCAGTCTCCTGTGAGGAACTGTGTCGAAGGCTTTTGCAAAATCTAGGAAGACCACATCCACTGCTTTTCCTTGATCAAGATTATTGCTCACTTCCTCGTAGAAGTTAATTAAGTTAGTCTGACATGACCTGTCCCTCACAAACCCATGCTGGTTCTTGCTAATAATCCTAGCGGACTTTAGATACTCCTGTATGACGTCCCTTAGAATTCCTTCCAATATTTTCCCCACTATAGATGTTAAACTAACTGGTCTGTAGTTTCCTGGAAGATTTTTGGATCCCTTTTTAAATAATGGCACTACCTCAGCTATACGCCAATCCTTCGGTACCATGCCTGATCTAATTGAACTATTGAAAATCAAGTATAGGGGTCATGCTAGTTGTGAACTAAGCTCCATAAGAACCCTCGGGTGAAGTCCATCAGGACCAGGTGATTTATTAATCTTAATTTTGCTTAGTCTCTCCCGGACTGCTTCTTTGCTTAAACAAGTATCTAACTGGTGAATACTGGTGAATACTGATGAAAAGAATTTGTTCAGTATTTCCGCTTTTATTTCGTCATCATTTATCAATTCTCCTAATTCATCTTTTAATGGACCTATATTCTCCTTTTTTAACCTTTTACCGTTATGTATGTTATGTATTTAAAAAAACTTTTTAGGATTGGTTTTACTCTCTTTAGCGATTTGCTTTTCATTTTCCATTTTAACTGCTCTTATTGCTTTTTTGCATTTCTCATTACACTTCTTGTAATACTTGAAATACTACTCCTTTCCATTAGATTTAAATGCTTTGATAGCCGCTTTTTTTTATCCATTTCTGCCTTAACCTTCTTGTTAAGCCACATCGGTTTGAGTTTAATACGAATGCGTTTACTGCCCATGGGAATAAAGTTATGAATATTGCTATCCAGCAACCCTTTTAAAACATCCCACATTTCCGAAGTATTCTTGTTATTAAACAGAACATCCCACTCTATGTCGTTAAGTGCACATCTAAGCATACTGAAATTAGCATTCCTAAAGTTAAAAGTTTTGTTGGAACCCTTGTAGCTATGTTTCCTGAAACTGATGTCGAATGTAATCATATAGTGATCACTGTTACCCAAAGTCTCCCCAACTTTAGTGTTTGATATAATGTCCACATTATTAGTAATTACTAGATCCAGGGTAGTTTTACCCCTAGTTGGGTCCTCGACTAATTGAGACAAGTAGTGATCCCTAAACATATTTAAGAACCTGATGCCCCTCGCTTTAGCACATGAATCGTTACTCCAGTTTATAGCCCGGTAATTAAAATCCTTAATCACAAGGATGTCCCCCAATCCTGCAGCCATTGTGATTTGCTGCAATAGTTGTTCTTCCTCATGTATGCTAATATCCGGCTGTTTGTAGCACGTGCCTATGACTAGTTTTTTTGCATCAATTCCCCCACTTGAGATTTCTATCCATAGTGTCTCCACATTATCGCCAGTCTCCTCATAGATAACCTCCTTTAGGTATGGTTTAAGTGATGGTTTAACATAAAGACATACACCTCCTCCTCTTTTGTTAGCCCTGTCCCTCCTAAAAAAAAAATACCCCTACAAGTTAGCAACCCTGTCGTGAGAGTCGTCCCACCATGTTTCCATAATACCTATAATGTCATACTCAGCCTTTGATGCTAACAATTCCAATTCCCCCATTTTACCTGCTAGACTTCTTGCATGTGCAAGCATACATTTTAGTTTATTGGTTCCTTTATTTGTTTGTTTTCCTAAAGATTTCCCATCCTGGTTAACTAGTGCATCCGTAGAGTTACTGATACAGACTGTCCTTCTCGCTCCCTCTCCAACCCCACCGTACTTAGTATTGCCCACCTTACTTTTCTCTCTCTCTATATATATATATATATATACACATATATATGGGAAGCAGTTAGCTTCCCGACGAACGGGATCCCATCGGTCAATATGCCGACGCTGAAACCCGACGTCACTATAACGACAGCTGGCATCACAATCATCCTGACAGCGGGACTCGTTGGTGTCCTGCTGTGGGGAGGATAGGGTTAGGCTGTAGTGCTGCAAAGGTTAGGGTTAGGCACCTGGAAGGGATGGCTAGGGTTACACACCGGGGAGGGAGAGTTAGGGTTAGGCACATACAAGGGGAGGTTAGGGTTAGGCACACAGCTGGGGGGGTTAGGGTTAGGTACATAGAAGGGGAGGTTAGGGTTAGGCACACAGCTTGGAGGGTTAAGGTTAGGTACATAGAAGGGGAGGTTAGGGTTAGGCACACAGCTGGGAGGGTTAGGTTTAGGCAGCGGGGAAGGGAGGGTTAGGGGTAGGCACCTAGTGGGGAGGGTTAGGTTTAGGCAGCGGGGAAGGGAAGGTTAGGGTTAGGCACTTAGCGGTGAAGGTTAGGGATAGGCACCAGCCAAAAGGGTTAGGGTTAGGCACCTTCAAGGGAGGGTTAGGGTAGGGGAAAGATCATGGTTAGGGGGCTTACTGGGTGGCTGTGGGATTTTGATGGATGGGATACCACTTTCAGTATACTGAATGCTGGCATCCCGTCCATTGGTCAATGATACTTCATCCCATATATATACACCCTGATAGGGATGGGCCTGCCTGCTTGAGAAGTGTACTGGGCTTTATCAAAATGTGGAAGTTTTTGGTTTTAACATCCTTGTTTTACACCAAGGTAGCGTAGATCCTTTTGCTCCGCAGGCTGCTGTAATTTGGGTCATAGGCAGCAGCAGGACTCCTTCTCCACTGTCATATTACTCTGTGCCAAGCTTTATTAACAGGACAGGAACCAGGACAACTGGTTATGACAGGGAGCTACAGTAGATGGCGTCTTCACCAGGTTCCACGTTGGTACTCAGAGTCCTTACACAATGAGATTGGTAGGAAAGCAGAGTTTTTTGTTTCTTTATGCGGTGCTAACCTGATAGACGAGTAATACAATAAAGCCAACTGGGGAGATTTATCATAACTTGTAGAGAGATAAAGAGGACAGAGAAAAAGTACCAGCCAATCAGCTTCTTACTGCCATATTACAGACTGTGGTATAGATGTGATAAATGGAGAGTGATAAAATGGAGAGAGAGAAAATGGAGAGTGATAAAGTACCAGCCAATCAGCTCCTAACTGCCATGTTACAGGCTGTGTTTGAAAAATTACAGTTGGGAGCTGTCTGGCTGGTACTTTATCTCTCTCCATTTTATCACTCTCCAAGTGAATACGCATCTAGCCGTGTGTTTCAAAACACAACAATTATGAGCTGATAGTCATTTATATTTATCCACTATGTCATTCTTCAAGGCTTAATACAGTATATCTACTCCTTGGAGAGCCATAAAGTTGAGTACAGTAGTTGCCCATGGCAACCAAACAGCTCCTGTCATTTTTCAAACAAAGCCTATAACACGACAGTCAGGGGCTGATTGGTTTGCACTTTATCTCTCTCCACTTAATCTCCCCCACCCATTTCTAGATGCTTCTAAATTCCTGAAGATCAAGTAGTTATGTCTCCTCTTCATCACTATTCTACAACCAGTATATATATTTATATATATTAGGGGTGTGCGCAGGGGCATTTCAACAGAGGAGGGGGCCTGTGTGCACTTCTGGGTGTGCCCCCTCCTCTGTACGATGCTGTGCCGGAGTCTACTACACATGCGCAGATCTCCAGTAACATGGCACCCGCCATTATTCGGAGGCCAATTTGCCATTGATTATCGCTGCAATTGCAATTAATTAAATGAGTGCAGTGTGTGCGGTGTGGGCGTCCCCCTGGACCCAGGGGCACCGCACACATTGCACCCATTATAGAAACACCAATGGGTGTGCGCCAGGTCATTTATCGGTATTTGTGTTTTGGTTTTGTATCTAGATCACCTTCGTGTTTTGGATCTGTATTGGTTTTGCCAAAACCACAATTTTTTCGGGTTTTTAGTTTTGGTTTTGTATCTGGATTTTTTTTAAATCATAAAAATCAGCTAAAATAACAGAATTTGGGGTGTTTTTGTTCCTAAAGTATTATTAACCTCAATAACATTAATTTCCACTCAATTCTAGTCTTTTCTGAATACCTCACAGCCCAGTTTAGGTTGCACCGAGGTAGCTGGATGACTAAGCTAAGCGACAGCAGTGGGCAGCAATCACGTGGCAGTTAACAATATATTTTTAAATGCTGTAATCATCTGTTAAAATTATTTTAAAATTAGGATCAAGTTCTTGTGTTCCCCAAAGATATCTTTGAAATAGAGAAGGTTCGCTAATCATCCATTTGAAATTATTTTCAAATTACAATTAAGTTCTTATATTCGACATGCAGAAGGTTTGCTATTCAAGTGTGGAGAGTTTAGTTATATTAATTTAATTTAATTTGATTTTAGTTAATTTAATTAATTTGAATGAATCACAATCTGGTGATTAGAAGAATTATGATAATAGGACATTAAGTTATAACATAAGAATATGATCTATGGATACAGCACCCTGAAATGGACAGAACAAGCTTGGATGTATACTGAGAGGATACAGCACAAAATCTAAAAAATAAATGTGTTTAATTTTGGGTGGACTGACAGAACACCCCTAGATTGACAGAGCAGCTGCAGTCTCTGGATGTATACTGGGAGGACACAGCACAAAATATAAAAAAAAGAATGTATTTTAAAAAAGGCTCTAGATTTCAGTTCACAAAAAGATGAATCTGACAAAGAAGAATAAAAAAGACAATATTTTAGATGCTGTAATCATTTTAATTTATTTTGGATCAAGTTCTTCTGTTGCTGAAGGAAATCTCTGAATTACACAAGGTTCGCTATCCATGTGTGGAGAGTTTAGTTATATTAATTTAATTTACATTTAGTTAATCTATAATTATTATTAATATGAAGTAATCACAATGTGGTGATAAGAATTATAAAAATAGGACAATAACTTATAACATAAGAATATGAGCTACGGACACAGCACCCTGAAATGGACGGGACACGCCTGGATGGGGTATGGGACTCAGGGTCGACAGTGTCTAGGTCAACACCCATTAGGTCGACACCTATTCATTGGCAGTGGCTAAGTCGACACTAGAAATATGTCAACACGGCCAATGGGTCGTCATGAACAAGGTCGACAGGAAAAAAGGTTGACGTGAGATTTTCATGTTTTTTTTGGTGTTGTTTTCTTCGTAAAGTGACCGGGAACCCCAATTAGTGCTCCGTTGTCCCTCGCATGGCTCTCTTCGCTCACCATGCTACAGGCAAGGTGCCTCGCTCCACTACCGCTGCACTCAACACAGGATACCATTCCCAATCATAATTCACGTGGATCATAAAGTATGAAAAATGTTTAAAAAAATAATAGAATAAAAACTCACGGCGACATTTTTGCATGTCCATCTTGTTTATGTCGACCTAATGGTCGTGTCGACCCATTTCTAGTGTTGACATATTCACTGTTGACCAATGGGTGTCGACCTAAGTGGTGTTGACCCAGAGTCCGGATACTGCCTGGATGTATACCAGGAGGAAACAGCACAAAATATAAATTTAAATCAAAATATACTGTATATATACATTTTTATATTACACACTGCAGTTACAGTGTCGCACAAATGAGTCAAAAATACGTATTATTATTTTTTATATCAGACACCGGCGGTTACAGTGTCGTACAAATGAATCAGAAATATATATTATTACACACTGCGGTTTAGCTTCACCAACAGTGTCGCAAAATACGTGTATGAGTAGGATATAATATACTGCGGTCTGACCAGCAGTGTCACAGTACTGATGAAAATAAAATAAAAGTTGTTTAGTACACCGGAGTATAGCACAAACAAAAATAATATATATATTTTTTTTTATAATTTTAATTTTAGGCTATTTCAGATAAGGATAAGGAGACAGAGAGAGCACCACTTTCAGACAACACAGTACTGAGCCAGACACATCCGTCCAATATACTCACCACAGCCAGAGTGAAGATGGCGCCAATGCACGGGGACTTATATAGAATCCAAAATCTTCGAGAATCCAACAGCGAGAAGATGATGGGCCCAATTCAGAGTTGATCGTAGCAGCAAATTTGTTAGCAGTTAGGCAAAACCATGTCCACTGCAGAGGGGGGGGGGGGGGGGGCAGATGTAACATGTGCAGAGAGAGTTAGATTTGGGTGGGGTGTGTTCAAATAGAAATCTAAATTGCAGTGTAAAAATAAAGCAGCCAGTATTTACCCTGCACAGAAACAAAACATCCCACCAAAATCTAACTCTCTCTGCAAATGTTATATCTGCCCCCCCCTGCAGTGCACATGGTTTTGCCCAACTGCTAACAAATTTGCTTCTACGATCAACTCTGAATTACCCCCCCATGTTCGGTCTCGCTTTGGACTCCGAGTAAGATGGGAAGTCACTAGATAGATAGACAGACAGACAGACAGACAGACAGACAGACAGACAGACAGACAGACAGATAGATAGATAGATAGATAGATAGATAGATAGATAGATAGATAGATAGATAGACAGACAGATAGATAGATAGATAGATAGACTGTATATACTATTAAATGTATTTTCACGGATGCACTGAAGCTAATCCCACCTAAATATTTTCTTTTCGAGTTTTTGGGATTCTCTGTAGAACAGCTGGCATTGTCTGTAGCAATCTAACAGGTTTTGCTTATATTCGGTAAATTGTACTACAGAATTGACAGTTTATGTGTCAGGGAACACATATCTTTTTTATTACTATGTAAACATATGTATATATTCTGTATATAAAATAAATGACTTAGCTACAGTATATAACAAGACTTTTTTTTTCCAATTAGCACACATTCATGTATTTAGTCAGTGCCAAGAAAACATTATTTGTTTTGCAAGCTGGAAACATTTCAGCCTTGTTCGAACGCCTCTCAGCATCACTTGAGTGTTTTAACACAATGTACAAAGGGCATAATGTATTTTGCAAAAAGGAATGTTTTGCAGGTGTGAGCGAATACGTGTGGAATAAGCAATGTATTGTTTGTTTTTATCTAAGGTGTTGGCAAGCAGATTTCAAATATGAGGGTTATGATGGAAATGATGACTTAATTAGAAAACAGACAAAAGTAATTTTACTGGAATGTCTATTGTTTAATGAGCTACATAATAGGAGTAGCATTGGGAAAGACCCATGTGCTGGTGTACAGCTGGGGGGGGAGCGGAATCACTGCAGCGTTGTGAATCTCAGGAGCCAGATACACAGCTCCTTGTTCTGGAATGAGAATAAGCCTCACTTGCACAAGGGGATTTTTGGAGGCGTGTACGTATCTGTTGTTGTACTTAGCACACATGACTACTTTAGGTTTTATATTGTTTATTTTATATTTAAAAAAAAAAAGTATCACTCCAATTTATTTTCTTTACTCCTTCTTTTCATCTTCCTGAGCATAATAGAAGCTGGCATCACACGAAGCGTCTGCACTGTTAAACCGCCAAATAATTAATGTTTTGCAGTCCCCTTTCACTTTATATATTAAAATTAAGTGATCGCGTTCACAAAGAAGATAAACCTGGCTGAAGTGTATGACTGGAAGTCTAACATATCATAGAAACATAAAATTTTCATGGCAGATAAGACGCACTTGGCCCATCTAGTCTGCCCTAAACATATGTACACGCACACACTTACACTCTAGGGATCACTTTTGTCAGGGGCTGCAGTATTAATTTACCAGCATATTTTTGGATTGTGGATTTTGTAAACCATGCACGCATGGGGAGACTATACAAACTCCACACAGACAGTTAGGGCTGTGGTGGGAACTGAGATACAAAATATATATTCATGTATACGTATGTATCTGTGGCACCCCTGAACTTGGTGTGTGTGCCCCTTTAAGAACGTTAGCTGCAGCTCCGCAGCAGAAAGAGAAATAATGGGGCAGGATGAGTTAACTGTAGCCCTGGGGTCCGGTCACGTGGCCTCAGGAGAGAGCGCTAATTGGACAGAGGCTGCAGGGGAAAGAGAGACTGCTGGGAAGAAGAAGAGAGTGCGTGGTGTGAGCTGGAGACAGAGGAACGTGGAGCAGATCGGGAGCTGTGTGTTGGGGACAGCCGCAGGACGCTGGGCGGTGAGAGCAGCGCTTCTAAGGAAGAGCAGCGGAGTGTTGCCGGGGAGTGTTGCCGGAGTGTGGGTGTTGAGATGCTGCCGGAAGACCGGACACCGCCATGCCTTTTGTGAGGCGCGGACGCCTCGGCCATCTTGAGAGAGAGTGAGTCTGAAACACAGAGTTTATTACAAGTTCACGAGAAATATTTGTGCTCAAGGACTGAGTTGTGTGAAACGCAGACAGATAGCTATTGCTGGAAGTGTAACCTCCCCGGGGGTTGGCAGGGTACCCAACACCTGTGATACCTCTTTCAACCACTTAGACATACCCTGCCAACCCCGGGGGTGTTACGTATGGCTCTTGCTTAATGCATTACATTTGTCATGTGTTTTGTTTAAGCTGAAAGTGCCCCTGTCTACAATCACCTTTTTCATTTCATTGAATAGTTTAGGTGTGGCGGAACTTATTCATGTGGATAGGGCAGGATTCACTGGAGTACACCTTTTGCATTGTACTCCGTTGCAGTGGCTACAGGCCTGGAGGTGGGGGGGCCCAAAAACGCCAGGTTACTCCCATCTCCAAGACCCCAGTTTTCTTCTTCTGAAGCCTCCACTCTTCTATTAGGGTAGCGCAGATCACTTCTAAGCAGAATTGAAAGGGTGTAGCTACCATAGGTGCAGGGAGTGCAGCTGCTATGGGGCCCAGAGCTGAGAGGGGCCACCTTCCCTGTCACAGTTACATGTGTTATATACAGGGTATAGCTACCATAGGTGCAGGGAGTGCAGCTGCTATGGGGCCCAGAGCTGAGAGGGGCCACCTTCCCTGTCACAGTTACATGTGTTATATAGTTATATACAGGGTATAGCTGCCATAGGTGCAGGGAGTGCAGCTGCTATGGGGTCTAGAGCTGAGAGGGGCCCACCTTCCCTGTCACAGTTACATGTGTTATATACAAGGGCGTAGCTACCATAGGTGCAGGTAGTGCAGCTGCTATGGGGCCCAGAGCTGAGAGGGGCCCACCTTCCCTGTCACAGTTACATGTGTTATATACAGGGTGTAGCTACCATAGGTGCAGGGAGTGCAGCTGTTATGGGGCCCAGAGCTGAAAGGGGCCACCTTCCCTGTCACAGTTACATGTGTTATATACAAGGGCGCAGCTACCATAGGTGCAGGTAGTGCAGCTGCTATGAGGCCCAGAGCTGAGAGGGGCCACCTTCCCTGTCACAGTTACATGTGTTATATACAGGGGTGTAACTACCAGTGCCGTAACTAGGCATTTTAGCGCTGTGTGCAAGAAACGATAGTGGCGCCCCCCCCCCCCAATGTAAGATATGGGCAGTGCGCGCCGTAGGCGCGTCAAAAATTATAGGGGCGTGGCTTAATGGGGAAGGGGCGTGGCCAAAACATAATAGCAATTCATACTACGGTGCACAGTAGTCTACATTATTCAAATTACGCTGCACAGTAGCGCCCCTTTTATACATTACAATAGACAGCGTCCCCCTTTTTACACATTACAGCAGCCAGTCCCCCTTTTTACACATTGCGGCAGCTAGTCCCCGTTTTTACACATTGCGGCAGCCAGGCCCCCTTTTTACACATTGCGGCAGCCAGGACCCCTTTTTACTAGAGATGAGCGGGTTCGGTTCCTCGGAATCCGAACCCGCCCGAACTTCATGTTTTTTTACACGGGTCCGAGCGACTCGGATCTTCCCGCCTTGCTCGGTTAACCCGAGCGCGCCCGAACGTCATCATCACGCTGTCGGATTCTCGCGAGGCTCGGATTCTATCGCGAGACTCGGATTCTATATAAGGAGCCGCGCGTCGCCGCCATTTTTCACACGTGCATTGAGATTCATAGGGAGAGGACGTGTCTGGCGTCCTCTCCGTTTATAGAGATTCGAGAAGAGAGTGAGACAGAGAGAGACACAGTAGTAATTTGGGGAGCATTAGTAGGAGTACTACTACTACTAGTACTTGCTGAAGTAATAGAGAGAGATAGTGTGACTGTATTATCTGACTTGTGGGGGAGACACTGACAGTGGGGAGCAGTTAGAGTCTGAGAGCAGGACTCAGGACTCAGGAGTACATATAACGTACAGTGCACACTTTTGCTGCCAGAGTGCCAGCCACACTGCCATTGTTTGTGACCACACTGACCACCAGTATAATATATATTGTGATTGTCTGCTTAGGACTCAGGAGTACTACTTGCAAGTTGCTGATAGTGTGACCAGTGACCTGACCACCAGTTTAATAAATCACCACCAGTTTGAGTTTAATATATATTATATATATATTAGAGATGAGTGGGTTCGGTTCCTCGGAATCCGAACCCGCCCGAACTTCAGGGTTTTTTACACGGGGCCGAGCAGGCTCGGATCCTCCCGCCTTGCTCGGTTAACCCGAGCGCGCCCGAACGTCATCATCACGCTGTCGGATTCTCGCGAGGCTCGGATTCTATCGCGAGACTCGGATTCTATATAAGGAGCCGCGCGTCGCCGCCATTTTTCACACGTGCATTGAGATTCATAGGGAGAGGACGTGTCTGGCGTCCTCTCCGTTTATAGAGATTCGAGAAGAGAGTGAGACAGAGAGAGACACAGTAGTAATTTGGGGAGCATTAGTAGGAGTACTACTACTACTAGTACTTGCTGAAGTGATAGAGAGAGATAGTGTGACTGTATTATCTGACTTGTGGGGGAGACACTGACAGTGGGGAGCAGTTAGAGTCTGAGAGCAGGACTCAGGACTCAGGAGTACATATAACGTACAGTGCACACTTTTGCTGCCAGAGTGCCAGCCACACTGCCATTGTTTGTGACCACACTGACCACCAGTATAATATATATTGTGATTGTCTGCTTAGGACTCAGGAGTACTACTTGCAAGTTGCTGATAGTGTGACCAGTGACCTGACCACCAGTTTAATAAATCACCACCAGTTTGAGTTTAATATATATTATATATATATTAGAGATAAGCGGGTTCGGTTCCTCGGAATCCGAACCCGCCCGAACTTCAGGGTTTTTTACACGGGGCCGAGCAGGCTCGGATCCTCCCGCCTTGCTCGGTTAACCCGAGCGCGCCCGAACGTCATCATCACGCTGTCGGATTCTCGCGAGGCTCGGATTCTATATAAGGAGCCGCGCGTCGCCGCCATTTTTCACACGTGCATTGAGATTCATAGGGAGAGGACGTGGCTGGCGTCCTCTCCGTTTATAGAGATTCGAGAAGAGAGTGAGACAGTCTCACTAGAGAGAGACACAGTAGTAATTTTGGGGAGCATTAGGAGGAGTACTACTACTACTAGTACTTGCTGAAGTGAAGTGATAGATAGTGTGACTGTATTGTATTATCTGACTTGTGGGGGAGACACTGACAGTGGGGAGCAGTTAGAGTCTGAGAGCAGGACTAAGGAGTACATCTTGCACTAAGGAGTACATCTTGCAACAGTGCACACTTTTGCTGCCAGAGTGCCACACCAGTATAATATATATTGTGATTGTATGCTTAGGAGTACTACTTGCAAGTTGCTGATAGTGTGACCAGTGACCTGACCACCAGTTTAATAATCACCACCAGTTTAATTAATATATATATATATATAATTGTATATAATTAATATATATATAATATTATAATTGTATACCACCTACCCGTGTTTTTTTTTTTTTTTTTTTCTTCTTTATACATACTACTATAGTAGCTTACTGTAGCAGTCTGCGGTGCTGCTGAGCTGACAGTGTCCAGCAGGTCCGTCATCAGTCATTACATAATAAATATATATACTGTCCGGCTGCAGTACTAGTGATATTATATATACATATATATATTGATTTCATATCATTATCATCCAGTCTATATTAGCAGCAGACACAGTACGTTAGTCCACGGCTGTAGCTACCTCTGTGTCGGCACTCGGCAGTCCATCCATAATTGTATACCACCTACCCGTGGTTTTTTTTTTTTCTTTCTTCTTGATACATACTACTATAGTAGCTTACTGTAGCAGTCTGCGGTGCTGCTGAGCTGACAGTGTCCAGCAGGTCCGTCATCAGTCATCATTACCTAATAAATATATATCTACCTGTCCGGCTGCAGTACTAGTGATATTATATATACATATATATATTGATTTCATATCATTATCATCCAGTCTATATTAGCAGCAGACACAGTACGGTAGTCCACGGCTGTAGCTACCTCTGTGTCGGCACTCGGCAGTCCATCCATAATTGTATACCACCTACCCGTGGTTTTTTTTTTTTTCTTTCTTCTTGATACATACTACTATAGTAGCTTACTGTAGCAGTCTGCGGTGCTGCTGAGCTGACAGTGTCCAGCAGGTCCGTCATCAGTCATCATTACCTAATAAATATATATCTACCTGTCCGGCTGCAGTACTAGTGATATTATATATACATATATATATTGATTTCATATCATTATCATCCAGTCTATATTAGCAGCAGACACAGTACGTTAGTCCACGGCTGTAGCTACCTCTGTGTCGGCACTCGGCAGTCCATCCATAATTGTATATCACCTACCCGTGGTTTTTTTTTTCTTTCTTCTTGATACATACTACTATAGTAGCTTACTGTAGCAGTCTGCGGTGCTGCTGAGCTGACAGTGTCCAGCAGGTCCGTCATCAGTCATCATTACCTAATAAATATATATCTACCTGTCCGGCTGCAGTACTAGTGATATTATATATACATATATATATTGATTTCATATCATTATCATCCAGTCTATATTAGCAGCAGACACAGTACGTTAGTCCACGGCTGTAGCTACCTCTGTGTCGGCACTCGGCAGTCCATCCATAATTGTATACCACCTACTCGTGGTTTTTTTTTTTCTTTCTTCTTGATACATACTACTATAGTAGCTTACTGTAGCAGTCTGCGGTGCTGCTGAGCTGACAGTGTCCAGCAGGTCCGTCATCAGTCATCATTACCTAATAAATATATATCTACCTGTCCGGCTGCAGTACTAGTGATATTATATATACATATATATATTGATTTCATATCATTATCATCCAGTCTATATTAGCAGCAGACACAGTACGGTAGTCCACGGCTGTAGCTACCTCTGTGTCGGCACTCGGCAGTCCATCCATAAGTATACTAGTATCCATCCATCTCCATTGTTTACCTGAGGTGCCTTTTAGTTGTGCCTATTAAAATATGGAGAACAAAAATGTTGAGGTTCCAAAATTAGGGAAAGATCAAGATCCACTTCCACCTCGTGCTGAAGCTGCTGCCACTAGTCATGGCCGAGACGATGAAATGCCAGCAACGTCGTCTGCCAAGGCCGATGCCCAATGTCATAGTACAGAGCATGTCAAATCCAAAACACCAAATATCAGTAAAAAAAGGACTCCAAAACCTAAAATAAAATTGTCGGAGGAGAAGCGTAAACTTGCCAATATGCCATTTACCACACGGAGTGGCAAGGAACGGCTGAGGCCCTGGCCTTTGTTCATGGCTAGTGGTTCAGCTTCACATGAGGATGGAAGCACTCAGCCTCTCGCTAGAAAAATGAAAAGACTCAAGCTGGCAAAAGCAGTAGCACCGCAAAGAACTGTGCGTTCTTCGAAATCCCAAATCCACAAGGAGAGTCCGACTCCAATTGTGTCGGTTGCGATGCCTGACCTTCCCAACACTGGACGTGAAGAGCATGCGCCTTCCAACATTTGCACGCCCCCTGCAAGTGCTGGAAGGAGCACCCGCAGTCCAGTTCCTGAAAGTCAGATTGAAGATGTCAGTGTTGAAGTACACCAGGATGAGGAGGATATGGGTGTTGCTGGCGCTGGGGAGGAAATTGACCAGGAGGATTCTGATGGTGAGGTGGTTTGTTTAAGTCAGGCACCCGGGGAGACACCTGTTGTCCGTGGGAGGAATATGGCCAGTGACATGCCTGGTGAAAATACCAAAAAAATCAGCTCTTCGGTGTGGAAGTATTTCACCAGAAATGCGGACAACAGGTGTCAAGCCGTGTGTTGCCTTTGTCAAGCTGTAATAAGTAGGGGTAAGGACGTTAACCACCTCGGAACATCCTCCCTTATACGTCACCTGCAGCGCATTCATAATAAGTCAGTGACAAGTTCAAAAACTTTGGGTGACAGCGGAAGCAGTCCACTGACCAGTAAATACCTTCCTCTTGTAACCAAGCTCACGCAAACCACCCCACCAACTCCCTCAGTGTCAATTTCCTCCTTCCCCAGGAATGCCAATAGTCCTGCAGGCCATGTCACTGGCAATTCTGACGATTCCTCTCCTGCCTGGGATTCCTCCGATCAGTGGCAAACGCAGGATTTGCATGGGGGGGTTTCCAGAACTGGGCGGAGCCAATCACGGGGGTGGGGACTGAGGTGACCCAGTATATGCTGGGTCCGTAAAACTAGTGTGTCTGTGTGTGTGTGTGTGTGTGTATATATATATATATATATCTACACATATATATATTTATATATATACACATACACACACACATACACATATACATAGCATATTAAACATGCATA
This sequence comes from Pseudophryne corroboree, assembly GCF_028390025.1. Taxonomy (NCBI): domain Eukaryota; kingdom Metazoa; phylum Chordata; class Amphibia; order Anura; family Myobatrachidae; genus Pseudophryne; species Pseudophryne corroboree. The sequence goes on from NC_086448.1 coordinate 808,706,751, forward strand.
CATATATATATATATATATATATATATATATATATATATGTGTGTACACACACATACAGTACACATATATATACACATGTATGTATATATATATATATATATATCATATGTGTGTGTGTGTGTGTGTGTGTGTGTGTGTGTGTGTTCATATGTATGTATTTATATACATGTGTATATATGTATGCGCATGGATATATATGTACTATAATTAAAATAAAGTAAACTTTTATTGCACTTACAAGTGCCAACAGGAAGACAGCAGGCTGCAGAGGACGCTAGACAGCCATTAATAATACTCATGCAGCTATTTAAAAAAAAAAAAAAATTTTTTTTTTTTTTAGTGGAGGGGGGTTTCTGGTTACTCGGAAACCCCCCCTGGGTGCGCCACTGCCTCCGATGCAACCTTGCGTGTAACGCCTACTGCTGCTGGCGCTGTTGTTGTTGCTGCTGGGAGTCGATGGTCATCCCAGAGGGGAAGTCGTAAGACCACTTTTACTACTTCCACCAAGCAATTGACTGTCCAACAGTCCTTTGCGAGGAAGATGAAATATCACAGCAGTCATCCTACTGCAAAGCGGATAACTGAGGCCTTGGCATCCTGGGTGGTGAGAAACGTGGTTCCGGTATCCATCATTACTGCAGAGCCAACTAGAGACTTGTTGGAGGTACTGTGTCCCCGGTACCAAATACCATCTAGGTTCCATTTCTCTAGGCAGGCGATACCGAAAATGTACACAGACCTCAGAAAAAGAGTCACCAGTGTACTAAAAAATGCAGCTGTACCCAATGTCCACTTAACCACGGACATGTGGACAAGTGGAGCAGGGCAGGGTCAGGACTATATGACTGTGACAGCCCACTGGGTAGATGTATGGACTCCCGCCGCAAGAACAGCAGCGGCGGCACCAGTAGCAGCATCTCGCAAACGCCAACTCTTTCCTAGGCAGGCTACGCTTTGTATCACCGGTTTCCAGAATACGCACACAGCTGAAAACCTCTTACGGCAACTGAGGAAGATCATCGCGGAATGGCTTACCCCAATTGGACTCTCCTGTGGATTTGTGGCATCGGACAACGCCAGCAATATTGTGTGTGCATTAAATATGGGCAAATTCCAGCACGTCCCATGTTTTGCACATACCTTGAATTTGGTGATGCAGAATTTTTTAAAAAACGACAGGGGCGTGCAAGAGATGCTGTCGGTGGCCAGAAGAATTGCGGGACAATTTCGGCGTACAGGCACCACGTACAGAAGACTGGAGCACCACCAAAAACAACTGAACCTGCCCTGCCATCATCTGAAGCAAGAAGTGGTAACGAGGTGGAATTCAACCCTCTATATGCTTCAGAGGTTGGAGGAGCAGCAAAAGGCCATTCAAGCCTATACAATTCAGCACGATATAGGAGGTGGAATGCACCTGTCTCAAGCGCAGTGGAGAATGATTTCAACGTTGTGCAAGGTTCTGCTGCCCTTTGAACTTGCCACACGTGAAGTTAGTTCAGACACTGCCAGCCTGAGTCAGGTCATTCCCCTCATCAGGCTTTTGCAGAAGAAGCTGGAGACATTGAAGGAGGAGCTAACACGGAGCGATTCCGCTAGGCATGTGGGACTTGTGGATGGAGCCCTTAATTCGCTTAACAAGGATTCACGGGTGGTCAATCTGTTGAAATCAGAGCACTACATTTTGGCCACCGTGCTCGATCCTAGATTTAAAGCCTACCTTGGATCTCTCTTTCCGGCAGACACAAGTCTGCTGGGGTTGAAAGACCCGCTGGTGAGAAAATTGTCAAGTCAAGCGGAACGCGACCTGTCAACATCTCCTCCTTCACATTCTCCCGCAACTGGGGGTGCGAGGAAAAGGCTCAGAATTCCGAGCCCACCCGCTGGCGGTGATGCAGGGCAGTCTGGAGCGACTGCTGATGCTGACATCTGGTCCGGACTGAAGGACCTGACAACGATTACGGACATGTCGTCTACTGTCACTGCATATGATTCTCTCCCCATTGAAAGAATGGTGGAGGATTATATGAGTGACCGCATCCAAGTAGGCACGTCACACAGTCCGTACTTATACTGGCAGGAAAAAGAGGCAATTTGGAGGCCCTTGCACAAACTGGCTTTATTCTACCTAAGTTGCCCTCCCACAAGTGTGTATTCCGAAAGAGTGTTTAGTGCCGCCGCTCACCTTGTCAGCAATCGGCGTACGAGGTTACATCCAGAAAATGTGGAGAAGATGATGTTCATTAAAATGAATTATAATCAATTCCTCCGTGGAGACATTGACCAGCAGCAATTGCCTCCACAAAGTACACAGGGAGATGAGATGGTGGATTCCAGTGGGGACGAATTGATAATCTGTGAGGAGGGGGATGTACACGGTGATATATCGGAGGATGATGATGAGGTGGACATCTTGCCTCTGTAGAGCCAGTTTGTGCAAGGAGAGATTAATTGCTTCTTTTTTGGTGGGGGTCCAAACCATCCCGTCATTTCAGTCACAGTCGTGTGGCAGACCCTGTCGCTGAAATGATGGGTTGGTTAAAGTGTGCATGTCCTGTTTATACAACATAAGGGTGGGTGGGAGGGCCCAAGGACAATTCCATCTTGCACCTCTTTTTTCTTTAATTTTTCTTTGCGTCATGTGCTGTTTGTGGAGTGTTTTTTGGAAGGGCCATCCTGCGTGACACTGCAGTGCCACTCCTAGATGGGCCCGGTGTTTGTGTCGGCCACTAGGGTCGCTTATCTTACTCACACAGCTACCTCATTGCGCCTCTTTTTTTCTTTGCGTCATGTGCTGTTTGTGGAGTGTTTTTTGGAAGGGCCATCCTGCGTGACACTGCAGTGCCACTCCTAGATGGGCCCGGTGTTTGTGTCGGCCACTAGGGTCGCTTATCTTACTCACACAGCTACCTCATTGCGCCTCTTTTTTTTCTTTGCGTCATGTGCTGTTTGGGGAGTGTTTTTTGGAAGGGCCATCCTGCGTGACACTGCAGTGCCACTCCTAGATGGGCCAGGTGTTTGTGTCGGCCACAAGGGTCGCTTAGCTTAGTCATCCAGCGACCTCGGTGCAAATTTTAGGACTAAAAATAATATTGTGAGGTGTGAGGTATTCAGAATAGACTAAAAATGAGTGGAAATTATGGTTTATGAGGTTAATAATACTTTGGGATCAAAATGACCCCCAAATTCTATGATTTAAGCTGTTTTTTAGTTTTTTTTGAAAAAAACACCGAATCCAAAACACACCCGAATCCGACAAAAAAAATTCGGTGAGGTTTTGCCAAAACGCGGTCGAACCCAAAACACGGCCGCGGAACCGAACCCAAAACCAAAACACAAAACCCGAAAAATTTCCGGCGCTCATCTCTAATATATATATATATAATTGTATATAATATATATATATATATAATATTGTATACCACCTAGCACCTACCCGTGTTTTTTTTTTTTTCTTTCTTCTTTATACATACTACTATAGTAGCTTACTATAGCAGTCTGCGGTGCTGCTGAGCTGACAGTGTCCAGCAGGTCCGTCATCAGTCATTACATAATAAATATATAATATATACCTGTCCGGCTGCAGTACTAGTGATATTATATATACATATATATTGATTTCATCTCATTATCATCCAGTCTATATTAGCAGCAGACACAGTACGTTAGTCCACGGCTGTAGCTACCTCTGTGTCGGCACTCGGCAGTCCATCCATAATTGTATACCACCTACCCGTGGTTGTTGTTTTTTTCTTTCTTCTTTATACATACTACTATAGTAGCTTACTGTAGCAGTCTGCGGTGCTGCTGAGCTGACAGTGTCCAGCAGGTCCGTCATCAGTCATTACATAATAAATATATAATATATACCTGTCCGGCTGCAGTACTAGTGATATTATATATACATATATATTGATTTCATCTCATTATCATCCAGTCTATATTATCAGCAGACACAGTACGTTAGTCCATGGCTGTAGCTACCTCTGTGTCGGCACTCGGCAGTCCATCCATAATTGTATACCACCTACCCGTGGTTGTTGTTTTTTTCTTTCTTCTTTATACATACTACTATAGTAGCTTACTGTAGCAGTCTGCGGTGCTGCTGAGCTGACAGTGTCCAGCAGGTCCGTCATCAGTCATTACATAATAAATATATAATATATACCTGTCCGGCTGCAGTACTAGTGATATTATATATACATATATATTGATTTCATCTCATTATCATCCAGTCTATATTAGCAGCAGACACAGTACGTTAGTCCACGGCTGTAGCTACCTCTGTGTCGGCACTCGGCAGTCCATCCATAATTGTATACCACCTACCCGTGGTTGTTGTTTTTTTCTTTCTTCTTTATACATACTACTATAGTAGCTTACTGTAGCAGTCTGCGGTGCTGCTGAGCTGACAGTGTCCAGCAGGTCCGTCATCAGTCATTACATAATAAATATATAATATATACCTGTCCGGCTGCAGTACTAGTGATATTATATATACATATATATTGATTTCATCTCATTATCATCCAGTCTATATTAGCAGCAGACACAGTACGTTAGTCCACGGCTGTAGCTACCTCTGTGTCGGCACTCGGCAGTCCATCCATAATTGTATACCACCTACCCGTGGTTGTTGTTTTTTTCTTTCTTCTTTATACATACTACTATAGTAGCTTACTGTAGCAGTCTGCGGTGCTGCTGAGCTGACAGTGTCCAGCAGGTCCGTCATCAGTCATTACATAATAAATATATAATATATACCTGTCCGGCTGCAGTACTAGTGATATTATATATACATATATATATTGATTTCATATCATTATCATCCAGTCTATATTAGCAGCAGACACAGTACGTTAGTCCACGGCTGTAGCTACCTCTGTGTCGGCACTCGGCAGTCCATCCATAATTGTATACCACCTACCCGTGGTTGTTTTTTTTTTCTTTCTTCTTTATACATACTACTATAGTAGCTTACTGTAGCAGTCTGCGGTGCTGCTGAGCTGACAGTGTCCAGCAGGTCCGTCATCAGTCATTACATAATAAATATATAATATATACCTGTCCGGCTGCAGTACTAGTGATATTATATATACATATATATTGATTTCATCTCATTATCATCCAGTCTATATTAGCAGCAGACACAGTACGGTAGTCCACGGCTGTAGCTACCTCTGTGTCGGCACTCGGCAGTCCATCCATAAGTATACTAGTATCCATCCATCTCCATTGTTTACCTGAGGTGCCTTTTAGTTGTCCCTATTAAAATATGGAGAACAAAAATGTTGAGGTTCCAAAATTAGGGAAAGATCAAGATCCACTTCCACCTCGTGCTGAAGTTGCTGCCACTAGTCATGGCCGAGACGATGAAATGCCAGCAACGTCGTCTGCCAAGGCCGATGCCCAATGTCATAGTACAGAGCATGTAAAATCCAAAACACCAAATATCAGTAAAAAAAGGACTCCAAAACCTAAAATAAAATTGTCGGAGGAGAAGCGTAAACTTGCCAATATGCCATTTACCACACGGAGTGGCAAGGAACGGCTGATGCCCTGGCCTATGTTCATGGCTAGTGGTTCAGCTTCACATGAGGATGGAAGCACTCAGCCTCTCGCTAGAAAAATGAAAAGACTCAAGCTGGCAAAAGCACCGCAAAGAACTGTGCGTTTTTATTCGAAATCCCAAATCCACAAGGAGAGTCCAATTGTGTCGGTTGCGATGCCTGACCTTCCCAACACTGGACGTGAAGAGCATGCGCCTTCCACCATTTGCACGCCCCCTGCAAGTGCTGGAAGGAGCACCCGCAGTCCAGTTCCTGATAGTCAGATTGAAGATGTCAGTGTTGAAGTACACCAGGATGAGGAGGATATGGGTGTTGCTGGCGCTGGGGAGGAAATTGACCAGGAGGATTCTGATGGTGAGGTGGTTTGTTTAAGTCAGGCACCCGGGGAGACACATGTTGTCCGTGGGAGGAATATGGCCATTGACATGCCTGGTGAAAATACCAAAAAAATCAGCTCTTCGGTGTGGAAGTATTTCAACAGAAATGCGGACAACAGGTGTCAAGCCGTGTGTTGCCTTTGTCAAGCTGTTATAAGTAGGGGTAAGGACGTTAACCACCTCGGAACATCCTCCCTTATACGTCACCTGCAGCGCATTCATAATAAGTCAGTGACAAGTTCAAAAACTTTGGGTGACAGCGGAAGCAGTCCACTGACCAGTAAATCCCTTCCTCTTGTAACCAAGCTCCCGCAAACCACCCCACCAACTCCCTCAGTGTCAATTTCCTCCTTACCCAGGAATGCCAATAGTCCTGCAGGCCATGTCACTGGCAATTCTGACGAGTCCTCTCCTGCCTGGGATTCCTCCGATGCATCCTTGAGTGCAATGCCTACTGCTGCTGGCGCTGCTGTTGTTGCTGCTGGGAGTCGATCGTCATCCCAGAGGGGAAGTCGTAAGACCACTTGTACTACTTCCAGTAAGCAATTGACTGTCCAACAGTCCTTTGCGAGGAAGATGAAATATCACAGCAGTCATCCTGCTGCAAAGCGGATAACTGAGGCCTTGACAACTATGTTGGTGTTAGACGTGCGTCCGGTATCCACCGTTAGTTCACAGGGAACTAGACAATTTATTGAGGCTGTGTGCCCCCGTTACCAAATACCATCTAGGTTCCACTTCTCTAGGCAGGCGATACCGAGAATGTACACGGACGTCAGAAAAAGACTCACCAGTGTCCTAAAAAATGCAGTTGAACCCAATGTCCACTTAACCACGGACATGTGGACAAGTGGAGCAGGGCAGGGTCAGGACTATATGACTGTGACAGCCCACTGGGTAGATGTATGGACTCCCGCCGCAAGAACAGCAGCGGCGGCACCAGTAGCAGCATCTCGCAAACGCCAACTCTTTCCTAGGCAGGCTACGCTTTGTATCACCGCTTTCCAGAATACGCACACAGCTGAAAACCTCTTACGGCAACTGAGGAAGATCATCGCGGAATGGCTTACCCCAATTGGACTCTCCTGTGGATTTGTGGCATCGGACAACGCCAGCAATATTGTGTGTGCATTAAATATGGGCAAATTCCAGCACGTCCCATGTTTTGCACATACCTTGAATTTGGCGGTGCAGAATTTTTTAAAAAACGACAGGGGTGTGCAAGAGATGCTGTCGGTGGCCAGAAGAATTGCGGGACACTTTCGGCGTACAGGCACCACGTACAGAAGACTGGAGCACCACCAAAAACAACTGAACCTGCCCTGCCATCATCTGAAGCAAGAAGTGGTAACGAGGTGGAATTCAACCCTCTATATGCTTCAGAGGTTGGAGGAGCAGCAAAAGGCCATTCAAGCCTATACAATTCAGCACGATATAGGAGGTGGAATGCACCTGTCTCAAGCGCAGTGGAGAATGATTTCAACGTTGTGCAAGGTTCTGATGCCCTTTGAACTTGCCACACGTGAAGTCAGTTCAGACACTGCCAGCCTGAGTCAGGTCATTCCTCTCATCAGGCTTTTGCAGAAGAAGCTGGAGACATTGAAGGAGGAGCTAACACAGAGCGATTCCGCTAGGCATGTGGGACTTGTGGATGGAGCCCTTAATTCGCTTAACAAGGATTCACGGGTGGTCAATCTGTTGAAATCAGAGCACTACATTTTGGCCACCATGCTCGATCCTAGATTTAAAGCCTACCTTGGATCTCTCTTTCCGGCAGACACAAGTCTGCTGGGGTTCAAAGACCTGCTGGTGAGAAAATTGTCAAGTCAAGCGGAACGCGACCTGTCAACATCTCCTCCTTCACATTCTCCCGCAACTGGGGGTGCGAGGAAAAGGCTCAGAATTCCGAGCCCACCCGCTGGCGGTGATGCTGGGCAGTCTGGAGCGACTGCTGATGCTGACATCTGGTCCGGACTGAAGGACCTGACAACGATTACGGACATGTCGTCTACTGTCACTGCATATGATTCTCTCACCATTGAAAGAATGGTGGAGGATTATATGAGTGACCGCATCCAAGTAGGCACGTCACACAGTCTGTACTTATACTGGCAGGAAAAAGAGGCAATTTGGAGGCCCTTACACAAACTGGCTTTATTCTACCTAAGTTGCCCTCCCACAAGTGTGTACTCCGAAAGAGTGTTTAGTGCCGCCGCTTACCTTGTCAGCAATCGGCGTACGAGGTTACATCCAGAAAATGTGGAGAAGATGATGTTCATTAAAATGAATTATAATCAATTCCTCCGTGGAGACATTGACCAGCAGCAATTGCCTCCACAAAGTACACAGGGAGCTGAGATGGTGGATTCCAGTGGGGACGAATTGATAATCTGTGAGGAGGGGGATGTACACGGTGATATATCGGAGGATGATGATGAGGTGGACATCTTGCCTCTGTAGAGCCAGTTTGTGCAAGGAGAGATTAATTGCTTCTTTTTAGGTGGGGGTCCAAACCAACCCGTCATTTCAGTCACAGTCGTGTGGCAGACCCTGTCACTGAAATGATGGGTTGGTTAAAGTGTGCATGTCCTGTTTATACAACATAAGGGTGGGTGGGAGGGCCCAAGGACAATTCCATCTTGCACCTCTTTTTTCTTTAATTTTTCTTTGCGTCATGTGCTGTTTGGGGAGTGTTTTTTGGAAGGGCCATCCTGCGTGACACTGCAGTGCCACTCCTAGATGGGCCCGGTGTTTGTGTCGGCCACTAGGGTCGCTAAGCTTAGTCACACAGCTACCTCATTGCGCCTCTTTTTTTCTTTGCGTCATGTGCTGTTTGGGGAGGGTTTTTTGGAAGGGACATCCTGCGTGACACTGCAGTGCCACTCCTAGATGGGCCCGGTGTTTGTGTCGGCCACTAGGGTCGCTTATCTTACTCACACAGCTACCTCATTGCGCCTCTTTTTTTCTTTGCGTCATGTGCTGTTTGGGGAGGGTTTTTTGGAAGGGACATCCTGCGTGACACTGCAGTGCCACTCCTAGATGGGCCAGGTGTTTGTGTCGGCCACTAGGGTCGCTTAGTTTACTCACACAGCTACCTCATTGCGCCTCTTTTTTTCTTCTTTGCGTCATGTGCTGTTTGGGGAGTGTTTTTTGGAAGGGCCATCCTGCGTGACACTGCAGTGCCACTCCTAGATGGGCCCGGTGTTTGTGTCGGCCACTAGGGTCGCTAAGCTTAGTCACACAGCTACCTCATTGCGCCTCTTTTTTTCTTTGCGTCATGTGCTGTTTGGGGAGGGTTTTTTGGAAGGGACATCCTGCGTGACACTGCAGTGCCACTCCTAGATGGGCCCGGTGTTTGTGTCGGCCACTAGGGTCGCTTATCTTACTCACACAGCTACCTCATTGCGCCTCTTTTTTTCTTTGCGTCATGTGCTGTTTGGGGAGGGTTTTTTGGAAGGGACATCCTGCGTGACACTGCAGTGCCACTCCTAGATGGGCCAGGTGTTTGTGTCGGCCACTAGGGTCGCTTATCTTACTCACACAGCTACCTCATTGCGCCTCTTTTTTTCTTTGCGTCATGTGCTGTTTGGGGAGGGTTTTTTGGAAGGGACATCCTGCGTGAGACACTGCAGTGCCACTCCTAGATGGGCCCGGTGTTTGTGTCGGCCACTAGGGTCGCTAAGCTTAGTCACACAGCTACCTCATTGCGCCTCTTTTTTTCTTTGCGTCATGTGCTGTTTGGGGAGGGTTTTTTGGAAGGGACATCCTGCGTGACACTGCAGTGCCACTCCTAGATAAGCCAGGTGTTTGTGTCGGCCACTAGGGTCGCTTAGCTTACTCACACAGCTACCTCATTGCGCCTCTTTTTTTCTTCTTTGCGTCATGTGCTGTTTGGGGAGTGTTTTTTGGAAGGGACATCCTGCGTGACACTGCAGTGACACTCCTAGATGGGCCAGGTGTTTGTGTCGGCCACTAGGGTCGCTTAGCTTACTCACACAGCTACCTCATTGCGCCTCTTTTTTTCTTCTTTGCGTCATGTGCTGTTTGGGGAGTGTTTTTTGGAAGGGACATCCTGCGTGACACTGCAGTGCCACTCCTAGATGGGCCAGGTGTTTGTGTCGGCCACTAGGGTCGCTTAGCTTAGTCATCCAGCGACTTCGGTGCAAATTTTAGGACTAAAAATAATATTGTGAGGTGTGAGGTATTCAGTATAGACTGAAAATGAGTGGAAATTATGGTTTTTGAGGTTAATAATACTTTGGGATCAAAATGACCCCCAAATTCTATGATTTAAGCTGTTTTTTAGGGTTTTTTGAAAAAAACACCCGAATCCGACAAAAAAAATTCGGTGAGGTTTTGCCAAAACGCGGTCGAACCCAAAACACGGCCGCGGAACCGAACCCAAAACCAAAACACAAAACCCGAAAAATTTCAAGTGCACATCTCTACTTTTTACACATTACAGCAGCCAGTCCCCCTTTTTACACATTGCGGCAGCAAGTCCCCCTTTTTACACATTGCGGCAGCCAGGCCCCCTTTTACACATTGCGGCATCCAGGCCCCCTTTTTACACATTACGGCAGCCAGTCCCCCTTTTTACACATTGCGGAAGCTAGTCCCCCTTTTTACACATTGCGGCAGCCAGTCCCCTTTTTTACACATTGCGGCAGACGGGACCCCATTTTACACATTGCGGCATCCAGGCCCCCTTTTTACACATTACGGCAGCCAGTCCCCATTTTTACACATTGCGGCAGCCAGTCCCCCTTTTTACACATTGCGGCATCCAGTCCCCCTTTTTACACATTGCGGCAGCCAGTCCCCATTTTTACACATTGAGGCATCCAGGACCCCTTTTTACACATTGCGGCAGACGGGACCCCATTTTACACATTGCGGCAGCCGGGACCCCATTTTACACATTGCGGCAGCCGGGACCCCTTTTTACACATTGCGGCAGCCGGGACCCCATTTTACACATTGCGGCAGCCGGGACCCCATTTTACACATTGCGGCAGACGAGACCCCATTTTACACATTGCGGCAGCCGGGACCCCATTTTACACATTGCGGCAGACGAGACCCCATTTTACACATTGCGGCAGACGAGACCCCATTTTACACATTGCGGCAGACGGTGTCCCAGAGAGAGAGAGAGAGAGAGAGAGAGAGAGAGAGAGGGGGGGGATATACTTACCTTCTCCCCGCTGGCAGGCTCCTCGTGCAGCTTCCTCTCGGTGCAGGCTGTGTGAGGTGAGAAGGAGGAGGAGGGAGGGGGAGCAGGGAGCAGCAGCAGCGCTATTTGATTGGTAGTAAGCGCCGCTGCAGCATCCCCCTCTCCTCCTGTATTGGTTGCCTGGAGCTGCTGTGGATGCTGGGGAACCGCATCCCAGCATCCTTAGCAGCGCCGGGCAGCCAATACAGGAGGAGAGGGGGATGCTGCAGCGGCGCTTACTACCAATCAAATAGCGCTGCTGCTGCTCCCTGCTCTCCCTCCCTCCTCCTCCTTCTCTCCGCTGCGCTGGTCTCTTCCCCTCCACAGCGCGGCGGCGCACACAGAGGCGGCATGTAATGAGTCAATTTGACTCATTACATGCCGCTGGCCGTTGCGCCCTCAGGGCAACTGCGCTGTGTGCCAAGCCCCCTTGGCACACACGTAGTTACGGCCCTGGTAACTACCATAGGTGCAGGGAGTGCAGCTGCTATGGGGCAAGAGCTGAGAGGGGCCACCTTCCCTGTCACAGTTACATGTGTTATATACAGGGCGTATCTACCATAGGTGCAGGGAGTGCAGCTGCTATGGGGCCCAGAGCTGAGAGTGGCCCACCTTCCCTGTCACAGTTACATGTGTTATATACAGGGTGTAGCTACCATAGGTGCAGGGCTTGTCTTGTTTTGCAGGAAATGTTTTAAGCATAGCATGACTGCACAAGCGATCGCAGCCCTTTTATGCTAAAATACACTCCCACACAGGCGGAGATTAGTTGAGCGCACCAGCAGCAAAAAGTTGCTACGTGCGATCAACTCGGAAGGAGGGCCAATGTGTACTGACAGCAGATACAATGTGACATACTGTACTATGGTATATAAAATAAAGAAGGGCGGTACTATGGGGGATAACATTAGCTAAGTAACAGCTATAGCTCAGTAAACAAACTAGGGCACTATTATGGGGCCTATAATGAACAGCTGCTGCAGAGAAGCGTCTCTCTAGAAGCATTTGGATAGGGGCCCCTTAGAAATGTTGCTATGGGGCCCACAAAGTTCTGGCAATGCCCCTGGCAGAATTGTTTTACTGCACTATATCCCTGTTCAAATAACTCTGGGTATATTGGGCCTAATTCAGATCTGATCATAGATGTACTAAATTTAGCACATCTACGATCAGTCACAGAGACGTACGGGGGGACGCCCAGCACAAGGCTATCCCACCCCGCATGTCAGGCCTGACTCCCCCCCCCCCCCGCACAAGTACTAAAGCATCGCACAGCGGCGATGCTTTTGTACTGGAAGAGTAGCTCCCTGCCAGCGCAGCACCTGCGCGCTGGCAGGGAGCATTCGCCGCTGCGCCCCTTCCCCCCTCAGTGGTCCGGGCATGACTACGTTGCCTGAACCGCGCACCCTAAACGGCGTCCAAATGCCGCCGGCCTGCCCCCTCCTGCCCAGTGACCGCCTCTGTCTGTCAATCAGGCAGAGGCGATCGCAGGGCTAAGACAGCCGTCAGCTCTCTGGCATGCACCGGCGCACTGTAACGCCGGCGCATGCGCAGTTCAGACCTGATCGCTGCTGTGCGAAAACGCACAGCAGCGATCAGGTCTGAATTAGCCCTATTGACCGCAGACTGAGACATCAATTCACTGGGAAACAAGATGTCATTTACAGTAAAGGGTCACCTTTACAGAGGGTTTCCTGTTGCCCAGAAACCCTACCCCCAGTGCTAAATATTAATGTGGATCATCTCTGTGAAAGGGAAATCCACAGGCTCTGTATAGCCAGAAAGGGGAAGAGGTTTCTCATTTTTGATAGCTGCAAAATCAGCTACGTTGGATGTCACCCTTTTTTTTTTTTTTATAAATCTGTTTTATTGAGGTTTTGCATTACAACAAAATGAAGAATCATCAGGTACAAGTGATATATCAGAAGTGAAGGGCAGATGTCATACATTCTGGAGGCGTAATAGGGGTGATAACAACAAACCATGTTCTTGTAATATTTTATACAGTGTGGAGACCATCAAATCAGATATTTGGCTTATCAAAATAATTTGAACCTGGAATGTGGCCACCTCAGGTTGTCGACATTGGGTCTGCCAGAGTTATTCCAGTTGACAGTATACCTGGTTTTTCAGACAAATGTAGCTAAACACGTCTTGTGGGGGGGGGGGGGGGGGTGACACACATATAGGGTAGAGAAGAAAAAGGGAAATGAGGGGGGAGGAGATATAATGTCCTGTGGTCAGTCATGGCGGTGGAGACTGTATTGAAATTTGTCGGAGTAAGAACCATTCAGTTGATTCAAAGACCATGGATATGTGGGTTTGCGTGGGACAAGGAAGTGAGGCAATGTATGTTCCCCACCTAGCATAGAATTTAACAACATCTGTTTCTATATGAGCCAAAGCGGATCTGCGATCGAAATATAATATCTGCAGCATCTTCCTGTGCACTTCTGCTAGTGTAGGTTTAGATCTAGAAATCCAGTGGGTGAGAATTACTTTTTTTGACACCGTGATTAGGATGGTCAGTAACGGTATGTGTTTTTTTCCCTGAGTGCCCAGATCCCACTGAGTAAAGTTAGCACATAAGCAAGCTAAGGGATCAGGAGAGACTCCGGTATGTAGCAGAGAGTTAATGCAGTTGAGTACCTTGCCCCAAAATGTTCTAATGTGTCCACATTCCCAAAAATTATGATAGAAAGTTGCTGAGTGATATCCACATTTGGGGCATTTTCCCGAAATCAGGGGGTTAAATCTGGCATGGTGAGTTTGAGGGACATACGCCGTCTGTAGGGTTCGGAGGTGGACTTCTTGTAAGTAAGCGGAGGAGAGGATTTTCATGGTTGAGCAATAATAAGTGCTTAGAGATGCAGTGTCGGATAGGGAGGGAATGTCTTTCTGCCACTGTGATAGTAACCGAGACCATCTGTGAGGTGTTTCTATGTCAGTGAGAAGAGTGTATAGCATCTTTGTGCGAAAGGGTATCCGTTCACACAAGGTGATTATTGATTGCAGTGGGTCTGGGGGGCTGGCGAGGGATGAGGGGAGTTGATTGGAGTGTGGCGTGGAGGTGAGGTAGTGGCGAGCCTGTAAATACATGTAAAATTGTGAGTGTGGGATGTTGTATTTCTCTTGGAGGGAAGAGAATGTAATAAAATGCCCTCCTGGGTCATACACTTTGGAGGAATTTGATAGTCCCTTGATCTTCCAGTGATTAAAGATTGAGTTTGTGAGAGATGGAGGAAATGCAGGATTACCCCAGAGAGGGATTTGTCGCGTAGACATATGATTCCTGTGGAATAACTTATTTATTTTAATCCAGGCATAATATATATCATGAAATAGCGGGGAGCTAAGGATATGAGGAGGAATTGACTTCGGAGTAGAGTGTAGGAGTGCACTGGGAGAAAAGGGGAAAAACATGGCCTCATCCAAGGCTGGGTCTGTATAAGCATGTCCTTCTATCAGCCAATCAGCAGCCCAACGAAAAAGGGCAGATAGGGAGTATGAAAGAAAGTCAGGTAAGCCTACCCCTCCCGCTTTGCGGGGGGCGGTCAGTTTTTTGAAGGCTATGAGGGGTCTCTTGCCCTTCCAGAGGAATTTAGTGAGGGTTTTGCGAATGTGGGCCAAATCCTTCATTGAAAGTCGTATGGGTAACATCTGCATCAGATAATATAGACGTGGGAAGAATACACTTTGTAAGACGGCCACTCGGCCCAAGAGTGAGAGGGGCAAAAGTTTCCAAGCGTCGAGGGTGGTGGTGAGCTTATGTAGCATAGGTGTAAAGTTGACGTTATATAAGGTGGTTATGTCAGATGGAATTTGAATCCCCAAGTATGTGATTTTGTCTAGGACCATTTTAAACGGTAATGTCGTGTTAGGGGCAGATTGTGTGTCGGGTGTGTGAGGGGTCCCCAAGGGCATTAATTCCGATTTTGATACATTAATACGATAACCTGAGATTTTCCCAAAGGAGGAAATAAGGTGGAGAATCTCAGGAATGGAGACTTCAGGTCTTGAAATGAAAAGCAACATGTCGTCTGCAAACAGTGCCACCTTCAATTCCACATCTCGGATCTGAATCCCCTGGAATTTCCTAGAAGCTCGCAAGGCTATTGCCAGAGGTTCCAGAGCTATGTCAAACAATAAGGGGGACAATGGGCATCCCTGCCGCGTGCCCCTACCTATTGGGAAAGGTGCTGATAAGACTCCATTGCAAGAAACCTGAGTCTGAGGCTTGTTATAAAGGAGTTTAATCCAGTCTATGAATGCCATCGGGAAGCCAAATCTTGTTAGGGAGTGATATAAGTGGGGCCATTCAACCAGATCAAACGCCTTCTCCGCGTCGAGGGAGGGGATATAAGCAGGAACAGGGGTTATAGGTTGTAGGGTATGGGATGCCTGTATCGCTGCTAACACACGTCTGACATTAATTTCCGAGTGTCTGCCCCATATGAAGCCCGTTTGATCTGGATGAATGATGTGAGGAAGGAGTATTTTTAAACGTTCAGCCAGAATTTTGGTTAGCAATTTATAATCAAGGTTTAATAAGGAAATGGGGCGGTAGGATCCCGGGAGGGTGAGATCTCTGCCCGGCTTGGGCAAGACTTTAAGGATGGCTGAATTGAAGTGTGGCGGGAGCGTTTGAGATGAGAGCATACTGTTAAGCGCATGTAGTAACGGGGACTCTAGCTTCGGCAAAAGTAATTTGTAAAAGTCAGCTGAGAAGCCGTCCGGACCCGGGGCTTTGTCACGTTTAAATTGACCTATAGTCTGGCGGATTTCCTCCAGTGTAATCGGGGATGTTAGAGATTGGCTTAATTCCGAAGGCAATTCTGGCACCGGCAGGGACTCCCAGTTATTGGGAGGCATAGAGTCCGTAGTCAGGTCTGGAGGGGATGGGCGGGGAACTGTGGGGGAGTAGAGATCAGTGTAGAAAGAACGCATGACTGCTGAGATTTCCGCGTTGGTGGTAGTCAGTGTACCCATCTTTGTCCTCAGGGGACGTGTGGTCAGGGGGGGGTGAGAACCACGTAGGAGGTTGGAAAGTAGTTTACCCGTTTTGTTTCCAAATTTGTGGAATCTAAAGCTGACATTGAACATGTATTTGTCCCCAAGCGTCGTCATGAATTCCTCAAAATGTGTTTTTGTCAAGAGGTAATTATGTTTGGTGGAGTCGTTTGGCGTGGATTTGAACTGCTGAAAGGCTGAGGTCAGGGCTGATTGGAACTTCAAATAGTGTTCCGTGTGTTGTTTGCGTATGCCAGCTACATAAGACATTATTTCTCCCCTTAGTACAGATTTGGCTGTCAACCAAAATAGCATGGGATCTGAATCTGCATGTAGTGCATTGTCAGAGGCATATGTTTCCCAGGCCGCTTCGAGTCTATTCCTAAATTTTATTGACTTGGACAGATAGGAAGGGAATTTCCAAAGTCTGGGGGAATCCTGCATCTCCGAGATTTGTATTGAAGCCGTTACAAGGGCGTGATCAGAGAGGGATATCGGGGCTATCAATGCGTCCACTATGGAGGGAAAAAGGGTGTGAGATGTGAATATATAGTCAATTCGGGATAGGGTTTGATGGGCAGAGGATAGGCAGGTATACTCTCTGTCAGTGGGATGGAGAGCCCTCCAAACGTCCACTAAGGAGAGTTTCTCAGCAAGTGAAAGCATGCCTAGTTTCGGGAGGGACAGGCCTTTAGGAGGTGGGGAGGATCTATCTAGCAGAAGAGATGTCACCAGGTTAAAGTCTCCGCATAATATGATGGAGGAGGAAAGGTGTGGGGTCAGCAAGGCAATCAGAGATTGGAGGAATTTTTTGGTGTAGGTAGATGGTGCATATACATTACATAGTGTCAAGGGATGACCGTGGATCTTGAGGGTCAGCAGTACTGTCCTACCAGATTCGTCAGAGCTGATTGTTAATTCTTCATAGGGAATATGTTTTTTGATCAGAATGATTACTCCTCTAGCTTTTGAATTGTAGGAGCTGAAACCTAGAACAGACCAGCCTAAGGTGTTTAGTTTTGCGACTTCCTCGGGAACTAAGTGTGATTCTTGTAGGAATGCTAAATCAACATTTTGTTTGCTCAGATAAATAAGAATCTTTCTCCGCTTTGCTGGTGAATTGAACCCACCCACATTCCATGAGCCAATAGTCAAGGTAGGCATGGTTTGAGGAGGAGGGTCAATATACTGTCACCACTGTCCTCATCTAAGTAAGTCGGGTAAATATGATCTGACATTGTGGAGGGGGAGGGGAGAGTTATGAGGAAGGAGGAGGGAAGGGAGGGAAGGGAGGGAAGGGAGATGGGAGACAAACATAAGAAACAACAGAGTAGTCCTGAATAGCGAGTCTTAAGAGACAATGGTATGGGTGTTAAATGTTCTACACAGCAATAAGACTCGAGACTTCCCATTAAAGAAATGTGTAGAAAGAGAGAGATAAACCACATTAACCTAGCAACCGGTAGTGGAACATAAGGTAGGAGCTCCGCCTACCTCACCAACTCTAATCAAAATTGGGGAAACTGTGTTTTTGCCCTGCATATACAGAGGTCATATCCGAATACTATTATAAATAAGGGATGAAGGTGGCTTTAAGTTACACTAGAACAAAATATGATAAACAAGCTATAAATGCGGTGCTGCTCTGCAGAATTAGGGAAGTGCAGAGAATTACTAAACTATATCGTAGCTGCAAACCAATGTGACAGGCATATTAATAAATCCAACCTGAAGGCAGCATATTTCAACACATTAAATCAACAGTGGTAAGTATAGTAGTACTATCACTCGAGCAGTAAAATATGTAATAGAAAACATGCCGGTACGGCATGAACTTGTGGCGGAGGCATAACGCAACAGAACTTGGGATAACCATGGTGTGTGGGGCCATTCAGAGTCAAGCTACAGTGGCTCACACGTGTGATAGAGGAATATAACCTTCAATTTGACGCAGCGGCTGGGAGATCGCTGATGTCTGTTTCCTGGGGACGAGAAAGTTCGCCTAGGAAGGCATGAGCATCTGCTGGGGAAAGGAAGTCCTTATAGGAGGATCCATCATATATGCGTAAACGGGCTGGATAGAGCAAGCCAAATTTGCGGCCCTCCGCTACGAGTTGAGAGCAAATGGGCGAAAAGGCTTTCCGGGCCCTCGTCAGCTCCACAGAATAGTCCTGGAAAATAAAAAGTTTATGACCCTCCCATTGCAGATCTTTGATGCGTCGCGATGCCGACCAAAAGGCTGACTTGTGTAGGAAATTAAGGCATCGGAATAACGTGACCCTCGGGCGAGGCTTATTTGGGGTGGGAGCCGGGCCCACTCGATGCGCTCTCTCAATCACCAGGTCCCGACATTCCTGTTCAATTCCTAGGAGGGTGGGAAGCGTGGTTCGGACAAAGTGTGCAAGTGCCGGGCCTTTTACAGATTCAGGTAGGCCCACAAGCCTGATGTTATTTCTCCTCGATCTATTCTCGATATCATCGAGCTTATTCCAAATGTGATAGTTGTCAGAAGTTAAAGATTTCACAGCCTGCTGTATTTCATCAACATTATGCATGGCAGCTCCTAATTGATTTTCAGTGCGAGTCACTCTGCTTTGCAGCTGCTGCAGCTGCTGGGTGATATCAGCTACTGCCTGAGTGAGGAGAGGAGTCATGGTGGACCGGATAGCGTCGACCACGTCGGCATACGATACCGGCGCGTCTGCATCACGTTCCGACAAAGGCACCACCACTGCTGCCACCTTCTTTGGTGCTGGGGAAACAGGATCAGGGCCGACCTCCGGAGTCATTGTCCCCGCAGCGCGCCGTTTTTCCAGGCGCTGTGACTGCGCGCCCGATGTGGTCACCGGGGTCACAAAACGATCCATGGGGACTGCGGGTGTGAGGGTGAGTGCCAGGCTGGGCAAATAGAGGCTATTACGAGCCTTTAGAAGGTGTTTGTTGGTGGGTCGTGGCGGAGCTCCAGGGAGTGCTGCCTCACGCCATCAACCCGGAACCGGAACTCTCGGATGTCACCCTTTTTTTGTGTGATTTCTTTGTGGTGGATTAAGTTGCAGTTTCTGCAACCGCAGCTTAATGTAACTAACGTGTTGATCAATTTGCATTTTTTAAGTGAAAAAATAAAATAAAAATTGAGATACAGTAAAATGAGCGACGAGTCACTTTGTCAGCTTGTAACTCACTATGAACAAACAATGCAGAAAACTGTCAACTGGAACAAATTGTACTTTCTTGTATCCTCGAACATGTAGCGAACAATTTCTTTTCTCATTACATTTTTTTTTTTAAATAATGTACGTGTATATTTTAGTATAGTGTTATAAAGAGCAGAAAACAAAAGCTGGATATACACTGAGATGATAGCAGCCTGGTACGTAGTTTCTGGCCAAGTCGCAATGACATATCGGGCATATCATTCAGTATGCCCGATATAAGGGTGCCCGCAGGCGACCGTGATGTTGACTGGTCAACCCTGCTGCACAGCCAACTGGGCGATACTGGTAGCGAATTGGTGTATGCTAATGGGGTATGGGTCGTTGAGTCGACGCAATTTAGGTCGACAGTCATTAGGTCGACAACTATTGGTCGACATGCATTAGGTCGACAGGGTCACTAGGTAGGCATGGTCATTTTGTCGACATGTACTAGGTAGATAGGTCAAAAGGTCGACATGAGTTTTTTTAACTTTTTTTGATGTTGTTTTCTTTGTAAAGTGACGGGGAACGCCAATTAGTACACCGTGTCCCCTCGCATGGCTCGCTTCGCTCGCCTTGCTTCGGGCAAGGTGCCTCGCCCCACTACCGCTGCGCTCGGCACAGGTTACCTTTCTCAATTGTAGCCCACGTGGATCGTAAAGTATGAAAAAGTTCAACATTTTAAAAAATGTGAAAAAACTCATGTTGACCTTTTGAACTGTCAACCTAATGACCATATCGACCTAATGACCATGTCGACCTAGTGGCCCTGTCGACCTAATGCATGTCGACCAATAGTGGTCGACCTAAGTGGTGTCGACCTAATGACCGTATCCCTGCTAATGAAGGATGGAACAGCGGTCATTCCATTCCTTCATTACATCGTTCTGATGTGTACCCATTGGGCCGAAATGTCTTCTGGGGACACCTCGCTCAGTGTGTACTCAGCATTAGGGAACCCTATCCGAAGGAACATAAAATAAACCCATGCCCAATGCCCAGTTGTAATTCACGCACAATATTGGTGGCGTTGTCTGATATCACAAATCCCCAGGAGAGTTTATGTGGGGTAAGCCAATGCGCTACGATGTCCCTCAGTTTCCGTAAGAGGTTGTCAGCGGTGTGACTCTTACGGAAATCAGCAATGCACAGCGTAGCCTGCTTAGAAACGAGTTTGGATTTGCGAGATGCTGCTACTGGTGCCGTTGCTGCTGTTGTTGCTGCGGGAGGCCATACATCTACCCAGTGGGCTGTCACAGTCATATAGTCCTAAGTCTGCCCTGTTCCACTTGTCCACATGTCCGTGGTTAAGTGGACACTGGATACAACATTTTTTAGGACACTGGCAACACTTTTTCTGACGTCTCTGTACATTCTCTGTATCGCCTGCCAAGTGAAGTGGAACCTAGAGGGGATTTGGTATGGGGGACACAGTACCTCCATCAATTGTTTAAATCCCACTGCACTAATGGCAGATACCGGACGCACGTCTAACACCAACATAAGTGTCAAGGCCTCAGTTATCCGCTTTGCAACAGGATGACTGCTGTCATATCTCATCTTCCTCACAACGGACTGTTGGACAGTCAATTGCTTAGTTGAAGTAGTACAAGTGGTCTTCCGACTTCCCCTCTGGGATGACGATCGACTCCCAGCAGCAGCAACAGCAGCGGCAGCAACAGCAGGCGTACCACTCAAGGATCCTCTGGAGGAATCCCGGTTAGGAGAGGACTGGTCAGTCTTGTCAGGCACATGGCCTGCAGGACTACTGACGTCCATGGCTGAGGAGGAAATTGACACTGAGGGAGTTGGTGGTGTGGCTTGCAGGAGCTTGGGTACAAGAGGAAGAAGGGATTTAGGTGTCAGTGGACTGCTTACGCTCTTACCCAAAGTTTCACAACTTGACACTGACTTATGATGAATGCGCTGCAGGTGACGTATAAGGGAGAATGTTCCTAGGTGGTTAACATCCTTACCCCTACTTATTACAGATTGACCGAGGCAACACACGGCTTGACACCTGTTGTCAATATTTGTAGAGAAATAATTCCACACGAAGAGGTGGCTTTTTTGGTATTTTGCCCAGGCATCACAATGGGCTTCTGCATCCCATGGACAACAGGTGTCTCCCCCGGTGCCTCATTTAAACAAACCACATCCCCATCAGAATCCTCATCGTCAACTTCTTCCAAAGCGCCAGCAACACCCATAACCTCATCCTAGTGTACTTCAACAGTGACATCTTCAATTTGAATATCATAAACTGGACTGTGGGTGCTCCTTCCAGCACTTGCAGGGGGCATGCAAATGGTGGAATGAGCCACCTCTTCCCGTCCAGTGTTGGGAAGGTCAGGCATCGCAACCGCCGACACACTTGGGGATTTGTGATACCATCTCAGAATGCACAGTTCTTTTATGTGCTTTTTCCAGCTTAAGTATTTTCATTTTTCTAGCACAGGATGAGGGATTCCATCGTCATGTGAAGCTGAACCACTAGTCATGAACATAGGCCAGGGCCTTAGCTGTTTCTTGCAACCCTGTGTCGTAAATGGTATATTGGCAAGTTTACGTTTCTCCTCAGACAATTTACATTTCTTTTTTTGGTTCTTTTTACTGAACTTGGCTTTTTGGATTTTACATGCCCTCTACTATCACATTGGGCATCGGCCTTGGCAGACGGCGTTGATGGCATTTCATCGTCTGTGTCATGGCTAGTGGCAGCAGCTTCAGCACTAGGAGGAAGTGGTTCTTGATCTTTCCCTATTTTATCATCCAAATTTTTGTTCTCCATTATTTTTCTGCAGTTATATAACACAATATGCGGCACAGGAGCACTGGACATATGGCAGCAGAGTATACCACTGTGACTGGTCACTGGAATGACTGATGGCTGATGCACAGGACACTACCACTGGTCTGATGCAAGACAACACAGCAACACTGTAAGGGAATTGTTATTATTATACAGCAGCAGTGGACATATGGCAGCAGAGTATACCACTGTGACTGGTCACTGGAATGGCTGATGGCTGATGCACAGGACACTACCACTGGACTGATTTAGCACAATACACCACCACTGAACTGATGCAGCACAACACATCACCCTATACAGCAGCACTGGACGTATGGCAGCAGAGGACACCACCACTGTGACTGGACTGATGCAGCACAATACACCACCACTGAACTGATGCAGCACAACACAGCATCACTGGACATATGGCAGCAAGAGGACACAACCACTGTGTGACTGGACAAATACAGCACAAGACACGGACACTGAGGACGCTGAGAGAATGGAGACACGTCCTCTCTGTACACTCTCCAATGCCGGAGTGAAAATGGCAGGGACGCGCGGCTCCTTATATGGAATCCAAATCCAATTTAAATCCGACAGCAGAATGATGACGTTTTGCCTCGTTCTGGTTTCCGAGTCAGACGGGAAAACACGAACCTGACTCAGATCTGGAATCGGGTAGGGAGGTTCGGTAGGGTTCGGATCTCAGGGATCCGAACCCGCTCATCTCTAATCCTAACCCATCCGAACTTCTGGTTTCCCAGTCCAGCTTGGGTTTTTCCGCAAGGCTCGGATTCCAAATTGAGGTAAAACGTTATCCTCCTTGCGTCGGTTTCTCGCGGGTTTTGGATTCTATAGAACGGCACTGCCAAGGGTATATCTAGAGAGGAGGAGGCCTATGCTTAGGCTTTTTCTGGGGCCCCTCATCATCTATTTTTATGATCATTTTATGATAATCACTTTAAGCAGTAGAGTAGGACCTGCAGTATAGTGGGGTCCCTTGACGGGGGCTGCAGGCTTGAATGCATTGATTAATACATGAACATAAACTCCACTGTATTTTTAGTTAAAATAGTGAGTGCAGAGCCCCTGTGATTACTTAAATTAAATAAAAATAAATAAATATTAAAAACAAACACATTATGCCCAACACAGTAATGCCATGGTATACGTAAAAAATGGAGAATAACACTTAACCAGCGCTCATGTATAGACGTTCAGGGTCTGACGTATTCCTTATCTATTCGTCCTCACAGTGAATCATGTAGAGGAAAAAAGATGTATATAGCATAACACCCTTTTATTATCACACAACAATAAAAAAGATAAAAACAATCAAAGTGAATAGCACAAATCCTGGAGTGTCAACAGGTGCAGTGGGTAATTACTAGAGATGAGCGGGTTCGGTTTCTCTGAATCCGAACCCGCCAGAACTTCATGTTTTTTTTCACGGGTCCGAGCGACTCGGATCTTCCCGCCTTGCTCGGTTAACCCGAGCGCGCCCGAACGTCATCATGACGCTGTCGGATTCTCGCGAGGCTCGGATTCTATCGCGAGACTCGGATTCTATATAAGGAGCCGCGCGTCGCCGCCATTTTCACACGTGCATTGAGATTGATAGGGAGAGGACGTGGCTGGCGTCCTCTCCATTTAGATTACAAGAGACTGAGAGAGATTTACTGGAGCTGACTAGGAGGAGTACTGTTACTGTAGAAGTGTAGAGACTGAGTGGAGAGAGTTTACTAGTGAGGACAGTGCAGTTTACTTTATAATCCGTTCTCTGCCTGAAAAAAGCGATACACAGCACACAGTGACTCAGTCACATACCATATCTGTGTGCACTGCTCAGGCTCAGGCCAGTGTGCTGCATCATCTATTATCTATATATAATATTATATATATCTGTCTGACTGCTCAGCTCACACAGCTTATAATTGTGGGGGAGACTGGGGAGCACTACTGCAGTGCCAGTTATAGGTTATAGCAGGAGCCAGGAGTACATAATATATTATATAGTGAGTGACCACCAGACACACAGTGCAGTTTATTTAATATATCCGTTCTCTGCCTGAAAAAAGCGATACACACAGTGACTCAGTCAGTCACATACCATATCTGTGTGCACTGCTCAGGCTCAGGCCAGTGTGCTGCATCATCTATTATCTATATATAATATTATATATATCTGTCTGACTGCTCAGCTCACACAGCTTATAATTGTGGGGGAGACTGGGGAGCACTACTGCAGTGCCAGTTATAGGTTATAGCAGGAGCCAGGAGTACATAATATATTATATAGTGAGTGACCACCAGACACACAGTGCAGTTTATTTAATATATCCGTTCTCTGCCTGAAAAAAGCGATACACACAGTGACTCAGTCAGTCACATACCATATCTGTGTGCACTGCTCAGGCTCAGGCCAGTGTGCTGCATCATCTATATATATTATATATCTGTCTGACTGCTCAGCTCACACAGCTTATAATTGTGGGGGAGACTGGGGAGCACTACTGCAGTGCCAGTTATAGGTTATAGCAGGAGCCAGGAGTACATAATATATTATATAGTGAGTGACCACCAGACACACAGTGCAGTTTATTTAATATATCCGTTCTCTGCCTGAAAAAAGCGATACACACAGTGACTCAGTCAGTCACATACCATATCTGTGTGCACTGCTCAGGCTCAGGCCAGTGTGCTGCATCATCTATATATATTATATATCTGTCTGACTGCTCAGCTCACACAGCTTATAATTGTGGGGGAGACTGGGGAGCACTACTGCAGTGCCAGTTATAGGTTATAGCAGGAGCCAGGAGTACATATTATATTAAAATTAAACAGTGCACACTTTTGCTGCAGGAGTGCCACTGCCAGTGTGACTGACCAGTGACCTGACCACACTGACCACCAGTATAGTTAGTAGTATACTTATATTGTGATTGCCTGAAAAAGTTAAACACTCGTCGTGTGACTTCACTTGTGTGTTTTTTTTTTTTTTATTCTATAAAAATAAAACTCATTCTGCTGACAGACAGTGTCCAGCAGGTCCGTCATTATATAATATATAATATATACCTGTCCGGCTGCAGTAGTGATATATATATATTTTTTATATCATTTATCATCCAGTCGCAGCAGACACAGTACGGTAGTTCACGGCTGTGGCTACCTCTGTGTCTCTGCACTCGGCAGGCAGTCCGTCCATAATTGTAATACCACCTAACCGTGGATTTTTTTCATTCTTCTTTATACATACATAGTTACATAGACATCTTCTCTTTATCAACCAGTCTATATTAGCTGCAGACACAGTACAGTACGGTAGTTCACGGCTGTGGCTACCTCTGTGTCTGCACTCGGCAGGCAGTCCGTCCATAATTGTATACCACCTAACCGTGGATTTTTTTCAGTCTTCTTTATACATACATAGTTACATAGACATCTTCTCTTTATCAACCAGTCTATATTAGCTGCAGACACAGTACAGTACGGTAGTTCACGGCTGTGGCTACCTCTGTGTCTGCAGTCGGCAGGCAGTCCATAATTGTATACTAGTATCCATCTCCATTGTTTACCTGAGGTGCCTTTTAGTTGTGCCTATTAAAATATGGAGAACAAAAATGTTGAGGTTCCAAAATTAGGGAAAGATCAAGATCCACTTCCACCTCGTGCTGAAGCTGCTGCCACTAGTCATGGCCGAGACGATGAAATGCCAGCAACGTCGTCTGCCAAGGCCGATGCCCAATGTCATAGTACAGAGCATGTCAAATCCAAAACACCAAATATCAGAAAAAAAAGGACTCCAAAACCTAAAATAAAATTGTCGGAGGAGAAGCGTAAACTTGCCAATATGCCATTTACCACACGGAGTGGCAAGGAACGGCTGAGGCCCTGGCCTATGTTCATGGCTAGTGGTTCAGCTTCACATGAGGATGGAAGCACTCAGCCTCTCGCTAGAAAAATGAAAAGACTCAAGCTGGCAAAAGCAGCACAGCAAAGAACTGTGCATTCTTCGAAATCCCAAATCCACAAGGAGAGTCCAATTGTGTCGGTTGCGATGCCTGACCTTCCCAACACTGGACGTGAAGAGCATGCGCCTTCCACCATTTGCACGCCCCCTGCAAGTGCTGGAAGGAGCACCCGCAGTCCAGTTCCTGATAGTCAGATTGAAGATGTCAGTGTTGAAGTACACCAGGATGAGGAGGATATGGGTGTTGCTGGCGCTGGGGAGGAAATTGACCAGGAGGATTCTGATGGTGAGGTGGTTTGTTTAAGTCAGGCACCCGGGGAGACACCTGTTGTCCGTGGGAGGAATATGGCCGTTGACATGCCAGGTGAAAATACCAAAAAAATCAGCTCTTCGGTGTGGAGGTATTTCACCAGAAATGCGGACAACAGGTGTCAAGCCGTGTGTTCCCTTTGTCATGCTGTAATAAGTAGGGGTAAGGACGTTAACCACCTCGGAACATCCTCCCTTATACGTCACCTGCAGCGCATTCATAATAAGTCAGTGACAAGTTCAAAAACTTTGGGTGACAGCGGAAGCAGTCCACTGACCAGTAAATCCCTTCCTCTTGTAACCAAGCTCACGCAAACCACCCCACCAACTCCCTCAGTGTCAATTTCCTCCTTCCCCTGGAATGCCAATAGTCCTGCAGGCCATGTCACTGGCAATTCTGACGAGTCCTCTCCTGCCTGGGATTCCTCCGATGCATCCTTGCGTGTAACGCCTACTGCTGCTGGCGCTGCTGTTGTTGCCGCTGGGAGTCGATGGTCATCCCAGAGGGGAAGTCATAAGCCCACTTGTACTACTTCCAGTAAGCAATTGACTGTTCAACAGTCCTTTGCGAGGAAGATGAAATATCACAGCAGTCATCCTACTGCAAAGCGGATAACTGAGGCCTTGACAACTATGTTGGTGTTAGACGTGCGTCCGGTATCCGCCGTTAGTTCACAGGGAACTAGACAATTTATTGAGGCAGTGTGCCCCCGTTACCAAATACCATCTAGGTTCCACTTCTCTAGGCAGGCGATACCGAGAATGTACACGGACGTCAGAAAAAGACTCACCAGTGTCCTAAAAAATGCAGTTGTACCCAATGTCCACTTAACCACGGACATGTGGACAAGTGGAGCAGGGCAGGGTCAGGACTATATGACTGTGACAGCCCACTGGGTAGATGTATGGACTCCCGCCGCAAGAACAGCAGCGGCGGCACCAGTAGCAGCATCTCGCAAACGCCAACTCTTTCCTAGGCAGGCTACGCTTTGTATCACCGCTTTCCAGAATACGCACACAGCTGAAAACCTCTTACGGCAACTGAGGAAGATCATCGCGGAATGGCTTACCCCAATTGGACTCTCCTGTGGATTTGTGGCATCGGACAACGCCAGCAATATTGTGTGTGCATTAAATATGGGCAAATTCCAGCACGTCCCATGTTTTGCACATACCTTGAATTTGGTGGTGCAGAATTTTTTAAAAAACGACAGGGGCGTGCAAGAGATGCTGTCGGTGGCCAGAAGAATTGCGGGACACTTTCGGCGTACAGGCACCACGTACAGAAGACTGGAGCACCACCAAAAACTACTGAACCTGCCCTGCCATCATCTGAAGCAAGAAGTGGTAACGAGGTGGAATTCAACCCTCTATATGCTTCAGAGGTTGGAGGAGCAGCAAAAGGCCATTCAAGCCTATACAATTGAGCACGATATAGGAGGTGGAATGCACCTGTCTCAAGTGCAGTGGAGAATGATTTCAACGTTGTGCAAGGTTCTGATGCCCTTTGAACTTGCCACACGTGAAGTCAGTTCAGACACTGCCAGCCTGAGTCAGGTCATTCCCCTCATCAGGCTTTTGCAGAAGAAGCTGGAGGCATTGAAGAAGGAGCTAAAAGGGAGCGATTCCGCTAGGCATGTGGGACTTGTGGATGCAGCCCTTAATTCGCTTAACAAGGATTCACGGGTGGTCAATCTGTAGAAATCAGAGCACTACATTTTGGCCACCGTGCTCGATCCTAGATTTAAAGCCTACCTTGGATCTCTCTTTCCGGCAGACACAAGTCTGCTGGGGTTGAAAGACCTGCTGGTGAGAAAATTGTCAAGTCAAGCGGAACGCGACCTGTCAACATCTCCTCCTTCACATTCTCCCGCAACTGGGGGTGCGAGGAAAAAGGCTCAGAATTCCGAGCCCACCCGCTGGCGGTGATGCAGGTCAGTCTGGAGCGACTGCTGATGCTGACATCTGGTCCGGACTGAAGGACCTGACAACGATTACAGACATGTCGTCTACTGTCACTGCATATGATTCTCTCAACATTGATAGAATGGTGGAGGATTATATGAGTGACCGCATCCAAGTAGGCACGTCACACAGTCCGTACTTATACTGGCAGGAAAAAGAGGCAATTTGGAGGCCCTTGCACAAACTGGCTTTATTCTACCTAAGTTGCCCTCCCACAAGTGTGTACTCCGAAAGAGTGTTTAGTGCCGCCGCTCACCTTGTCAGCAATCGGCGTACGAGGTTACATCCAGAAAATGTGGAGAAGATAATGTTCATTAAAATGAATTATAATCAATTCCTCCGCGGAGACATTGACCAGCAGCAATTGCCTCCACAAAGTACACAGGGAGCTGAGATGGTGGATTCCAGTGGGGACGAATTGATAATCTGTGAGGAGGGGGATGTACACGGTGATATATCGGAGGGTGAAGATGAGGTGGACATCTTGCCTCTGTAGAGCCAGTTTGTGCAAGGAGAGATTAATTGCTTCTTTTTTGGGGGGGTCCAAACCAACCCGTCAAATCAGTCACAGTCGTGTGGCAGACCCTGTCACTGAAATGATGGGTTGGTTAAAGTGTGCATGTCCTGTTTTGTTTATACAACATAAGGGTGGGTGGGAGGGCCCAAGGACAATTCCATCTTGCACCTCTTTTTTCTTTTCTTTTTCTTTGCATCATGTGCTGATTGGGGAGGGTTTTTTGGAAGGGACATCCTGCGTGACACTGCAGTGCCACTCCTAGATGGGCCCGGTGTTTGTGTCGGCCACTAGGGTCGCTAATCTTACTCACACAGTCAGCTACCTCATTGCGCCTCTTTTTTTCTTTGCGTCATGTGCTGTTTGGGGAGGGTTTTTTGGAAGGGACATCCTGCGTGACACTGCAGTGCCACTCCTAGATGGGCCCGGTGTTTGTGTCGGCCACTAGGGTCGCTAATCTTACTCACACAGCTACCTCATTGCGCCTCTTTTTTTCTTTGCGTCATGTGCTGTTTGGGGAGGGTTTTTTGGAAGGGCCATCCTGCGTGACACTGCAGTGCCACTCCTAGATGGGCCCGGTGTTTGTGTCGGCCACTAGGGTCGCTAATCTTACTCACACAGCTACCTCATTGCGCCTCTTTTTTTCTTTGCGTCATGTGCTGTTTGGGGAGGGTTTTTTGGAAGGGACATCCTGCGTGACACTGCAGTGCCACTCCTAGATGGGCCCGGTGTTTGTGTCGGCCACTAGGGTCGCTTATCTTACTCACACAGCGACCTCGGTGCAAATTTTAGGACTAAAAATAATATTGTGAGGTGTGAGGTATTCAGAATAGACTGAAAATGAGTGTAAATTATGGTTTTTGAGGTTAATAATACTTTGGGATCAAAATGACCCCCAAATTCTATGATTTAAGCTGTTTTTTAGTGTTTTTTGAAAAAAACACCCGAATCCAAAACACACCCGAATCCGACAAAAAAAATTCGGTGAGGTTTTGCCAAAACGCGTTCGAACCCAAAACACGGCCGCGGAACCGAACCCAAAACCAAAACACAAAACCCGAAAAATTTCAGGCGCTCATCTCTAGTAATTACCAGATGTTGCAGAACTGCGATTAGACAGTTCTAAATAGGCATAGAGATCAAACTGTGGGGATTCCGGACTTCCCCCAGTAATCGGTCAAGTGATGTAACAACCGTGTCTCCACTCCACTGCAAACGCCGTAGTCACCTCCCTGGATCTCACCAACGCGTTTCCACCCCGGGCTGGGGTCTTTTTCAAGGTGCAGATAGTGCAATGTCACTCTCCTTCTGGCTCTCAATATTTAACTAAGCCTGTGTCCAATCATTGTCCAGCAGGTCCAGCTGGACCCTATACATTAATCACCTAAAGTTCCATGGTCCTCTGCTGGGCCTGAACGTCACTTCCCCCGTTGTCCTAGCAACCCGTTTCTCCGTAAAACTCCTGCGTCCAACCGCGTCCTCGTTGCCATAGAGACTCGTGCTTCCGATCCGGAAGCGCGTCTCATAGCGGTATGCGTCATCCCGCTCTCATACGTCTGCAAAGCCTCGTCCCTGTTGCCATAGTGATGTAAATCCATTCCTTTCCATATCGGACGTGGGTTTGCCTATGAAATTGGGACATCTTTTCACAATATATACAATCCAATTACATAATCAAGTGGTACAGTACGGTAATGCATCAAATCCTATATGTTTCAGCCACCCATATAAACATATAAACCAATTCTATATGTTTAGGCCACCCATATAAAACATATATAATATAAATAAATCTAATAAATTTAAAAGGAGATATAGGACTAAAACTCAAATGATAAAAACCACTTCACCTCAAAATCCTGGTTAAGACCCCCTGGTTTTAAAGTGCCTAAATTGTAAATGGTCTTCATTTCGGCCTTGGCCAGCTGGGACGCAATGTCTTTTCGTCTCCAGTGCCCTTTAACATGTTTTAGACCACAAAATTGTTTTATTCCGGAGATATTGCTCTGATGTTGTACTCTGAAGTGTTACGAAATCCTCTATTTTGCATTCATGTTCATTGATGCATATTTCTGTCATTTTGCTAATCATATTTGGTATCCCACGACATCCCAAACATGAATGAACATGAATGCAAAATAGAGGATTTCGTAACCTGCAACACTTCCAATGTTGTTTATGCCATTGAGTGTAAATGTGGTCTATGGTACATTGGCCGGACCTCAAGACCCCTCAAAGTCCGTGTCAGTGAGCATTTAAGAAATATTAGGAATGGACTCACGACCCATGCTTTATCTGAACACTTCAGAGTACAACATCAGAGCAATATCTCCGGAATAAAACAATTTTGTGGTCTAAAACATGTTAAAGGGCACCGGAGATGAAAAGACATTGCGTCCCAGCTGGCCAAGGCCGAAATGAAGACCATTTACAATTTAGGCACTTTAAAACCAGGGGGTCTTAACCAGGATTTTGAGGTGAAGTGGTTTTTATAATTTGAGTTTTAGTCCTATATCTCCTTTTAAATTTATTAGATTTATTTATATTATATATGTTTTATATGGGTGGCCTAAACATATAGAATTGGTTTATATGTTTATATGGGTGGCTGAAACATATAGGATTTGATGCATTACCGTACTGTACCACTTGATTATGTAATTGGATTGTATATATTGTGAAAAGATGTCCCAATTTCATAGGCAAACCCACGTCCGATATGGAAAGGAATGGATTTACATCACTATGGCAACAGGAACGAGGCTTTGCAGACGTATGAGAGCGGGATGACGCATACCGCTACGAGACGCGCTTCCGGATCGGAAGCACGGGTCTCTATGGCAACGAGGACGCGGTTGGACGCAGGAGTTTTATGGAGAAACGGGTTGCTAGGACAACGGGGGAAGTGACGTTCAGGCCCAGCAGAGGACCATGGAACTTTAGGTGATTAATGTATAGGGTCCAGCTGGACCTGCTGGACAATGATTGGACACAGGCTTAGTTAAATATTGAGAGCCAGAAGGAGAGTGACATTGCACTATCTGCACCTTGAAAAAGACCCCAGCCCGGGGTGGAAACGCGTTGGTGAGATCCAGGGAGGTGACTACGGCGTTTGCAGTGGAGTGGAGACACGGTTGTTACATCACTTGACCGATTACTGGGGGAAGTCCGGAATCCCCACAGTTTGATCTCTATGCCTATTTAGAACTGTCTAATCGCAGTTCTGCAACATCTGGTAATTACCCACTGCACCTGTTGACACTCCAGGATTTGTGCTATTCACTTTGATTGTTTTTATCTGTTTTATTGTTGTGTGATAATAAAAGGGTGTTATGCTATATACATCTTTTTTCCTCTACATGATTCACTGTGAGGACGAATAGATAAGGAATACGTCAGACCCTGAACGTCTATACATGAGCGCTGGTTAAGTGTTATTCTCCATTTTTTACGTATATTTGTGTACTTTTGGTGAGGGGTTGGAGGAAACCTCACAGGAGTTTAAAACATTACTAGCGGCTTCTGCGCACGGGACACTTTCATTCTGTTTGTTGCTTAGTAATGCCATGGGCCTGACGAGATATTATGTACCCACGTTAATGCCATTGTCACCATGTTATGCCCACACAGTAATTATGCCAGTAGCTGCTCGTTGTCAGGGGTTCTGCTCATTGTCAGGAGATATGCTCATTGTGAGGGGATTCCCCTTCTTCCCCCCGTGAACAGCGGCCGCCGCTGGAATAGCAGACCCACAGCGGCATCGGCGGCCGCTGTTCACGCCTGCCTACTTCAAACTGTTAAAAACGTCCCTAACAAAATTGCCACCGAATCAGAGGAAACAGTTAGTGAAGATACTAGAGCCTCCTCTAGTATCTTTAATAACTGTCTCCTCTGAGGTGGTAGCCATTTTGAAAGGGACATTTTCAATAGTCTGCAGCAGGCAGGTGGTGGCGGATGGGCGGCGGCAGGTGGATGGCGACATGAGTGGCCCGTGCCCTCCCTTCTCTGTCAGAGAGGCCGGGCCTGGGACAGCTGTGCTCCCATTACCCCCTTGATGGTGGCCCTGGTTAAACAGAAACTCTCCCCTCTCATGTCTAGCTGAATTGGCCAGTAAGTGAGTGGACTTTTCATTTATAGTGTAGACTGTTTCTGCTAAATAAATATAAGCCCTTTTACCTGAATGCACTTTGCGGGATGAGTGCCAAATAAAATATTCCCCTTTAAAAAAAACACACAAAAAAATAAACCTCAGAATATATCCACGGAAAGGAAAGAAACTTCCATTGTGTATATTACAGATATGGTAACAGTTTTTATTGATTGATTGATTTTTTTAAAAAGCGTAATCACCTTTGATAGAGTAATTGGCTTTCATATGTAAACTGTAAAAATCTTCAATACTCCACTTAAACTATCAGAAATCTCATGTGACCTTGTGTTAAACTGTATATTTTGGTATAGTGAGATCACACTAGTCCCGTGGGATGTTCTAAGTGCAAGTTCAGAGGACCAGGCTTCAAGGGAAAATTATTTTATTCTGAAACAATGATAACATCGTGGTGCAGTACCTTGGAAATGTAAAAGCTATAGCGTAGGAGGCAGTTACAATTCTAAAGATATTAAATCACATTGAACAGAGATTCTATTTCTCTGTGCGGCATTCAGGTCTCATTGTTGTCATCACTGCTACGCGTTTCACAAGTAACCACTTGCCTCCTCAGGTAATGTTCTTTTTTCAATAATGTTTCCATATGTGTGTAAGGGGGGAACATTTATACCTAGTGATGAAACTGTCTTAGCTACCATAAGATGTAACTCTTGAAAATATATAAATGTAACTCACGCAGACTTTGCAAATGATTTATTAATCTTATTAAAGGCCTGATGCGGCTGGTCAGCCCATAAGATTTATGCCCCCTTTTTTTATACTATCTGTACCGATTGCAACATCATCTTTGTGCTTCACGCATGCAACGTAGGGGTTTTAAGATTAAAAAAAAATAATAATTCTCCTCTACATAAATATTGGCATTGCACACAAATTGTGTGCAACCAGGGCCGTGCATTGTCCCCAAGGTGGTGGAAGCCTCCATATTCTCCTGCCACCACAATCCCAATTGCTGGATGCCCTTGTAATGCATGTTAAGCTAACGGTGTGCCCGGCTCATTCTCACAACTCTAGATACCTCTACCTCTCAATTCCTGCACTGTATGGGCAAAGAAGTCATGATGTCATGACATCTCCCACAGTGCCATGCATGCAGCTGTAAGACCGTGCGGGATGCCGGCTGAGCCATCCTAAGTACAGTAGTCTGCAACTATGCACCTTCAGGCTGTGGACACTACTGTACATGACTGGAGACCACCAAAGTAACTTTTTTAAAAGTTAAATTTGAAGTGAACCCAGGCTGGATCCTCATTCCAGACTCGGCCCATAAGGATTTACCATGTCCACACAAAGATCTTCCACTAGAGCCCACACAAAGATCTGCCACCAGAGCCCACACAAAGATCTGCCACCAGTGCCCACACAAAGATCTGCCACCAGTGCCCACACAAAGATCTGCCACCAGTGCCCATACAAAGATCTACCACTAGAGCCCACCCAAGGATTCACCAACAGTGTGCACACACAAATCTGCCACCAGTTTTCACACAAGGATTTGTCACCAGTGTTCACACAAGGATTTATTACATGTGCCCAAACACAGATCTGCCACCAGTGACCACACAATGACTTGCCACTAGTGCCACACAAAAATCTGCCACCAGTGCTCACACAAAATCTGCCACCAGTGTCCACACAAAGCTCTGCCACCACTGCCCGTACAGGGATCTACCACCAGTGCTCACATAAGGGTCTGTCACCAGTGCTCACACAAAGATCTGCCACCAGTGTCCACAGAAAGATCTGCCACCAGTGCTAACACAAGGATCTGCCACCAGTGTTAACACAAGCATCTGCCACCAGTGCTCACATAGGATCTGTCACCAATGCCACAGAAGGATCTGAAACCAGTGTTCAAAAGGGGATACATATTCCCAAGGCTATGAGCTTATAGGAAGTAAATAGTAATTGTGAAATCAAGGAATCGCCACACTCCAGGCCTGCAAGAGGAGGCAGGTAACACACACATGTAGCAGAGAGGGTGCAGGACTTTTCACTGATACCAAGGATACCTGAACAGGTCACCTGGGGACAGTGTCACAGTAAGATGCAGGTTAGAGCTGATGCTACATTTACAGTATATTTATTATGGCAACCCAGTGTTGAAACTGGACTTTACACTTCCCAATAAGGGAAGCTGTAATATATTATTATTAATCATTTGATCAATGGCAAAGTTGAATATTATACAACTATTAGGGGGCAATTCAATTGTTTGACAGAATTAGCTTCCATATAAAGTGGTCAGGAACTAATTGAATTGTTTGCATGACCAGTCTCACACTAGTTGTAATTAGAGATGAGCGGGTTCAGTTCCTCGGAATCCGAACCCCCCCGAACTTCACCCATTTTTCACGGTTCCGAGCAGACTCGGATCCTCCCTCTTTGCTCGGTTAACCCGAGCGCGCCCGAACGTCATCATCCCGCTGTCGGATTCTCGCGAGATTCGTATTCTATATAAGGAGCCGCGCGTCGCCGTCATTTTTCACTCGTGCATTGGAGATGATAGTGAGAGGACGTGCAGCGTTCTCTCAGTTTCTGTGTTCAGTGTGCTGCAAATATCTGTGCTCAGTGTGCTGCAAATATCTGTGCTCAGTGTGCTGCAAATATCTACGTTCTCTGCCTGAAAAACGCTCCATATCTGTGCTCAGTGTGCTGCAAATATCTGTGCTCAGTGTGCTTTATTGTGGGGACTGGGGACCACCAGTATTATATAGTAGGAGGACAGTGCAGAGTTTTGCTGACCAGTGACCACCAGTATTATACGTTCTCTGCCTGAAAAATGCTCAATATCTGTGCTGCATTGTAGTATATAGTAGGAGGACAGAGCAGAATTTTGCTGACCAGTGACCCCCAGTATATAATATATAGCAGTACGGTACAGTAGGCCACTGCTCTACCTAACTCTGTGTCATCAAGTATACTATCCATCCATACCTGTGGTGCATTTTAGTTGTGCGCAGTATATATATAGTAGTAGGACAGTGCATAATTTTGCTGACCACCAGTATATAATATATAGCAGTACGGTACAGTAGGCCACTGCTCTACCTACCTCTGTGTCATCAAGTATACTATCCATCCATACCTGTGGTGCATTTTAGTTGTGCGCAGTATATATAGTAGGAGGACAGTGCAGAATTTTGCTGACCACCAGTATATAATAAATAGCAGTACGGTACAGTAAGCCACTGCTCTACCTACCTCTGTGTCGTCAAGTATACTATCCATCCATACCTGTGGTGAATTTTAGTTGTGTGCAGTATATATAGTAGGAGGACAGTGCAGAATTTTGCTGACCACCAGTATATAATATATAGCAGTACGGTACAGTAGTCCACTGCTCTACCTCTGTGTCGTCAAGTATACTACAAAAGTTCAGTAAAATGACCCAAAAATCATAATGAAAAGCGTCTGATGAGAAGCGTAAACTTGCTAATATGCCATTTACGACACGGAGTGGCAAGGAACGGCTGAGGCCCTGGCCTATGTTCATGGCTAGTGGTTCAGATTCACATGAGAATGGAAGCACTCATCCTCTCGCTAGAATACTGCAGTGCCACTCCTAGATGGGCCAGGTGTTTGTGTCGGCCACTTGGGTCGCTTAGCTTAGTCACACAGCTGCATCATTGCACCTCTTTTTTTCTTTGCATCATGTGCTGTTTGGGGACTATTTTTTAAATCTGCCATCCTGTCTGACACTGCAGTGCCACTCCTAGATGGGCAAGGTGTTTGTGTCGGCCACTTGGGTCGCTTAGCTTAGTCACACAGCTACTTCATTGCACCTCTTGTTTTCTTTGCATCATGTGCTGTTTGGGGACTATTTTTTAAATCTGCCATCCTGTCTGACACTGCAGTGCCACTCCTAGATGGGCCAGGTGTTTGTGTCGGCCACTTGGGTCGCTTAGCTTAGTCACACAGCTACTTCATTGCACCTCTTGTTTTCTTTGCATCATGTGCTGTTTGGGGACTATTTTTCAAATCTGCCATCCTGTCTGACACTGCAGTGCCACTCCTAGATGGGCCAGGTGTTTGTGTCGGCCACTTGGGTCGCTTAGCTTAGTCATCCAGCGACCTCGGTGCAAATTTTAGGACTAAAAATAATATTGTGAGGTGAGAGGTGTTCAGAATAGACTGGAAATGAGTGGAAATTATGGTTATTGAGGTTAATAATACTATGGGATCAAAATGACCCCCAAATTCTATGATTTAAGCTGTTTTTGAGGGTTTTTTGTAAAAAAACACCCGAATCCAAAACACACCTGAATCTGACAAAAAAATTTCTGGGAGGTTTTGCCAAAATGCGTCCGAATCCAAAACACGGCCGCGGAACTGAATCCAAAACCAAAACACAAAACCCGAAAAATGTCCAGTGCACATCTCTAGTTGTAATGGGCGCATACTGACGTGAGAATGCACAGGATTCTCCGTGCAAAGCGGCTTCTTCCGTGCTAAGTGCCAGCCCCAAAACACTACTTTGTGCTGATTTCTGCTGGCGATAAGTGCAGGGATCTCCATCACATTGGGTGCCTGCGCTTGATGTCTCTCCTCCATCTGGGTCTGAATCAGGTCATGAGATACTGTCAGACTTATGAACCACCATGATGCAGGAAACTGGCTGCTACTAGGAAGGGACTGGTATGCTGATCTGAGCATGCTCCAACTAAACACATAGGGTCTACTTAAGAGGTGGATGCATTAGCATCTGGGGCTGCAGATTTTTCCAAATCTGCTAATACCGTGCAGATGGTTTCCCTTCTGGTGCTTATTAAGAAACGCCATTGGTTGCACCATCAAAACTTGTACCAGCCCTATGGAGGCACAGTTTCTCCATCTGAACATGGCCTCTAGTTTCAGTGCTACTGTGTCTTTAGAAGCAGCCGCTGTCAGCGGCATGTATGCAACATCCACTAGTCACCTTTACCAGCCACCCCATTGTAACCCCGGGTATCCCCGTAGCGAATGAACCCACCTATGGGGAAGAAAAATAGGAATGACACTGTATATATTAGGTATATATTATTGGTAACATTGTCCGATATATTTATAATCTGTCTGGATAAGGCATAGGTGACAGGTGATCTGCAATGAGCGCAATATAGGGAGAGGTGCCTAACAAGCAGGTGCCATGTCCGCGGGACAGAGACAGTGGGGAAGCTGCGAGGAAAGCAAGGGACGGTTAGGGAAGGGGGTTGACGGGCGCGAGGAGCGCGAGATTGGTGACGGAGGAGAAGTGCTGTGTGGTCCCGGAGCGGGTGAAACGGGCGGAGTGTGCTACTCGACCCTGGAAACCGGGTACTCTTTCCACCCCTCACTGGTGGCGCT
This sequence comes from Pseudophryne corroboree, assembly GCF_028390025.1. Taxonomy (NCBI): domain Eukaryota; kingdom Metazoa; phylum Chordata; class Amphibia; order Anura; family Myobatrachidae; genus Pseudophryne; species Pseudophryne corroboree. The sequence goes on from NC_086448.1 coordinate 808,745,175, forward strand.
GAGCATTGAGGAGCTACAGAGCCTGAGCCGCCAACCAGCGGTGAGAGAGCTTAAGCCGGAGACTCTCACCGGTGGCGCTGATCATCGAGGGGTTACAGAGCCGGAGCCGCCGACCAGCAGAGAGAGAGCCGGTGAGCTGATGAAAAGGTCGGGCGGAAACCCTGAGCCTGTCCGGAGCTGGGTGGTCGGATCGGATGCCCGAGGTGTTGCAGGGCTGCAGCGGTGAGGAGGTTCGTAACCAGCCTTGGTGATAGGGTGGGGGAGCGCCCATAGAAATATTGGAGGCGGACCCTGTGGCACGATAGCAACCAAGAGACACCAAGCTCGCATTGCATGGCAATGCTGCTGCAGAGCTACAGTGCAGAGAACGGTATCCCAGTCTATAAGAAAGGGGGTCATATCCAGCCCCGTGATATATGTCACTTTTAGGGGAGGAGGTTGGGGGAGTAAGAGCTCCCTTTTTATGCCGATGATCAGAGAAGTCGGTGTGAGTAAATGCTGTGGTAACCCGATACAGTCATCCCCTACATCTGTTAATTTTATCCAACTGCACCTGCCATCGCTTTAAAGGGGTAATAGTACAAGTTGAGACTGTTTGCAGTATATAAATATATAGCTTAATATATGTGAGGACAAGGTGACAGCAAGAGACATGGTATACAGCTGCATCAGCGGCTGCATTAAAAGAGGCAGTCATTATAGTACGTCTCGTGCCTGGCGGGACTGGAAAGGCAGAATTAGGAGCTAACTAGCGGCAGGCTTATATATATATGACCTCAATAAGAAGGTTCACCGCGCCTAAGGTTACAAAGTAAAGAATGGTAATAGTGCGCTATTATTAAGTTGGAACTAGATAACAGAAGAAAGGTTGTGTCTATATGGTAAACTTTTTCTTCCACTATAGTCAGCAGAACTGTTATTGACATTCCGAGGAAGTAAGACTGCCTATCCTTGTAGTTACCCTGGATCCCTTAATTGAAACATTCTAGTGGTTGAGACGGAAACATTCCCAGAGTACACGTGGTTAAGATAATTAGTCTGTCTAGGGAAAAGGCTACACCTGGGGCAACGTACTGATTGTTTGATACAAAATAACTCAGAGGATACACTATCAGTCAACTGGCGTACCACAAATGTATAGTGAGAACTCTAACTTCAAGACCGGAGGATCACGTAGGTATTTATGCTCGGAATAGCTAATTGATAACTACCTCTGTGTAGCTGGCATAGACAGACATCCGGAGACATCCTATACCTAAGTACAGTTGTTCTGATAAGGAGAGCTAAAATCAACCAGAGACCAGCTCCTTTATTTAAGTGGGGTACTGTACCAAATTTCTGTCATTGGAAGCTTCTTCTTATGGGCCCCAACTGCGCACTTCAGTTATAAGAGTACCCGGGTCACTCATTTAGTAATACCAAAGTTTTTGTATTGCATGCACGGGAAATTGTATTGTATGAGGTGAAATCCTAGTAAATATACCTTTCAGTGTCGTATATGTGAATCTTGGTAATATTTCTACTACAAGTGTAGAATTAATATTTCCTGACGAGTTTGTGTCATATTAGTATTATGGTTCAATAAATATTTACCTTTCCATGGGAATTCGGCTGAAGGCCTCCGGATGAGGGGAACCTGAAAGACACAGACGACCAAAGGTAGTATAGGTACGAGTTGAGTGATAACTTGTAAAGTGTACGTAAAAATACCTTTACCGGCTTTCCCAAGCAAGCCAATACTGTACTTGAGTGGAGGCACACACTATTAACACTATAGTAACCCAACTGAACACGGTCACAGCGAGTAGGGAAGGGTTACACCATGTTACACCCTAGGAACACCCACTGAAATTCCATTTCTCTGTCCAAATTCGATTTCCGTCTCAGGGGGAGATGTACTAAGCCTTGAAAAGTGATAAATTGCATGGTGATAAATTACCAGCCAATCATCTCCTAACTGCCATGATACAGGCTGGGTATGAAAAATGACAGGAGCTGATTGGTTGGTACTTTATCACTGAGCAATTCATCATTTTTCAAGACTTAGGGGGATATGTACTAAGCAGTGAAAAAAGTAGAGATGTGAGCCTGTGGAGAAGTTGCCCATTTCAACCAATCAGCATTGATGTAACATTTATAATTTGCATACTATATAAGTATACAGAGCAGCTAATTGGTTGCCATGGGCAACTTCTCCACTGGCTCACTTCTCCACTTTTATCCTTGCTTAGTACATGTCCCCTTAGTACATCTGGCCCTCAGTGCGGTAACTATTGGGAAGCAAGCGCAGTCTGACTCAGACGCATCCAGAGACTTAAAACAATGGGCGCTTGTATACGGCATCAAGACTACGACAACCTCTGAATCGGCACCACTGTGGAAAGTTCTTGGGATGAGAATTGACCACTAGTTGATGATTTTGACCCATAGAGTAAAAACCATTAATGGTTAGCCTATGTGAGTGCACAGTCGGTGCCTGCTCAGAAGGGTCTAATTTAGAGATGGACAAAATGTGAAAGTTTTACACAGTCGATCACATTTATGTCACTGTACATGTGCTGCAATAGTCTTGTAATGTTAGTTACAGTGAGGATTTATTTGCAAAGTGATTGACAGTTAGGCACCGTTTGTGGGCAGTAACGGGGGGGCGGCTACTAAAACAAAAGTGTGTTGCAACTATTTTAGGAGACATGTTGCTGCCTGCAACTGCGAAACTGTATGCAGTCAAAAAGGCTCCGGTGTCTCAGTTCCTTCGACCAGTTTGCGCAGCCTTAGGTCAAAAGGTCAAATGTTGACTGATGTGCATATGATGGTTGAGTACACAAGTGGAGGACTTGAGAGGCTTCCACTGGGCACCTCAATACAAATCCCAACATATCACTGGTCCCAACATAACACTGGTTTATCACTTCCTTATGCCTTCTCCAAGTTAATACATCTGCCCCAATATGTGCAGCCGCATATCGGGGGTCATTCTGACCCGTTTGCACGCTACAGTTTGTCGCAGCGATGCAAACGGGTTGGAACTGGGCATGCGCGGCGGCCACATTGCACACGCACGTCGTTGCCCGCAGCGACGCCGCCAGCAAAAAAAGTGATCGCAGCGGCGATCGCAAAAAGACTGACAGGCGGGAGGCATTCCGGGGCTGGCATCAACTGACCATTTTCAAGTTGTGGTGAGTCGAACGCAGGCGTGTCCAGGCGTTTGGAGGGCGGATGTCTGACATCAATTCCGGGACCTGGATCCGTCGCACAGGGTAAGTAAGTCTGACCCTGGTCTTCTTTTGCTCAAATTTTTTTTTGCATAGCAGGGCTGCACAAGCATTCGCAGCCTTGCTATGCAAAAAAATCCCTCCCCGTAGGGCAGCATATAGTTGATCGCACGGGCTGCAAAAAGTAGCTTCGTGCGATCAACTCGGAATGAGGGCCATCGTGCAAGGTCCTGAAGAACATTGAGTAGTAATATACCTTTGTACTGATTCTCAACCCCCATCTTCATGTCCAGTGCATGCGTTTTCATGCCAAGAAACATCCTCAGTAATGCAAGGGTTCAAACCAAAGTAAAATATGTAACATAGTTATTGGATCAATGGATCATATTAATTTATGGACAGGATCTCAGTATTTACTATAAGTATCAAGTTTAAGATTTCTTCAAATTTTTTTTTTACTTTCAACAACTAAGTATCTTATTCCAGACTTATTTCTACTATGTTTTGTCCTCCTAGAATACTCATATAAAAATTGTCAGTATGGATAAAAGATAAGTCATCTCCGGCCTTAGTCAGTGGTAAAGGTTATGATCATCTTGATTATACTTTTTAAGAAAAGCCAGATGAATATTTAAAACAATTCACTAAGGGTAGGGCTTTAGAGAGTTCATACTGTTTTTTGGTATAAATATTCATGAAAAATGACATGAAAGACTAGGAAAAAGGAGACTTGCATCAAAATGATAAAAAGGACATCCACAGGGGACTGAAGGTATAACTGTAGGCTGACCCACCATGCATTAGTATCACACTCATGATTAAGAAGCTTTTAGTTCTCCAAAAAGTCAAGACGGCCTGAGAACAATATTGCAGATGAAATGGCGGAGTACACTTCTTGGATTTCTTATCACAAAATACAGTATATTCCTTGTAGAGATGTGCGCGGACCCCATGTTTTAGTTTCTGCTTTGCCAAAACTACCCTTGGTTTTGTTTTTGTTTTCTGGTTTTGTTAAAACCACCCTTACTCCTTTTGGTTTTGGATCTGGATTTTTTTTAATTACTAAAAACAGCATGTCTGGTATCATGACTGAAGTAGCGCCTGATCCAGGAAGAAGAGACTTTTATAGAATCCATAACACATGAGATACGTCGGGATGCTGAAGTTTTGCCTTATTTTGAAATCGGAGCCTGGTGTGAAAACCCGAACCCGGGCTCAGAACTAATCGCAAATGACATATTTGGATGGGTTTGTTTTTCAGAAGACCGAACCCGCACATCTCTAATTCCTTGGTATTATTTTTTTCCATTTTATTTTATCTGTCTTTAGCCTTCTTCCAATGTTCTGACATGTTCTTTCGCATCTGTTCCAGGTGTACATTCTATAGAGAAGACCTTTTCCCTACTAACATGCCCTGGTGTGTGAACACGGAGAAGTGTGGGACCTCAGGTGCTGCAGGTGGAATGTCCAGAGCAGGACTACGGTATGTATTGCAATTTTTTTCAAATTACTGTTATCGTGTCACCCAGGGCCGGATTAAGCACTCGGGGAACCCAGGCAACCAAGACCGGGGGATCTCTCCCGTTCCCGCCATCAACTACCCACAAGTCTGCAGCCACTGCTTGCCCCCCAAACCAACCTCCACCCCAACAAGACCAACCACCGGCAACAGGAGCCGCCACGTTGCGGCAGGGAGAGAAGACTCCAGGCTGGGGGAGGACGAGGAGTTCAGTTTGTCCCCAACTGGCAGCTCCCTCCCCCCTCGTCTCAAGCAGCACGGGGACTGAATTAGGCAATCTCCAGCCTTCCTCTGCTGCCAGGAGATCTGCTGCTGGTGGCGGAGGCTGGAGAGTGGAGACAGCAGCACCAGAGCGTTGCAGAGCAGCTCTGGCCGGGGGGGGACCCTTAACACAGAGGGCCAGGGTACTGACCCCATGGGTCCCCCCTTAATCGGGCTCTGATGTGACCCCAGTTTTGCATTGTACATGCAAAAACAATGGGCCTGATTCTGAGTGTTATGTAATGTGGTCACAATTCCCGCCACTTCTAGGGATGAGAACTCCCATGCAATCATCCACTTCTGAGTCAAACACATCTATGCAACCGCCCGGCCCCCAGCCCCATGTGAGAGTAGCCATCATAGCTGTTATCTGCATTTGCAACAGCCCTTTTTTGATGCAGGAAATAAGACTGAAATCTGATGGATCTTTGCATGGTGTGGCTGGGTGTGCAATGACCGCTAGTCCACTCAGCAGACCGACTTATCCAGGTGATGGTTTATTAACCGGAATAAACAAGTACAGGCTAACACAGAGTTAACAGTAATATGCAGCTGGTACAGGTTGCAGAGATATAAAGTTGCAGCCTGAAGTGTACAGCATATGCTGGGTATTGTAGTACAGCTGGTGCAGTCTCTGTCGTACAGAGAGTCACTCAGGGGCATGTCTATTATAGAGGAAGGAGCTGGAGAGATGCTGCTGGGAACTGTGTATATGTGCAGTAGTGTAGGTCGGAGGTCGCACCTCCAGCTGTCACTTTGGGTCCTAGTGCCTAGTAACAGAAAAAACACAACAGCGCTATCACATGCCTGCAATGGATTTGATCATGGAGAAAAGCTACTACGTAACAAATGTAACCATATAATATACACAGAATCCCGACGCCTTGTTAGTGCCTAAACCTAACCCTCCCTTCCCGCAGCCAAACCCTAACACCCCCCCCCCCCCCCCGATTCACAGCCTGAACCAAAGTCCCGTCCCCCCCACCCCACAGCAGCCTAACCCTAACCCTCCCCAGCATAATCACTTTCAGGAAGCTGGCAGTTGGGATTCCGGAGCCGGCATTGTGATCAATGTTGGGGCAGTACGGATGGTGTAATGGTTAGCATTACTGCCTCACAGCACTGAGGTCATGGGCTCAATTCCCCCCATGGCCCTGTGTGGAGTTTGTATATTCTCCCCGCACTTGCGTGGGTTTCCTCCGGGTACTCCGGTTTCCTCCCACAATCCAAAAATATACTGGTAGGTTAATTGGCTCCCAACAAAAATTAACCCTAGTGTGAATGTGTGTGTGTACATGTGATAGGGAATATAGATTGTAAGCTCCACTGGGGCAGGGACTGATGTGAATGGGCAAGTACTCTCTGTACAGCGCTGCGGAATATGTGTGCGCTATATAAATAACTGGTGGAAATAATAATAATAATAATAATAATAATAATAATGCTGGAATTACAGCGTCGGTATTCAGACTACCGACATCCCGAAAGAACGCCGGTATGCTGATGGAATCCCCTGTTTTTAATTTTTTTTTATCCAAATGCATCTCCAAATGCATCTTGAACTCAGAAATCAGTTTGTTGACTTCAAATCTTTTCCAGTGTAAACCATTTCTGTTTTGGCATCCCCATTCACCTCAAGGGTTTTTTCAGCTGCAAAAGCGTCCTGGGTAAAATTTGTCACCATTATGTCGGCTGAGCCTTTCATGTTGTACTTGGAATTGATTATAGCGCAGTAGTTTTTTTATTTATGAAAAACGTGCTTGTTTTTTTTGGCGGTGTAGGGGCCTGGTGGACTGCCTGCAGGCAATTCGCAAAGATTAGTTCATTGTATAATTAAGCAATTAGGCACCTGTCACTGGAGCAAATAATTGCAACCATAAGTCAGGGTCCAGGCATGGTGCATATGATGTGATGATGTTGGTGGTCAGGTCTCATCTTATGCTGTACAGTATAATAACTTACAGTGTGTCAAAGGGTTCACAAGAACAACAAAACTGGGTTTTTACTAAACATATTATTATATGGGTTTTCAGGATTCCACCAAAATGAAGAGGTTTAGGTCTTAGTACAGACACCTCTATTATGCACTATTTATTATTAGTATATTATAACTCTGAGTCAGCTCTGATTACAGAATCTCTGCAGATTTAGTAGGCTTTATTGCATGTTGGCTCATCCACTTATCTAACATCTATACGGTATCCGGACTCCAGGTCGACAGTACAAAGGTCGACACACCTTAGGTCGACACCAATTGGCCGACACACCTTAGGTCGACATGGACAAAAGGTCGACAGGAACAATGTCGACATGGAAAAAGGTCGACATGAGTTTTTCACGTTTTTTTTCTTCTTTTGAACCTTTTCATACTTAACGATCCACGTGGACTACGATTGGAACGGTAAAGTGTGCCGAGCGAAGCGGTAGCGGAGTGAAGGCACCATGCCCGAAGCATGGCGAGCGAAGCGAGCCATGCGAGGGGACGCGGTGCACTAATTGGGGTTCCCGGTCACTCTACGAAGAAAACGACACCAAAAAAACATAAAAAACTCATGTCGACCTTTTTCCATGTCGACCTTGTTCCTGTCGACCTTTTGTCCACGTCGACCTTTTGTCCACGTCGACCTAAGGTGTGTCGACCTTTGTGCTGTCGACCCTCAGTCCCAGACCCCATCTAGACTGTCCACACAGTTGTGGCCCTGATTATAAGGCGGCTGTAGTGTGTGCGTCTTTTGCCAATGTAGCGTCTACTAATTCCGGTGCAAGCCCCTGTACAGCCGTGAGTCTGAATGTACAAGGGCTGAGACACCTTTACCTGGACCCATCGATGGCATCATTGAAACTTCCACCAGCCCCATTCTAGGTGCAGATTCTCCATCAGAATATGGCCTGCAATGGAAGCAATTGAGCGCCTGAGATTGCCACCACTTCAGCGACACTCCGTAACACGCTCAGGAGATGGAACATAGCCATACATCTGACTAGCCACTTCCTGGTCACCATCCAGGAACGTCCAATTCTGTCCCCAAACATTTCTGAGACAGCGCATCTCAACTGCTACTCTGTGTGTACACTAGTGAATGGCGCAGAACCTTGTGTTTTGGTTCTAGATCATTGTTGTGTTTTAGTTTTGGCAAAGTAAATGAAAGTGTTTTGGTTTTGGTTTTGGATCTGTAACGGGATTTCTTTGAAAAGTGCTAAAAACAGCTAAACTCATCGTTGGGCATGTGTTTGTGCCTACAATATTATTAACATCAATAGCATTCATTTCCAGTGTGACATGGCACCTGAAATCACAACTAAGTGACTTCGACCTACTTAATGCATAGGCACACTGGGCAGCTGTCCAGGGCCCCACGATTCTAGGGGCCTTCCAGCCAGGGCAGGCTAGAGCCTCCAGAAGGTGCGTAACTAGAACTTTGCGGGCCCCATAGCAAAATTTTTAAGGATAATTCCTAACTCAGATCTCCAGAGAGAGAGAGAATGGAAGCTGGGACATTAAGATACAACTCCCCCCCCCCCATCTCCTGCATACCTGCATAGGGAGCACCCCCCAACACCGAGACCCCCTGCGTTCCTGCATAGGCAGCATGCCCAGCTCCTCCATGGACAGCCTGTCAAACATTCATCCCACACATACTACACATATAGCACACGTGTCTATATTGCACATTCATGTCACACACACTCCCCATCTCCACCCCTTTCATCATGACCCATTGCATGAAGGACCGGGTACCACTGATTATTCCTCGCACCCTTGAAGCAAAATGCCACGATTCACGGGTCCTCCAGAAGGGGGCGGGGCAAATAAGACAATTCCTTTAGACTCTTGTGTTATTGGCCCCACCCCCACCCCATTGACCCATGAATCGCATCATTTTGCCGATGTGAGGGGGGGGGGGGAGCGGGCGGGGGGACAGGGAGCGTGGACTGTTCTCGCTACCTTTGGGGGAAGTACACCTGCGGATGTTTTACGAAGGGTTATAACCACCTCGGCCCTTAGAATTGACTGGGTGCAGGGGAAGCAGCAGGCCCTGGAAGCACCTCGGGCCCCATAGCAGCTGCACCACCTGCACCCTCGGTAGTTCCGCCACTGCCTCCAGAGCAACTTGAGAGGGAGTTAGAGAATGCTGCCTGGCTGCTCTGATTGTGAATTACACCCAATCAGAGCAGCCAGACAGCATTCTTTAGCTGCCTCCTATCCTGCAGCCAGACAGTGAATGGCTGTCAGCAGTCTGATTGGTGGTTGGCTGGAGCTGTCCACCAATCTGAGTGGGGCATTCTCTTCCTACCTCCCAGCCTGCAGCCAGACAGTGAATGGCTTTCAGCATGTTGATTGGTGGATGGCTCTAGCTATCCACTAGTCATAGTGCTGACAGTTATTCACTGTTTGGAAGCATGTGGAGAGATGGCGCAGGACTGCAGGAGGGGTAATTTATGGTGTATTAATCATTTATTCTTGTGAATGGGTGGATACTGGCTCCAGTAAATTTGAGGTTTTTAGATCCAAACTTGTTGGCGTGGCCATAGCTGGGACTTGGAACCCCAAAGTGCAGGGCCGTAACTAGGGGTGTGCCGCCATACAGAGCATACAGAGTGCAGTGCTCTGTCAGCGGCACCATCACTGCCCCATGGTTCCTACATTTGGCTAGGATCACTGCTGCAGCACAAGCCGGAACGTCTTGTATACGGGGATCCGGTCTCTAGGTCGACAGTAACTAGGTCGACACTATCTAGGTCAACCACTATTGGTCGACAGTAACTAGGTCGACAGGGTTTCTAGGTCGACAGGGTCTTTAGGTCGTCATGTTCTAAGTCAACAGTCCACGTGGACTATGATTGGAACGGTAACCTGTGCCAAGCGAAGCGAGCCATGCGAGGGGACACGGTGCACTAATTGGGGTTCCCGGTCACTCTAGGAAGAAAACGACACAAAAAAAACCCTCATGTTGACCTTTTGACCTGTCGACCTAGACCATGTCGACCTAAACACCCTGTCGACCTAGAGACCCTGTGGACCTAGTTACGGTCGACCAATAGTGGTCGACCTAGACACTGTTGACCTAGTTACTATCTACCTTCCATACCACACCCTGTATATGCTACAGGCAGATACCCTGAAGTCTCTGCAGCAATGCATTTTTAGCAACCAAGGGGTCTATTTACTAAGACTTGGAGAGAGGTAAAGTGAACGGTGATAAAGTACCAGCCAACCAGCTCCTAACTGCTATGTTACAAGATATGTTTTTAAAAATGACAGTTAAGAGCTGATTGGCTGGTACTTTATCTCCTTCCACTTTACCTCTCTCCAAGGCTTAGTATATATATTGCTTAGTTGTAAAACACTGACTTGCATGAACATAGACATAGTGTCTGACAATATTTCACAGCCTCATGCTGAATTCCTGATGGTATGCATCTGTATGTAAAATGCTTTGAACAGGACTTGTGTTATTACAGTACTTAAACAGTACATACTGCGTGTTATTCCACCTTTCATAAATTATATGATGTAAACTCACTTAGGGGCATATTTATCATTACATAATTGTCACTAGTGATAATTATGTTTTAAACTCGCATCGAGTTTAAAACACCTTTGGAGGCATTCATAGGAGTAAATTTACCAAGATGAGAGTTCTATTTAAGATGGGCTGTTGCCCATAGCAACCAATCAGATTCCAGGTATTATCTTCTAGGTGCTTGATAAATGAGAAGTAGAATCTGATTGGTTGCTATGGGCAACATCCCATCTTAAATAGAAATCCCATATTAGTAAATTTACCCCCTAGTGTCTCTAACTAAATATTCACTTCCGAAAAGCTGCTCTTTTTGTGGAGTCAGCTTTTCGGACTTGGGATACTTTTCCCTCTACCGCAGTAATGCCCCTAAGGATTTCCTCACACTGCGCATATGTATGCTGTCGCCACCAGCTTCGTGCCCCACCCTTCCTCGCCGCTAACCCCACCACTTTCTGTAACCACCTTCCCAGTAATTTTCACCCACTTTTGTAGAAATTAAAGGAAGATGAATAGAGCCCTTTGTAGTTTAAATTCTATATATACACAGTAGTGCTTTATTGTACAAAAAAACTAATACAAAACTTTTTATCAAGGTATAATTTTCTTTAAAAAAAAAGGGTCATTATTTGAGATTTTTGGATGAAAGCTTTGTGACATTAAAAGTACAAATGTTGCTGGAGAGAACAATTGCTTAATCTCCGTAGAGGAACTGGTAAGTGCAGCCACTTCAATCTGATCGCAGCTAGACGCAGCGGAGAATCTTCACACCGTTACATTACTTGGACATTACTGTTCTTTCTGCTAATGTAGGAGGTTTATTTCCAAATGTTAAAGAGCAATATATTTTTGTTCCTTAATATACTAGAGGAAACCTGCCAGATTTACAGAACAACGAAAGCCAGTGAATATCACATAAATTTATATACAGTGCAGTACGACAATGTACCTCCTAGTACAGTGTTTCTCAATCTCAGTCCTTAAAACACATTAACAGTCCAGGTTTTAGTGATATCCATGCTTGAGCACAGATCGTTAAATCAAAATAACTGAGGTACTAATTACGTTTCCTGTGCTTAAGTATGGCTATCCTTAAAACCTGGACTGTTACAGTGCATTGAGGACCATGGTTGGAAAACACTGTCCTAGAATAAACAGGTATCGTATCACTTATATAAAAGCTCATAAATCAGAATATTCTGAAAAATATAAAGGTACAAATTGTTGCTGTTTGTTGATATTTGGCCAATTAGTGCAAAACATTATCACTCCCTTGCCTGTCCCTCAACTTCCCCTCACTACATTGCTACTCTCTTACCTTTCCCTCACCACATTACCACTTCCTCACCTACCACTCTTCACCTTTCCCTCACCACATTACCACTCCCTTGCCTGCCCCTCAACTTCCCCTCACTACATTACTACTCTCTTACCTTTCCCTCACCACATTACTACTTCCTCAACTACCACTCTTCACCTTTCCCTCACCACATTACCACTCCCTTGCCTGTCCCTCAACTTCCCCTCACTACATTACTACTCTCTTACCTTCCCCTCACTACATTACCACTTCCTCACCTACCACTCTTCACCTTTCCCTCACCACATTACCACTCCCTTGCCTTCCCCTCACCACATTACCACTCCCTTGCCTGTCCCTCAACTTCTCCTCACCACATTACCACTCTCTTACCTTCCACTCACCACATTACCATTCCTTTGTCTTATGCTCACCACATGACCACTTCCTCACCTTCCACTCTTCACCCTCCCCTCATCACATTACCACTCCATCGCCTTCCACTCACCACATTACCACTACCATGTCTTCCCCTCAGCACATTATCACTCCCTCGACATCCCATCACCACATTACCATTCCCTTGTCATCCCCTCACCACATTAACACTCTTCCACTCTTTACCTTCCCCTCACATTACCACTCCATTGTCTTATGCTCACCGCATTACCACTTCCTCCACTTCCACTCTTCACCCTCCCCTCATCACATTACCACTCCATTGCCTTCCCCTCACCATATTACCACTACCTCGCCTTCCCCTCACCACATTACCACTCCCTCGACATCCCATCACCACATTACCATTCCCTTGTCATCCCCTCACCACATTACCACTCCCTTGCCTTCCCCTCACCACATTACCATTCCCTCGTCTTTCCCTGACATTATCACTCCCTCACCTTACAATCCTTCACCTTCCAGACACAACATTGTCACTCCCTCATCTTTCACTCCTTCACCTTCCTCTTACCACATTGCCACTCTCTTGCCTTTCCCTCACCCCATTACCATTCTCTTGTTTTTCCCTCATCTCATTACCACTCTCTCACCTTTCTCTTGACTTTTCCTCACCATATTACCAGTCTCTCTTCTTCCCTTCACCACATTACTACTCCCTTGCCTTCCCCTGACCAAATTACCACTCCCTTGCCTTCCTCCTGACTTCCCCTTACCATATTACCAGTTCCATGCTTTCCCTCTAATATTTCCTTCACCACGCTCTCACCTTCTCCTCGCCATATTACTAGTTTCTCACATTACTTTCACCACATTACCACTTCACTGCCTTCCACTTACCACATTACTAGTCCATCACCTTCCCTTCACTAAATTACCACTCCCTAACCTTTCTCTCACCACATTACCACTCCCTCACTTCCCACTCACCATATTACCTCTCCCTCACCACATTGCCACTCCCTCACCTTAACCTCACCACATTACCACTCCCTCACTTCCCACTCACCATATTACCTCTCCCTCACCTTCTCCTCACCACATTGCCACTCCCTCACCTTTCTCTCACCACATTACCACTCCCTCACCTCCCACTCACCATATTACCTCTCCACCTTCCCCTCACCACATTGCCACTCCCTCACCTTTCTCTCACCACATTACCAGTCCCTCGCCTTCCATTTACCACATTACCAGTCTCTCACCCTCTTCTCCCCACATTACCACTCACCCACCTTCCTTTCAAATTCCCTTCACCACATTACCACTCCCTTGTTTCCCCTACATTTCTCCTCTCCACATTACCACTCCCTCCCTATTCCCTCACCACGTTACTACTCCTTTACCTTCCCCTCACCACAATACCACTCTCTCACCTTCCCCTCACCACATCACCACTCCATCACCACATTACCACTCACTTGCTTTCCCCTAGACTTCTCCTCACCAAATTACAACTTCCTCACCTTTAACCTCACCACATTACCACTCCCTTGTTTCCCCTACATTTCTCCTCTCCACATTACCACTCCCTCCCTATTCCCTCACCACGTTACTACTCCTTCACCTTCCCCTCACCACAATACCACTCTCTCACCTTCCCCTCACCACATCACCACTCCATCACCACATTACCACTCACTTGCTTTCCCCTAGACTTCTCCTCACCAAATTACAACTTCCTCACCTTTAACCTCACCACATTACCATTCCCTCACCTTCCCCTCACAACATCACCACTCGCTAACCTTCCCTTCACCACATAACACTCCCTTGCTTTCCCCTAGTCTTCACCTCACCACATTATCACTCCCTCACCTTTCCCTTACCACAATACAACTCCCTCACCTTTCCCTCATTACATTACCACTTTCCTGCTTTTACCTCTAATATTCCCTTTACCACTCTCTCACCTTCTCCTCACCATATTAATAGACAAATGATTATTAATAGACAAGCGACAGAGCAGTGGAACAAACACATGGCAGTTTATAGCACATCTATGAAACATTGCCACACATGGCATTTTGCCCAATCCTGTCTCCATCATCAATGTGCGTCTCTCCTCTGTGAGTGAGTGAGTGAGTGAGAGTGTGTGTGTGTCTAAACCCTCTTGATGCTCTCAACTAGAGATGAGCGGGTTCGGTTCCTCGGAATCCGAACCCCCCCGAACTTCAGCCTTTTTACACGGGTCCGAGGCAGACTCGGATCTTCCCGCCTTGCTCGGCTAACCCGAGCGCGCCCGAACGTCATCATCCCGCTGTCGGACTCTCGCGAGGCTCGTATTCTATCGCGAGACTCGGATTCTATATAAGGAGCCGCGCGTCGCCGCCATTTTCACACGTGCATTGAGATTGATAGGGAGAGGACGTGGCTGGCGTCCTCTCCGTTAGAATAGATAGAGACACTTGAGTTGATTACTTAGTAATTTTGGGGAGCATTAGGAGTACTCAGAGTGCAGAGTTTTGCTGATAGTTAGTTACTAGTGACTGACCACTTTATTATTTAATGTAATCCGTTCTCTGCCTGAAAAAAAACGATACACAGTCACATACCATATCTGTGCTCAGCCTCAGTGTGCTGCATGATTGATAATATCATCTATGTTTATCTGACTGTGCTGAGTGCTCACTGCTCACACAGCTGAATTGTGGGGGAGACTGGAGTGCAGTTATAGCAGGAGTACAGTGCACACTTTTGCTGCCAGTGTGACTGACCAGTGACCACCAGTATATTGTCTGCCTGAAAAAGTTAAACACTCCTGTGGTGTTTTTTTTTTTTATTCTATAAACGCATTCTGCTGACAGTGTCCAGCAGGTCCGTCATTATATTATATATACCTGCAGTAGTGATATATATATATATTTTTTATATCATTATCATCTCTATACTAGCAGACGCAGTACGGTAGTCCACGGCTGTAGCTACCTCTGTGTCGTCAGTGCTCGTCCATAATTGTATACCTACCTGTGGTGGGGTTTTTTTTTCTATCTTCTTCATACTAGTAGTTTAGGAGTCTGCTGACAGGGTCCAGCAGGTCCGTCATTATATTATATATACCTGCAGTAGTGATATATATATATTTTTTATATCATTATCATCTCTATATTAGCAGACGCAGTACGGTAGTCCACGGCTGTGGCTACCTCTGTGTCGTCAGTGCTCGTCCATAATTGTATACCTACCTGTGGTGGGTTTTTTTTTTCTATCTTCTTCATACTAGTAGTTTAGGAGTCTGCTGACAGTGTCCAGCAGGTCCGTCATTATATTATATATACCTGCAGTAGTGATATATATATATATTTTTTATATCATTATCATCTCTATACTAGCAGACGCAGTACGGTAGTCCACGGCTGTAGCTACCTCTGTGTCGTCAGTGCTCGTCCATAATTGTATACCTACCTGAGGTGGGGTTTTTTTTTCTATCTTCTTCATACTAGTAGTTTAGGAGTCTGCAGACAGTGTCCAGCAGGTCCGTCATTATATTATATATACCTGCAGTAGTGATATATATATATTTTTTAAATCATTAGCATCTCTATATTAGCAGACGCAGTACGGTAGTCCACGGCTGTGGATACCTCTGTGTCGTCAGTGCTCGTCCATAATTGTATACCTACCTGTGGTGGGGTTTTTTTTTCTATCTTCTTCATACTAGTAGTTTAGGAGTCTGCTGACAGTGTCCAGTAGGTCCGTCATTATATTATATATACCTGCAGTAGTGATATATATATATTTTTTAAATCATTATCATCTCTATATTAGCAGACGCAGTACGGTAGTCCACGGCTGTGGATACCTCTGTGTCGTCAGTGCTCGTCCATAATTGTATACCTACCTGTGGTGGGTTTTTTTTTCTATCTTCTTCATACTAGTAGTTTAGGAGTCTGCTGACAGTGTCCAGCAGGTCCGTCATTATATTATATATACCTGCAGTAGTGATATATATATATATATATATATATATTTTATATCATTATCATCTCTATACTAGCAGACGCAGTACGGTAGTCCACGGCTGTAGCTACCTCTGTGTCGTCAGTGCTCGTCCATAATTGTATACCTACCTGTGGTGGGGTTTTTTTTTCTATCTTCTTCATACTAGTAGTTTAGGAGTCTGCTGACAGTGTCCAGCAGGTTCGTCATTATATTATATATACCTGCAGTAGTGATATATATATTTTTTTTATATCATTATCATCTCTATACTAGCAGACGCAGTACGGTAGTCCACGGCTGTAGCTACCTCTGTGTCGTCAGTGCTCGTCCATAATTGTATACCTACCTGTGGTGGGGTTTTTTTTTCTATCTTCTTCATACTAGTAGTTTAGGAGTCTGCTGACAGTGTCCAGCAGGTCCGTCATTATATTATATATACCTGCAGTAGTGATATATATATTTTTTTTATATCATTATCATCTCTATACTAGCAGACGCAGTACGGTAGTCCACGGCTGTGGCTACCTCTGTGTCGTCAGTGCTCGTCCATAATTGTATACCTACCTGTGGTGGTTTTTTTTTTTCTATCTTCTTCATACTAGTAGTTTAGGAGTCTGCTGACAGTGTCCAGCAGGTCCGTCATTATATTATATATACCTGCAGTAGTGATATATATATATTTTTTTTATATCATTATCATCTCTATACTAGCAGACGCAGTACGGTAGTCCACGGCTGTAGCTACCTCTGTGTCGTCAGTGCTCGTCCATAATTGTATACCTACCTGTGGTGGTTTTTTTTTTTCTATCTTCTTCATACTAGTAGTTTAGGAGTCTGCTGACAGTGTCCAGCAGGTCCGTCATTATATTATATATACCTGCAGTAGTGATATATATATTTTTTTTATATCATTATCATCTCTATACTAGCAGACGCAGTACGGTAGTCCACGGCTGTAGCTACCTCTGTGTCGTCAGTCACTCGTCATCCATAAGTATACTAGTATCCATCCATCTCCATTGTTTACCTGAGGTGCCTTTTAGTTGTGCCTATTAAAATATGGAGAACAAAAATGTTGAGGTTCCAAAAATAGGGAAAGATCAAGATCCACTTCCACCTCGTGCTGAAGCTGCTGCCACTAGTCATGGCCGAGACGATGAAATTCCATCAACGTCGTCTGCCAAGGCCGATGCCCAATGTCATAGTACAGAGCATGTAAAATCCAAAACACAAAATATCAGTAAATAAAGGACTCAAAAATCTAAAATAAAATCGTCGGAGAAGCGTAAACTTGCCAATATGCCATTTACCACTCGGAGTGGCAAGGAACGGCTGAGGCCCTGGCCTATGTTCATGGCTAGTGGTTCAGCTTCACATGAGGATGGAAGCACTCAGCCTCTCGCTAGAAAAATGAAAAGACTTAAGCTGGCAAAAGCACAGCAAAAAACTGTGCGTTCTTCGAAATCACAAATCCACAAGGAAAGTCCAATTGTGTCGGTTGCGATGCCTGACCTTCCCAACACTGGACGTGAAGAGCATGCGCCTTCCACCATTTGCACGCCCCCTGCAAGTGCTGGAAGGAGCACCAGCAGTCCAGTTCCTGATAGTCAGATTGAAGATGTCAGTGTTGAAGTACACCAGGATGAGGAGGATATGGGTGTTGCTGGCGCTGGGGAGGAAATTGACAAGGAGGATTCTGATGGTGAGGTGGTTTGTTTAAGTCAGGCACCCGGGGAGACACCTGTTGGCCGTGGGAGGAATATGGCCATTGACATGCCTGGTGAAAATACCAAAAAAATCAGCTCTTCGGTGTGGAAGTATTTCAACAGAAATGCGGACAACAGGTGTCAAGCCGTGTGTTGCCATTGTCAAGCTGTAATAAGTAGGGGTAAGGACGTTAACCACCTCGGAACATCCTCCCTTATACGTCACCTGCAGCGCATTCATCATAAGTCAGTGACAAGTTCAAAAACTTTGGGCGACAGCGGAAGCAGTCCACTGACCAGTAAATCCCTTCCTCTTGTAACCAAGCTCACGCAAACCACCCCACCAACTCCCTCAGTGTCAATTTCCTCCTTCCCCAGGAATGCCAATAGTCCTGCAGGCCATGTCACTGGCAATTCTGACGAGTCCTCTCCTGCCTGGGATTCCTCCGATGCATCCTTGTGTGTAACGCCTACTGCTGCTGGCGCTGCTGTTGTTGCTGCTGGGAGTCGATGGTCATCCCAGAGGGGAAGTCGTAAGACCACTTTTACTACTTCCACCAAGCAATTGACTGTCCAACAGTCCTTTGCGAGGAAGATGAAATATCACAGCAGTCATCCTGCTGCAAAGCGGATAACTGAGGCCTTGGCATCCTGGGCGGTGAGAAACGTGGTTCCGGTATCCATCATTACTGCAGAGCCAACTATAGACTTGATTGAGGTACTGTGTCTCCGGTACCAAATACCATCTAGGTTCCATTTCTCTAGGCAGGCGATACCGAAAATGTACACAGACCTCAGAAAAAGACTCACCAGTGTCCTAAAAAATGCAGTTGTACCCAATGTCCACTTAACCACGGACATGTGGACAAGTGGAGCAGGGCAGACTCAGGACTATATGACTGTGACAGCCCACTGGGTAGATGTATTGACTCCCGCCGCAAGAGCAGCAGCGGCGGCACCAGTAGCAGCATCTCGCAAACGCCAACTCTTTCCTAGGCAGGCTACGCTTTGTATCACCGATTTCCAGAATACGCACACAGCTAAAAACCTCTTACGGCAACTGAGGAAGATCATCGCAGAATGGCTTACCCCAATTGGACTCTCCTGTGGATTTGTGGCATCGGACGACGCCAGCAATATTGTGTGTGCATTAAATATGGGCAAATTCCAGCACGTCCCATGTTTTGCACATACCTTGAATTTGGTGGTGCAGAATTATTTAAAAAACGACAGGGGCATGCAAGAGATGCTGTCGGTGGCCAGAAGAATTGCGGGACACTTTCGGCGTACAGGCACCACGTACAGAAGACTGGAGCAACACCAAAAACGCCTGAACCTGCCCTGCCATCATCTGAAGCAAGAAGTGGTAACGAGGTGGAATTCAACCCTCTATATGCTTCAGAGGTTTGAGGAGCAGCAAAAGGCCATTCAAGCCTATACAACTGACCACGATATAGGAGGTGGAATGCACCTGTCTCAAGCGCAGTGGAGAATGATTTCAACGTTGTGCAAGGTTCTGCAACCTTTTGAACTTGCCACACGTGAAGTCAGTTCAGACACTGCCAGCCTGAGTCAGGTCATTCCCCTCATCAGGCTTTTGCAGAAGAAGCTGGAGACATTGAAGGAGGAGCTAACACTGAGCGATTCCGCTAGGCATGTGGGACTTGTGGATGGAGCCCTTAATTCGCTTAACAAGGATTCACGGGTGGTCAATCTGTTGAAATCAGAGCACTACATTTTGGCCACCGTGCTCGATCCTAGATTTAAAACCTACGTTGTATCTCTCTTTCCGGCAGACACAAGTCTGCAGGGGTTCAAAGAACTGCTGGTGAGAAAATTGTCAAGTCAAGCGGAACGCGACCTGTCAACATCTCCTCCTTCACATTCTCCCGCAACTGGGGGTGCGAGGAAAAGGCTCAGAATTCCGAGCCCACCCGCTGGTGGTGATGTAGGGCAGTTTGGAGCGACTGCTGATGCTGACATCTGGTCCGGACTGAAGGACCTGCCAACGATTACGGACATGTCGTCTACTGTCACTGCATATGATTCTCTCACCATTGAAAGAATGGTGGAGGATTATATGAGTGACCGCATCCAAGTAGGCACGTCAGACAGTCCGTACGTATACTGGCAGGAAAAAGAGGCAATTTGGAGGCCCTTGCACAAACTGGCTTTATTCTACCTAAGTTGCCCTCCCACAAGTGTGTACTCCGAAAGAGTGTTTAGTGCCGCCGCTCACCTTGTCAGCAATCGGCGTACGAGGTTACTTCCAGAAAATGTGGAGAAGATGATGTTCATTAAAATGAATTATAATCAATTCCTCCATGGAGACATTCACCAGCAGCAATTGCCTCCACAAAGTACACAGGGAGCTGTGATGGTGGATTCCAGTGGGGACGAATTGATAATCTGTGAGGAGGGGGATGTACACGGTGATGAATCGCAGGATGATGATGAGGTGAACATCTTGCCACTGTAGAGCCAGTTTGTGCAAGGAGAGATTAATTGCTTCTTTTTAGGTGGGGGTCCAAACCAACCCGTCATTTCAGTCACAGTCGTGTTGCAGACCCTGTCACTGAAATGATGGGTTGGTTAAAGTGTGCATGTCCTGTTTATACAACATAAGGGTGGGTGGGAGGGCCCAAGGACAATTCCATCTTGCACCTCTTTTTTCTTTCATTTTTCTTTGCGTCATGTGCTGTTTGGGGAGTGTTTTTTGGAAGGGCCATCCTGCGTGACACTGCAGTGCCACTCCTAGATGGGCCAGGTGTTTGTGTCGGCCACTAGGGTCGCTTATCTTAGTCACACAGCTACCTCATTGCGCCTCTTTTTTTTTCTCCTTTGCGTCATGTGCTGTTTGGGGAGTATTTTTTGGAAGGGCCATCCTGCGTGACACTGCAGTGCCACTCCTAGATGGGCCAGGTGTTTGTGTCGGCCACTAGGGTCACTTATCTTAGTCACACAGCTACCTCATTGCGCCTCTTTTTTTTCTTCTTTGCGTCATGTGCTGTTTGGGGAGTATTTTTTGGAAGGGCCATCCGGCCTGACACTGCAGTGCCACTCCTAGATGGGCCAGGTGTTTGTGTCGGCCACTAGGGTCGCTTAGCTTACTCACACAGCTACCTCATTGCGCCTCTTTTTTTCTTTGCGTCATGTGCTGTTTGGGGAGTGTTTTTTGGAAGGGCCATCCTGCGTGACACTGCAGTGCCACTCCTAGATGGGCCAGGTGTTTGTGTCGGCCACTAGGGTCGCTGAGCTTAGTCACACAGCTACCTCATTGCGCCTCTTTTTTTCTTTGCGTCATGTGGTGTTTGGGGAGTGTTTTTTGGAAGGGCCATCCTGCGTGACACTGCAGTGCCACTCCTAGATGGGCCAGGTGTTTGTGTCGGCCACTTGGGTCGCTGAGCTTAGTCATCCAGCGACCTCGGTGCAAATTTTAGGACTAAAAATAATATTGTGAGGTGTGAGGTGTTCAGAATAGACTGAAAATGAGTGGAAATTATGGTTATTGAGGTTAATAATAATTTGGGATCAAAATGACCCCCAAATTCTATGATTTAAGCTGTTTTTTAGGGTTTTAAAAAAAAAACACCCGAATCCGACAAAAAAATTCGGTGAGGTTTTGCCAAAACGCGTTCGAACCCAAAACACGGCCACGGAACCGAACCCAAAACCAAAACACAAAACCCGAAAAATTTCCGGTGCACATCTCTACTCTCAACTAATGCTTGCCAGCCAAGGCATAAAGGGGCACAACTATAAGATATATGGTATCCTTATATCTAGTGATGGAAGCATTTGGAACACATGTTTAGCAATGGACATCAGACACGAGACCCACAGCGTGTTTATATTGTTCAGTGGGAACATAGCACAGAACACAATGCAGAGAAATGTACTTTAGCACCTAGAGAGTTATTATTTTTCCACTAAATGTACGTTAGTGACAGTTTTATTTAATTGGTGCACTCTATCTGACCTTTGTTTAATTAAAATGTACTTGTAAACCTGTTAAAGGCACAGTCACTGCTACCTAACGATTATCTGCCTATGTCAGTGCAATTTATTTAAATGTAGATACAGCCCTACATAGAGTACACACTGCTCTGTGTATTCATTGTGACACTTGTTCATTATGTGATTTCATTTGGTGCCATTCGGATAGATTAGATAAGGGTTATATTTGTCCCAAATGCCACAGACCATTTATAGCACCAATTGGATTTTTTCTCTTAGGCTTCTAGTATTTTTCCCCGTAACCTAAAACACCAAACTCACTTTGCAAATATTCCTGTGATACACAGGGACATTAGACAAAGACAATTTACTAAGGTAAAGTACAACTCCTGTTCTTTGATTTCACACTGCTTTTCAATGTGGGTAAGTGTGGAAAGTGGTGGGTGATGGGCATTCTCATACACAGATTTATCATGTTTGGCATGCCTTCTTGCCAATATGGAGTTTGAATTACATGTAATGTATAATATGTAGTTTATATTTTCCTGTGTCATGCCTACAAGGTTCTTATACACACCAGGTGGAGCCTCTACTGAATATCTCAACATGTATCTATAGGAGTTACAACTATCCATAGTCCTCAGTTCCCAGATGAGGAGGGTACAGGTATCTTCAAATAAAAAGATCTTATCATCTGGCTACCCTCTACCTATGGTACGTATCCCCCAGGATGTCTGCTCCAATTAATTGTTCCAATGCACACTGTATAGATTTTTGTTGCCAATGCTACTGAGTCCACAAAAAAACTTGTAGTATATCCAATTTGGGAATGTCAAATCTCATGGGGAAGGAGCCAGGCATAGCCAAGTCCCTACTTAGCTAATTTCACCAGCTTAGGTCATTGCCGTAAAGCCAGTCTAGGCTTCCAGAGGACATCCAGAAAGTGATTCTATACAGAACATCCGCAAAGGAGCTTATCCCTTCAAACAATGTCTGGCTAATCCTATCCCAAGTGATCTGGCTCTTTTTTGAAGGTCAATTGTATGAACTTGGCATTGTGGAGCCACTGCTGGCAGGTGGTCCTAAGGAATATGGACAGAACCTGACAAGTGATCCAGCACTGGGAGATAAGAACACAATAATGTTACCATGGGTGATCAGGTTTCTGCCTGGGGGTACAAACCCACCCTGGATACTTGAAATCAGGACCCCATAAGAATTGCTGCCACTAGACCAGCTCTCTTTCTCACGCAGCACTCTTGAAGAACTGGATACCAAGGCTGACGTTGAAGGGGTTGGGGCTCCTGCTGGTCTGACTGAAGGTTGGAGTGCTACTGAATGTCAGTTGGTCCCTGTGTGTGCCAAAAGCAGAGTGAATATAAAGCAAGACTGCTGAAAAATCTGGAGTAGAAACAGCGTCAGTCTCAATGAAAGGCGGTATTGGAGCCCAACTGGGTGGCAACTGATAGACTGGTATAGTGCTGTACGTGTACTGTATGTGTTTTGTGCTACTGGCACACAGGGTTGTTTCTAGACAATTTGGCTGCCGGTGCGAGCATTAAAAAAAATGCACGCACCACACCCTATGTCCCCCCCTATATATATATAAAATAAAACTGTTCTGAAGAGGGGGCGTGGCCTTGCTAACATGGCCATGGCTTCTCTAAAATGGGTGTCACCTTGCAGGAAAAGACTACTTTACACTACAGTTTTTGACCCTGCAACAACAGACCTTGGCAAGCAGAGGAAAAAAACATTCCACCATATATAGCCCCTCACAATAATGCCCAGTGCACCATATTATGCCACACACCACTATGTCCGTGATACAGTAAAGCTTCTAATTACTTTTAAATTACCTGCTTGTAGCCAAGGGTTTCATGTGCTGGGTGTCATGCTCATTGCCAGGGGTTTCATGCTCTGGGATCCATGTTTATTGCCACGGGATTCATGCTCTGGGATCCATGCTTGTTGCCAGGGGTTTCATGTGCTGGGTGTCATACTTGTTGCCAGGGGTTTCATGCGCTGGGTGTCATGCTCATTGCTAGGGGTTTCATGCTCTGGGATCCATGCATGTTGCCAGGGGTTTCATGCACTGGGTGTCATGCTTGTTGCCAGGGGTTTCATGCACTGGGTGTCATGCTCTGGTTTTTCATGCTCATTGCCAATGGTAATGCTCGATGCCAATGGTAAAGCTCATTGCCAAGGGATGTAATTTCTGGCAGGCGTTAGCCCGCCAGCACTGTTACTCTGCTCCTCCCGCCCAAAGAATTCTGCTCAGGGGGGCGGAGTTTCACAAAATGACGTGGTTGCATCGTGACATCACGACGCAACTGCATCATTGCTCCCCGAGCAGAGTACAATTTGGGAGGGAGGAAGGGGAGACAGATAGCAGCTGCAAGTGCTGCAGCGGGCACCCTGTGTGATTTCATGACTCGCCCGCCGCTAGAAACGGCACTGCTGGTACATTTACTTCATTTTTACTTTGTTATACATCTCCTAGAAGTGCTATGACTTCTGGTTTTGTATCTACACATACAGTATTCTACTCTCAAAACAATCCAAGCAGCAGAGACATTTGCATAATTTCTTACAGCTGCTACGTACTGAATCGCAGCTGTAAAAGCGTTTGCGTCCATCTCTGAATCAAGCCCATAGTACTGATGAAAAATGCCAAAGGACCATTCAAAATCCTGTTTTACGCAAATGAAGCCACGTTTGCAGCACTGAATGGCGAGCCGTGGCAAATTATATTTATGTTTGTAATTAACTGAAATATGCTTAAACTATTTACAGCTAAAATAATCAGAGATCTGTCAAAAGATAACACAGATCCTCCACTAAATTTTTAGCCATGGGGCACAATTAACTGCAGTAAAATTGTCCCCATCTGTAAATAATTGGAAGCAAAAGCGTAATCCAGCACTAACCATTAAATCAGGATGCGCAGCCTAATAATTGTGAGCCTAAACCGTGCAATATTTAAAAACAAACATAAGGCAGTGTTCCATAGTATAACTTTAAAGAATAAAAGAAAAACTATTGTGCAATAAATCCCAACAATTCAAATACAAAACTGGCAACTTTTAGGGTCAACTAGAGTGAAGGAGAAACATTTGGTTTTTCTGGACCATTAAGGTAAGACCAGGCATTGAACTTACCAGACATTCAGCAATCAGTCCCAAACTTTAGTGTAGCATTGTTTGTGGGGTATGTAGTCATTATGGCTACAGCACGTTGTGAGTGAATATGTCGGCATCCACCGTGCCGACAGTACAGGTTTAGGGTTAGGCTGCTATTAAGGTTAAGGTAAGAGTTAAGTTTCTAATACTAAAAAAAGACTATGCAGACATGCTGACTGCCTATATGTGCAATGTTTTCATTATGACCATGTTGATATCAACATTCTGTATGTCGACATAACATACCACACCCATTTACTGTAATAGACTGTAATGTACACAGTCGAACATTGCAGAGAAGTGCTATAAAACATTGCACACAGCGCCATAACGGAACTCTATGTCGCCCTGTGCTGGCCCCATACCCTAAAGCTGTGACATCATGATTTCACGACAAGGGGTGTGGCATCAGGCTCTGTTAAGTAGAGTACTATGGATTGCTACTAGCTTCTGGGTGCCGCCCCGGAGTCCTGTGCCCTGTGGCATCACTTGTTCTTCTCTAGTTATGGCCATGATTGCACAGAATTTAATTCTCCCCTTACAGGCTACTAATTTTAATTATTTACTTTTTCAATCTCACTATTGAGTCTTTTTAGCAGAAAGTCCTGCCTTATGGCAACTTTGAATGATATTAGCCCTGTTGCTAGAATCCGGCTTAGTACATCATGTCATGCCTGAGGGTTGGGTTTGTCTTGGGTAGACGTGTGAGGCTGGATCGGGAGCTGCTAGAGCATGGAGGAAGAGCAGAGGCTTAATACAGCTCCTACTCATTTAATTTGGAAGGAGATGTGCACAGTAGGAACTGCAGATGAGTGGACTTTAGGAGAATCATTGGTGCTTTAGCAGTGGCTGACCCGAAGGCATGAATGAATAAAAGAAATACATTTATTGTACAGGAAAAGTCTTTGAGTAGAATCCCCAGCAGTTACCGGTAACTGGAAGCAAGATTACTAGGACTGAACTAGAGCAGAGTAGATAGCTGGGTAGGAGACCAGACTGGATCCGGTTAGTCAACTGGAATGGAGTCGGTAACTTCTATAGCTGGCTCTGGCTTGGCAGCCAGAATGGAGAAGTCTTGGAGGCCGAACGGGAAAAGGAAAGAGAAGCAGAGTGGAACCACAACGACAACTGGATTGGAGTTGGAAACTCCTGAGGCTGGTATTGAACCTGTAACTGGAATGGAGACTGTGGAGACTGGACTGGAACCGGATAGGTGACCGGACTGGAACCGGATTGGTGATTGGACTAGAATTGGGTAGGTGACCAGACTGGAACCGGATAGGTGACAGAACTGGAATTGGATAGGTTACTGGACTGGAACCGGGCATGTGCTAAAGTACGGAGTCTTTCTATCAACCAGACTGAAACTGGTTAGCAGTGAAGAAACAGAGACAATAGATAACCAAATGGATTTGATGGATTGGAACTGTACTGACACTTTAGTATAAGGGATATCAGCACAAAGCTGCATTCACTGAAGAGTGACATACTGGCAATTTCGGAGTGATGAGCCTTTAAAGATATTAATGTCCTCTGATTGGTCACTGTGGTCAGCTGACGGTGAACAGTGATCAGAGTGGCTGAGAACAATCAGGTGACTGCTTCCAACATGGCTGCACCCTTGTCTAGGTTTTGGAGGGAACTCTGGCATGGAGGAAGTTGGCCTGAATGCTGGGAAGGCGGAAAGTGAGTGCTGCGGGGAGCAGAGTCTGGAATGAGCATGCTACCGCAGTGAGCGCTGTGAAGTGGTGGCATGAACAGGCCTCAGCATCCACCGGGAGCAACACCCCGATGCAGATCCTGGCACTACCCAGGAGCAGCGTATGGGCGCACTGTGAGCAGACCACAGCACCAGCCTTGAGAGACACTGCAATGGCCAATAAGATATTTTGATACTCCGGATCATGACACGTCATATGTTGATATGACACTGAATTAATTTTTACTTCCTGTGTCATCTCAGCAGATTGAGTCATGTGAGTAGATCTCTCTATTCTGCAGGTAAGTGTAGGTGGTGAGGGTGTACTACGTTATGCCGGCGGGATCCCAACTAGAGATGAGCGCCTGAAATTTTTCGGGT
This sequence comes from Pseudophryne corroboree, assembly GCF_028390025.1. NCBI lineage: Eukaryota > Metazoa > Chordata > Amphibia > Anura > Myobatrachidae > Pseudophryne > Pseudophryne corroboree. The sequence goes on from NC_086448.1 coordinate 808,772,315, forward strand.
TTTGTGTTTTGGTTTTGGGTTCGGTTCCGCGGCCGTGTTTTGGGTTCGACCGCGTTTTGGCAAAACCTCACCGAATTTTTTTTGTCGGATTCGGGTGTGTTTTGGATTCGGGTGTTTTTTTAAAAAAACACTAAAAAACAGCTTAAATCATAGAATTTGGGGGTCATTTTGATCCCATATTATTATTAACCTCAAAAACCATAATTTCCACTCATTTTCAGTCTATTCTGAATACCTCACACCTCACAATATTATTTTTAGTCCTAAAATTTGCACCAAGGTCGCTGGATGACTAAGCTAAGCGACACTAGTGGCCGACACAAATACCTGGCCCATCTAGGAGTGGCACTGCAGTGTCACGCAGGATGTCCCTTCCAAAAAACCCTCCCCAATCAGCACATGACGCAAAGAAAAAAAGAGGCGCAATGAGGTAGCTGTGTGAGTAAGATTAGCGACCCTAGTGGCCGACACAAACACCGGGCCCATCTAGGAGTGGCACTGCAGTGTCACGCAGGATGTCCCTTCCAAAAAACCCTCCCCAAACAGCACATGACGCAAAGAAAAAAAGAGGCTTTTTACTGATATTTGGTGTTTTGGATTTGACATGCTCTGTACTATGACATTGGGCATCGGCCTTGGCAGACGACGTTGCTGGCATTTCATCGTCTCGGCCATGACTAGTGGCAGCAGCTTCAGCACGAGGTGGAAGTGGATCTTGATCTTTCCCTAATTTTGGAACCTCAACATTTTTGTTCTCCATATTTTAATAGGCACAACTAAAAGGCACCTCAGGTAAACAATGGAGATGGATGGATTGGATACTAGTATACAATTATGGACGGGCTGCCGAGTGCCGACACAGAGGTAGCCACAGCCGTGAACTACCGCACTGTACTGTGTCTGCTGCTAATATATAGACTGGTTGATAAAGAGATAGTATACTCGTAACTAGTATGTATGTATAAAGAAAGAAAAAAAAACCACGGTTAGGTGGTATATACAATTATGGACGGGCTGCCGAGTGCCGACACAGAGGTAGCCACAGCCGTGAACTACCGCACTGTACTGTGTCTGCTGCTAATATATAGACTGGTTGATAAAGAGATAGTATACTCGTAACTAGTATGTATGTATAAAGAAAGAAAAAAAAACCACGGTTAGGTGGTATATACAATTATGGACGGGCTGCCGAGTGCCGACACAGAGGTAGCCACAGCCGTGAACTACCGCACTGTACTGTGTCTGCTGCTAATATATAGACTGGTTGATAAAGAGATAGTATACTCGTAACTAGTATGTATGTATAAAGAAAGAAAAAAAAACCACGGTTAGGTGGTATATACAATTATGGACGGGCTGCCGAGTGCCGACACAGAGGTAGCCACAGCCGTGAACTACCGCACTGTACTGTGTCTGCTGCTAATATATAGACTGGTTGATAAAGAGATAGTATACTCGTAACTAGTATGTATGTATAAAGAAAGAAAAAAAAACCACGGTTAGGTGGTATATACAATTATGGACGGGCTGCCGAGTGCCGACACAGAGGTAGCCACAGCCGTGAACTACCGCACTGTACTGTGTCTGCTGCTAATATAGACTGGTTGATAAAGAGATAGTATACTACTAATATTATATACTGGTGGTCAGGTCACTGGTCACTAGTCACACTGGCAGTGGCACTCCTGCAGCAAAAGTGTGCACTGTTTAATTTTAATATAATATTATGTACTCCTGGCTCCTGCTATAACCTATAACTGGCACTGCAGTAGTGCTCCCCAGTCTCCCCCACAATTATAAGCTGTGTGAGCTGAGCAGTCAGACAGATATATAATATATATATAGATGATGCAGCACACTGGCCTGAGCCTGAGCAGTGCACACAGATATGGTATGTGACTGACTGAGTCACTGTGTGTATCGCTTTTTTCAGGCAGAGAACGGATATATTAAATAAACTGCACTGTGTGTCTGGTGGTCACTCACTATATAATATATTATGTACTCCTGGCTCCTGCTATAACCTATAACTGGCACTGCAGTAGTGCTCCCCAGTCTCCCCCACAATTATAAGCTGTGTGAGCTGAGCAGTCAGACAGATATATATAATATTATTTATATATAGATAATAGATGATGCAGCACACTGGCCTGAGCCTGAGCAGTGCACACAGATATGGTATGTATGTGACTGAGTCACTGTGTGCTGTGTATCGCTTTTTTCAGGCAGAGAACGGATTATAAATAAAAGTGGTGGTCACTGGTCACTATCAGCAAAACTCTGCACTGTACACTACTGAGTACTCCTAATGCTCCCCAAAATTAGTAAATCAAGTGTCTCTCTAATCTATTCTAATTCTAAACGGAGAGGACGCCAGCCACGTCCTCTCCCTATCAATCTCAATGCACGTGTGAAAATGGCGGCGACGCGCGGCTCCTTATATAGAATCCGAGTCTCGCGATAGAATCCGAGCCTCGCGAGAATCCGACAGCGTCATGATGACGTTCGGGCGCGCTCGGGTTAACCGAGCAAGGCGGGAAGATCCGAGTCGCTCGGACCCGTGAAAAAAAACATGAAGTTCGGGCGGGTTCGGATTCAGAGAAACCGAACCCGCTCATCTCTAATCCCAACCGCCGGCATGCAGGCAGCGGGGTGAGCGCAATAGAGCCCCTTGTGGGCTTGCATCGCTTGCCATGCTGCGGTCATGGTGTGCTGCGCTCGCCATGCTGCAGGCATGTTGGCACGCTTCGCACTCCACACTATTTATTCTCCCTCCAGGGGTGTCGTGGACACCCCCAGAGGGAGATTAGTTGGCGGTATGCCGGCTTTCGGGATCCCGGCGCCTGTATGCTGAGCGCCGGAATCCCGACATCGGCATATCAAATGCCTCCCGATGGTGATAGGTATGCTTTGAACTGGACAATTGCAATCAATATACTGTAGGTCAAGCTTGGACGCCTTACTGAAAATCATTAGTGATATATATGACCTTGTAATAATAATATAAGAATAACTATGGCATTTAATAGATACTTCGACTTGCCACTGTTAGGAACTACAAGGGCATGAGTAGAAAAAAATATATATTAGGTGAATTTTGTGCAGAATAGTAATTATAAGTGAAATGTCTTGTGGACAACACTTAGGGCCAAATGTGGGAAATCCCGCGACCAGATTTGAAATGAGGCGAATATTCAACACTTTTGAAAATGTTGATAATCTCCACTAAACATACCGTAAAAGCCTATATATGCAAAGTTTAATATTTAGGGCCTAATTCAGCATGGAACGCCGCTGTGGCTGAAGCCCTGTGAAGTGTGCACACGTGCGGCAGCCGCACTGCCCGTGAGACCGCATCTCACATCTGCGACTGCCTCGGCCTGATTGAAAGGCAGAGGTGTTCTCGGGGTGGGGAGGGGGCACCATGGGAGCATTTTTGGGGGGCATTCCGGACAACTCAGGCATATCCGGACCGCTTGCGGAGTGGGACGCGGCGGCTAGGCCCCGTAGGCAGAGGGCTACCATAAATATGTGAAAGCATTGCCGCCGTGCGATACTTTCGTATGTTTTTGTTGGGGGGGGGCTTGATCCGACATGTGGGGCGGACGTGCCCTGTTCTGGGCGTCTCCCCGCATGTCACAGTAATGGATCTTAGATGTGCGTTTTTTCTCACATCTCCGATCCATGCTGAATTAGGCCCTTAATCTTTCCCAGAATCCTTGTTGACTTTGCCCCTGATTATATGACATTAATCGATATAATACTCCCCGGGTAGAGATCTGCCGAGCACTGCCCCATATTGAAACTACGAGTGCCATATACCAAACCAGCAAGTATGCATTGATGTGCTTTGCATAATACTTTTTACCGTTGCTTCTTACTGATCGAATATCTGATGCTCCTAAGCAATGTTCCTGTTACTTGTAAGTCTGCCAACATATGTATTCATTATAGCTGCTAGGGGGAAATTTGAAGGTCTTTTGCCTCCCCCAGGCTGATCCTCGCTGCTGCCCCCGCCTCATGACCATTCTACCTGTCTAACGTTCTTACAATTCAGTGATTATTGCTGCAAGCATGACGTTTTGCAGACAGACCGGAATATTGCACAACCAGCCTTACACTGCAATGGGCATTTCAACGATCGGCTTGTTATTGAAGTTTTATATGCCATAGGCTAGTACCATGTCTACAGTAGTGATGTGGTTTCTAATGAGTTTTAGCTAATTACTAATCAATATTTCTTTTATAGTTTCTACAGTTCCCTAGAAAACAAATGCTGCGTACAACATGCTGTGTTTCACATTTAAGTAGAAAAGTGTTGTTGGAAAATGGGAATAGATGAATGGTTTGTATTACTGCAAGATAATGATTATTAGAAGAATAGGTTGGACGCAGTGTTGTTATGCGCTATAGCCCAGGTAATGTAAGAAATATGTGATTAATGTATTTTTTTAAATAAATATCAGTTGCTGGTTATGTGGGCTAGATTGTACCAGAACCTTGCTGATCTCTAGGTCCGAGTGGCACGAAAGCAAAGCAGCGGAGAGGAGGCATGCCTGGAACAGCACCTGTAGTTAGTAGCACTGCTACAGTCTGGAGCCAAGGGACACTCCAGACAGTACTCTACTTCCTGAAGCCAGCGGCCCTCCACCCTACGAGTAACATCATGGCATCACTGGTTAGGGGACAGGGCCGGCACAGGGTGCACTGCCTCCCTGTTCTGACGCTGATTGTGAAGGTACCTGAAATGAAAATTACTTCCAGAGGGAGAGAGATGGGATCTGTTGTCCATGAAATGTTCCAGGAGGACTGTGTCACCGGGAGAGTTCTACCTGCAATTCACAGGCTAATACTATACATTTACTTCTATACAGTAAGTGGTTACAACAGAACCTCCCAGCCAGTGGTAGCCTCAGAGGTGCAGTCCAAAAATCAAATAGGGGAGCCACACCATCTGAACCCCTCCCCAAATGCTGCCAAACATCACCAGCCGTGACTCACTGTGAACATGATGCCACCGGGAACCAGACAGGACATTGCATAATCTGCCCACACCACATTCTCCATTGCAAACAAATGTCTATTGACTAGCTATCTGTCCGCTCTATCTAAGACACATGAGTCTGGGGTTGGGCAAATGGGTTGGGTATGCATGACGGCAGGATCCTGGCTTGTAGATGCCCGGCAGGGGTGGCGAGGACAACAAAGCCCTTTGCGGGCTTGTTGCGCTCTCCACGCTTGCCACGCTGCAGGCTTGGTGGCGAGCTGCACTCGCCACAGGTTCTATTCCAACTCTATGGGTGTCGTGGGCACCCACGGGTAGGAATAGTCTCTGTTAGTTGGCATTCCGACAGTCGGGACTGTAAGGGGGCGGGATTCCAGCATTGGTATTGTGACCGGTGGTTTCCTGACTGCTGGTTGTGTAACTACCTCTCTGGGCAGATAATTAGCTAGCCAATAGAAGTTTGTCCTGTGATCGGATAATCCGGCATCCTGTCTTTTGCTGCTGTGCTAGTTTCCCGTCGCACAGTGAGTCCCGATGTTTGACAGTATTTGGGGGGGGGGGCATTTAGTTTTGCTACCCTATATGAATTTTTGACTGTGCTGCTGCCCCACCTTTGCTTTTCCAACCATTCCCTGAAAATGGTCAGTTGACACCCATAAACACCCTCTTCCTGTCAATCTTCTTGCGATCGGCTGTACGAATGGATTTTTCATTAAATCCATTGCCCAGCACCGATCCGCTTTGTACCCGTACGACGCGCCTGCGCATTGCGGTGCATATGCATGCAAATTTGTTAGCAGTTGGGCAAAACCATGTGCACTGCAGGGGGGCAGATGTAACATGTGCAGAGAGAGTTAGATTTGGGTGGGTTATTTTGTTTCTGTGCAGGGTATACTGGCTGCTTTATTTTTACACTGCAATTTAGATTTCAGTTTGAACACACCACACCCAAATCTCACTCTCTCTGCACATGTTACATCTGTCCCCCCCCCTGCAGTGCACATGGTTTTGCCCAACTGCTAACAAATTTGCTGCGATCAAATCTGAATTAGGCCCACGGTTTTAAATGTTCCTCTACTGATGGGAGTAATCAGGTGGTTTAGGGTGTGACTTGCAGAATATAAACTAAACCCATCTGCAGTTCATAAATCTGGTTTATTTAAATCCTTGAAGCCTGGAAGCACTGGGATGAGATTCTCTGGAAATGTGTGTATGCACGCTGTGATCTGATCTTAATGCAACTTTCTTAACATATTTAAATTTCAGATTTCAACACATTTCTTCTGTTTTCTTTTTTTATCAGTATAGATGATTTCCCCGTGTCATTTCAACAATATCAAGTAACGTGCCACAAGGCTGCATGTTTAATGGAGAAATGATAAAAATGTGTGGAAAAGTGTGAAAGATTCTAATGCATCTATCCAGCAGGTGTCATTTATTTCCTTTGCATATATTATGGCATTCACACAGTTACCCAAGTACATTGCCTGCCAAGTAAAACGACATTTATTGTTTGATTCCCATCTTGTTGCTTCTTCCATCTCATTTTGATTTAACCTACCAATGTCACCTACACTTTTATTATTTCCCTCCCATCTTCATTATATGTTCCCCAAAGAAGAGTCTGGGCAATGGGCTTGCATTGGAAATCCTGTACCGTATTGTAATTAAGGGGTTTCTTAGCAATAGAGGGATGGATTTTATGATGGCAGTCTCTGGTCAAGATAAGGCTCAATTGGGGGCAATCAAGGGCTTCCCACTCTGTCTTTACTTGATTACAATACAGTATGTCCTGGTCTGCAGTAATGTAATATAATTCTGCAATTTAATATACATATCATTATAATTAAGTATAATAATGGTACTACTAAGTGTACATGACACCCAGTACCATGTGTAGGTAAGTTTGCACTCCAAGCATTTGTTAACAAGTCCAAAATGCCTTGTGCTTTACATCTGGCAAAGTTGCTGTGTCATAGAAACACTGAAAATAGTGTCTATCCAAAACCACTTACCTGGCACAGCTGCATTAGACATGACCGCAGCCAGCTGGGGTTTCACTGACATGTCGCATTGCATGCAAAATAGATTGGTGTATAAATTGCGCAGATTCTGTCATAAATGGTTACATGAAATAAAAGAGTATTACTTCCCTTTTGTTTCTTTATGGGAAGAACAATAACTTCTCGGGTATCACCATATATTGAATAGTCTGAACTGTAAGAAAATAATAACACAATAGTGCAGACATCCAATTCAAAAACACCAAAGGGTTTTTTATATATACACCACACTCACAATGTGTCAATGGATTGAAGGCATATAATGAGTCTTTAGCTTGAAGGAAAATATTTCTACTGAATTCTTCTGATATCCACCTGGGCTTTAGGCTGAAACAGAATAAGGCGAAGCAATAGTGCAGACTCCCATTCAAAGGGAAAGGGTTTTTTAATAATAAATGCACTCACAAACAAAAGAAAATTAAAAGCATGTAGTAACACTGGTGATAGAGATGGCTGCATACTCATCGATGATTGAGGATCTAGGTAGATGATTGAGGATCTAGGTAGATGATTGAGGATCTAGGTAGATTAGAGGAATGGTCAAGAGTCTGGCAATTACAGTTTAATGCCAAAAAAATGCAAAATCATGCACTTGGGTCTCAAAAATCCTAAAGCTAAATACAGTATTAATGGCACTATACTGGAAACTACTGAGGAGGAAAGGGATCTAGGAGTCACTATTTCAGATGACTTAAAGGCAGGTAAGCAATGTAACAAGGCAATGAGGAAGGCTAGTCAGATGCTTGGCTGCATTGGGAGAGGAATCAGCAGCAGAAAGAAAGAAGTAATAATGTCACTGTATAGGTCATTGGTACGGCCTCATCTAGAATACTGTATTCAGTTCTGGAGGCCATATCTTCAAAAGGATATTAATACATTAGAAACTGTACAAAGGAGGGCAACTAAAATGGTGCATGGCCTACATCACAAAACATACCCAGAAAGACTAAGAAATCTCAATATGTATAGTTTGGAGCAGAGAAGGGAAAGGGGGGACATGATAGAAACTTTCAAATATATCAAGGGTTTTAACAAAGTCCAGGAGGGAAACATTCTCCAAATGAAGAGAAGCAATAGGACACGAGGACATGCACTGAGACTGGAGGGTGGGAGGTTCAGGGGAAATTTGCGGAAAAATTATTTCACAGAAAGGGTAGTGGACAAGTGGAATAGCCTCCCATCAGAGGTGGTAGAGGCTAAAAGAGTAGAGCAATTTAAACATGCATGGGATAGACATGAGGATATCCTTACAAAGAAATAAGGATCAAATAAGGTTAGAGATAAAAATAATATTAAAAAAAAAAAAAAAGGGGCAGACTAGATGGGCCAAGTGGTTCTTATCTGCCGACAAATTCTATGTTTCTATGTTTCTATGATCCAAAAGGCCCACAGAGTTCCGGATACTCCTAAGGAACAAGTTCAGGATCAGTCCTATACCTCAGTCCACCAGGTAAGAAGAAGCCCCACCGCTTAATGCATTTCGAAGCCTGCTGGGTTCTTCCTCAGAAGCGTTCTGAGAAAGAACCCAGCAGGGTTCGAAAAGCATTAGGCGGTGTGGCTTCTTCTTACCTGGTTGACTGAGGTATAGGACTGATCCTGAACTTGTTCCTTAGGAGTATCCGGAACTCTGTGGGCCTTTTGGATCGATGAGTATACAGCCATCTCTATCACCAGTGTTACTACATGCTTTTAATTTTCTTTTGTTTGTGAGTGCATTTATTATTAAAAAAACCCTTTCCCTTTGAATGGGAGTCTGCACTATTGCTTCGCCTTATTCTGTTTCAGCCTAAAGCCCAGGTGGATATCAGAAGAATTCAGTAGAAATATTTTCCTTCAAGCTAAAGACTCATTATATGCCTTCAATCCATTGACACATTGTGAGTGTGGTGTATATATAAAATACCCTTTGGTGTTTTTGAATTGGATGTCTGCACTATTGTGTTATTATTTTCTTACAGTTCAGACTATTCAATATATGGTGATACCCGAGAAGTTATTGTTCTTCCCATAAAGAAACAAAAGGGAAGTAATACTCTTTTATTTCATGTAACCATTTATGACAGAATCTGTGCAATTTATACACCAATCTATTTTGTAAACAGTTGTATATGGAAAATTGGTGGATTTTTCCAAGGTGTATATGCTGCATTTTTTCACTGTCTGTCTAGCGCAAAACAACACAAATTTTTTTTTGGTACATGTCGCATTGCATGCAACCCTGCTGTCCATGTGTGGTCCCTGACTGTAAAAGAGGAAATCCATCCTGCAAAAGCAGAACGGAGCTCCTTCTGCTGATCTGGCCAATCAGGAGTGATGTCACGGCTTGCACATGCCCACATAGCTCCCAAAATCGCAACCAAGAATGTCGTGCAAACGACACTCTGGGGCACAAGCACCGGAATCAAAAGTGCGAACAAGTCAACATCTTGAAGATGTCGAGATTTTAGCTGTCAACATTTCAGCAACATGTACATCATAACTTTTGACCATGTATCATTGACATGAAGACCATCAACACGCTGTCCACATCCCTTAATTACCAGTTGCCAAGGAGATCCGGTTGGGGAAAGAGGGGGGCTTGCACAACCTGGCTTATTCAGTCATAACTTTTAGCCCCTATTGGGCGCATAGCCACCGGGCACCAGGGATGGCCCTCTCCATAAATAACCCATGCCTTTCCTTCCATCATGGAGCCTCATGCTGTGACCTAGAAGCACATCATGCACAACCTCATGATAACATGACAGACCATCAGATACAGTAAAGCATGGATGCATTGAGTGAACTCTCTCATAATAGGAACCAATCATTTATATTTCCGGTATTTAGACTTTACCATGCCTAAAGTCTACACAATCATAAAAAATGTAAGTCACGGGTTCCAAGAGGGTTGGGTATGGGTGAGCGGCGGTTGGGATACTGCTGGTCACCATACCAACGCTGGGATCCTGGTGTTTATATTGCCAGTGGGGGGCGAGCACAACGAAGCCCCTTGCAGGCTCGCTATGCTCGCCACGCAGCGGGCTCAAAGGCTCGCTTTCCTCGCCACAGGTTCTATTCTCACTTTATGGGTGTTGGGATTTCCACCAGGTGGGATTCCGGCGTCGGCATAGTGACCGACGGTCACATAACCGCATAACCGCATCCCGGTTCAAGATGGTGGAGACACACGTGGGCTAAACGCATGGTTCTCTTAATTTAAAAAAATAAGTAAATCAGCAGATAATTTCTAGACATTATAGTTATAAAAATATACCAGACCATTAACTTATTCAGATACAGTTCTCTGAAATGAATATGAAGTTAGAACACAGGACGACAAGGCTTTATTTAATATTTTGTGTCACTTATTCTGATATTGGAGAGAGATTATATTTACCAATTCCAGGACATTTAATTCATCTATGACTTAATCATGAAACATTACGTTTTTATCTGTATGCTAAGGAAAAGACAAATGTATACTACATCTCTGACAACATCATCATTTACTCTTTGATAAAATGTAACTAAAGTATGAATATAATTATGTTATGTTAGATTGAAATTTACATTACACATTATTTCCAAGTAAAATGTCATAGGATAAACCAGTATTTTAATCTTCAGCATAAATATTTTATTAGGTTAGGAAACTTACTGAAAAATCTATTTATTTATCCGAATGTATTTACTATTTTTCAATCTTCACCTTTTTTTTATATTTTTGTAAAATTGTATATATATTGCTCCTTAGAAATAGAATGAAACATCATTATCTGTCATTTTAGATGAACATAAATATGTAAATGGGTTCTACAGGCGACAGAAACATTTTTATTGATGCTTTGGAATATTGTCTGTAAAATGTATATATTTTATTAATATTTTTATGCATAATGCTGTCTTTTGTCCTCCATGAAGCAAGGTTATAAAACTTTTACATTTTATGTGTTTAATCTTAAAGGGACTATTGTATTTTTTTTTTTTTATCTTTATGTTCCAAAGGGTCTATTCATCATCCTTTCATTTCTACAATTAACATTTTCATCTACTTTTCTAGAAATTCCGTATCGGGGCCACTCATTATAAAGGTAACACAGGAGATATCATGTATATGTCATGCTTACCTTTCAGTTCCGATCTGGTCCATGTGAAAATACAAAATTTTCTTAGCTTGATTGCAGGAACCTTCACCATCTTCAAATGGTCTTTGTTTCCACAACCCCACTATGGGAAGGAGGTCAGGGGTTGCGAAGAGGATCAGATCATATCCGTCCACCTCTGCTTGGCTCTTACAGTCAGAAGTTCCACATGTATGGTGTCACTGCCAAGGCATTGCAAAGTTTTACCGCTACTAAAGAAGCAGTGAAAGGAATCGCTGGGACAGCTGATCTTCGGAATTGCTCTGAAGATTTTGTATCCACCACTGCTAGTCATTGTCAGTTGGATTCATAATTATTGGGGGCCAGCCCCTATAATTAAAATAATAAATAACCCCTAAAATGCTTATTTATGAAAAGGGTTCAGTTCAGGGGATATCACTATGAACATTTGAACTTTAGCAGTTTGCCCAAAATTCAGAGTAATGGTTTCTTTGGATTACAGTCTTTATCTATTTTACAATCTGTAATAAGTTTGATTAGCAAATAATTAATTGTGATATCCGGATGACATATCTACAATGTATTGGTCGACAGTCAATAGTTCGACACCACATGGTCGACGTGTATTAGGTCGACAGATACAAAAAGGTCAACAGATAAAAAGTCAACAGGTGCAAAAGGTTCAAAAGGTCGACACAACAATTGTCAAAACGCAAAAGGTCGACATGACAATTGACAACACACAAATGGTTGACACTTTTTTTTTCATGTTTTCCCAACATTTGCTTCATTTACTATCCATGTGGACATCTATTGGGGATACTATAGTCACCTGTGGTGAATGAAGAGGTAGCGGAGTAAGACAACTTGCCCGAAGCATGGCAAACAAAGCAAGCCCTCAAGGGTCTACGTTTGTATTGATTGTAGTCACAGAACATGAAATATGGCAGATTTGGTCCACAAAAACCATGTGTCAACTATTTTTGTGTCAAATATTGTCATGTCTACCTTGTGAACCGGTAGACCTTTTGCTACTGTCCACCTTAACCTCTGCTGACCTTTCATTTGTCGAACGTTTGTACCTGTCATCCTTTTGTACCTGTTGACCTAAAGCATGTAGACTATTTGGTGTTGACCTATTGACTGTCGACCATAACACTGTAGATCTATTATACCACACCCATTAATTGTCCGTGTTCTGTCTTTTCTTGGAAATCTGTGGGCAGTACGGATGGTGTAATGGTTAGTGTTACTGCCGCACAGCACTGAGGTCATGGGTTCCATTCCCACCATGGCCCTATCTGTGCAGTTTGTATATTCTCCCCATACTTGTCTGGGTTTCCTCCGGGGACTCCGGTTTTCTCTCACAATCCCAAAAAATATACTGGTAGGTTAACTGGCTCCCAACAATACATTTTTTTTCAACCCTAGCGTGAATGTGTATACATGTGATAGGGAATATAGATTGTAAGCTCCACTGGGGCAGGGACTGATGTGAATGGGCAAATATTCTCTGTACAGCGCTGCGGAATATGTGTGCTCTATATAAATAACTGGTAATAATAATAATAATAATAATAATAAATCTTAATGAATAATGTTTCCATCTTAAAATGTCCTTATATTATGCAATAATATATTGTTTTATGGGAAACTTTTTTTATAGGCAGGATTGGTTAACTAATTAACAATTACCCAATCAATTACTGGATTTGCTATTTAGCCAATGAAAGGGTATAAAACACATTCCCCAACTATATCATATTACAGTAATTGCCCCAGGATGAATCCAAAGGAGTAAAATAACATGGCTGGATTTGATCTACAGTATAAAGAGGAAAATAAAAGTGATCGTACATTTGCACAGCCGTTCTGTACCTATATATTAGTTCTAGAAGGTTTTTTTTACTATGAGACCTATTTTGAGAGAACGGCTGAAGGTAAAAATATGGTTGAGGTATCAAAGTAAAGGTCTTACCATGTAGATGTGCCATTCAAAGAGAAAAATGAGATTGGAGCAACGGTTCTTGTGTTGCGGAGTGGCAAATTTCCAATGTAAAGTCTGTGGGAGAAGCATGTGGAAGCAAGGGTAGTTTGTTGCTTGAGTTTATTCTTTTAAAAAAAAAAAACTAACAGTCGATTTTGTTGGGTTTCCCCTAGTATTACATATGAAATGTTACAGTGATAACATCATGTCTCAGAAATGGTTCACTGCCTCGAATAATGGCAGAACAGACATTCAATATGAACACAACCACCACACGCCTTGCACCACACCCAAACCTGTTTCCCTAACATGACGTTATCTCTGCACAGCTTGGCAAGTTGGAGTTGAATCTCAGCTGCTGATATGCCCATAGACACAGAAATCTGATCACGCTACGCACCTTAATGATTGACCATGTTTCTGCCCGCCCTGCCATCTTACACCCAGGGCCGAATTAAGGCTAGTGGGGGCCCAGGGCAATGGATGTTGTGGGGGCCCCCACTACTTATGTTGCTAGCAACCCTCCCCCCTCCTCGGCTGCCCGCCTGCAAGGGACACCCCCGCCCGCCCGCAAGATACACTAAACCCCTCCCCCTTGCGGCTGCCCACTTGCCCGCAATGGCAATAGACACTATCCCCCCCCAGGGACACCTGCGGCAGGCCACCCACCCACAAGAGCCATCCCGCAAGAGACACTAACCCCCCGTCACTCACGGAGCTCCTCCGCCTGCTCCTGTTGTAGCGGGGACTTCACCGGAGCAGCAGCAGCAGCAGGGACAGCGTGCCAGATCAAACAGTCACTGTCTCGCGGGACTATCACTATCCCGCGAGACTGACTGTGATTGGAGGAGCTCCTCGGCGGCCGCTGTTATTGAACAGCTGAGCTGCAGGAGGGAGACTCCTCCACTTGACAGCGGACAGTGTGGGGGCCCCAAATGTGTGGGGGCCCTGGGACAGCCGCCCCTTTCGCCCCTGCCTTAATCCGGCCATGCTTGCACCTGATGTTGAGACAGTAACATGACTGATATAAGATGCAGTCTAATGGCCATGAGGGAAAGCAGCTCTAGCCTGGTGGGAAAGTAGAAGGAAGTAGAGAACATCACACAGGCTTTGTTTTCTTACTTATTGAACCGCCCTCATATTTCTTTGTATATGACTTGTCAGTGAGCTATTGGGTACAACCAATTGTCTGAGCTTTCGGTGCAAATGGTCTATTGTAAGGTAACGTAGTAAGATCAGATTTAGTGATCAGATTTGTAGTGGCATGTATTGTAATATAAGTTACATAAAGATAATTGTTTAAATTATATATAGAAATATGCAAAGTCTATGTATATGATGACTTTATGCAGAATTTTTACTAAGTGGTTATGTGTCAAGGAGCCAACTTGGTTTTTCAGACAAGTCTTGTGGAGTGCATGTGATTTGAAGACATACACAATTTAGTCACTTTAACACTAGCCACTATATAAGTATAACTGGGCTAGGGCATCTATAGGTTTCTGGGATTACTGCCAATGCAGATGAGGGGTATCCATATACCCAGAAATGCCACATCCTCACCCCATGATAAGCCATAAGAACCATGATGTATACGTGGGATGTATAAGGCTATAAGCTCAAATTGAGTACCATCAACAATTACGGTTGTCCCATGCATACATAGGACTTACGCGGCTGCAGTGACAGTGACACCATGTTTTTAATTGCAGAAACGTCTGATGCATGCCCTGAAAACGGCCATGACACACCTGTGTTTTCCCAACCACACCCCAAAAACGTCATGTAACCTCCCACAAACGATCACTCCTGGCAATCGCTATTATGCTGTGCCTGCAATCACAATGCAAAACACATTTTGGCCTTCACACATGCGCGATGCGGTCGCAGCACATGTGAAGTCTTCCAATAGTCAATTTTTTAGCAGTTTGTGCAAAGGTCAATAATCAAGAAATTAGGGAAATACACAATAAATTCCCAGTTTCAGTGAAGAAGAAACCAGATTTGCCTCTCACTCCAAACCCACTCTATTCCATGGGGGAGATGTATCAAAATCTGAAGAAAGATAAAGTGGAGATAGATAAAGAACCAACCAACCAATCATCTCGTAACTGCCATGTTACAGACTGTGTTTAATAAATGACAGTTAGGAGATGATTGGTTGGTACTTTATCTCTCTTCACTTTGTCTCTCTCCAAGGTTTGATACATCTACTTTACCTGTATACAGTACCTCTTTGTTGATCAGTCATTTTTTTTGAGAAACTGAATAAGGTCCAGGGGATATATTTACTAAAATTCGATTTTGGAATCATCTTAATGACTCTTCTAAATCAAATGAAATCAATTCTTTTTTATTTTCTAAAATCCTTAAAAAATCCCTCATTTACTAAAATTCCATGTTGCATTCAATTTTCAAATCAAATTTGATGTGGATTCATGTTTGGAAGGGACTTTGAGTTGAATTTTTAAAATACCTTCCAAAATCGAACCTCAAATCCCCATTAAAATCCCGAGCAAAATAGAATACAAAATTGAACAGAATTTTCTCATTGCTTCCTATTGGTCCAAATATATCATATGCACACAAATTAAAAGGGAATCTCTCTCTTTACACTGTTTTATACATGAAAATCTAACTGATGAATGTTTGTTTTTTACTTACAGCTGAAATAGTAGGCAATAAGTATAGCTATAATCTGACTTCATGGCTGCCTTACACTTTCTGTGCACTCATAGGGGTATATTTACTAAGGTCCCGATTTTGACCGAGATGATGTTTTTTCTTCAAAGTGTCATCTCGGGAATTTACTAAACTCAAATCACGGCAGTGATGAGGGCATTCGTATTATTTTGGAAGTCCTAGGGAAAAATTAAGAATCAATACACCATCGGTCAAATACGCCTTGAATTTGGTAGAAATCGGTCATTTACTAAAAAGTGCAATAGCCAAACACTGCCGTGCTGAAAAACAAATCGTGAAAAAGTGCTAAAAAAAAAACAGACCTGCTTTTTTTTTACCGTGTTCGGATAGGCATGCACGGATCCATGAGATCCGTGCATGTTTTTCAGTGGGAAGGGGTGGGAAATTGTTATTTTTGTTAAAAAAAATGTGAGGGGTCCCCCCTCCTAAGCCAAACCAGCCTCGGGCTCTTTGAGCGGGCCCTGGTTGAAAAAATATGAAGAAAAAAATGACAGGGGTTCCCCCATATTTAAGCAACCAGCACCGGGCTCTGCGCCTGGTCCTGGTTCCAAAAATACGGGGGACAAAAAGCGTAGGGGTCCCCCGTATTTCTGAAACCAGCACCGGGCTCCACTAGCCAGATACATAATGCCACAGCCGGGGGACACTTTTATCTAGGTCCCTGCGGCCCTAGCATTACATAACCAACTAGTCACCCCTGGCCGGGGTACTCTGGAGGAGTGGGGACCCCTTCAATCAAGGGGTCCCCCCCTCCAGCCACCCAAGGGCCAGGGGTGAAGCCCGAGGCTGTCCCCCCCATCCAAGGGCTGCGGATGGGAGGCTGATAGCCTTTTTGTCAAAAAATGAATAGTGTTTTTAGTAGCAGTACTACAAGTCCCAGCAAGCCTCCCCCGCAAGCTGGTACTTGGAGAACCACAAGTACCAGCATGCGGTGGAAAACCGGGCCCGCTGGTATCTGTAGTACTACTACTAAAAAAATACCCCCATTAAAACAGAAGACACACACCTTGAAATTAAAAGTTTAATACATACATCCACACCCCCATATACACATACTTACCTATGTTCACACGAGGGTCGGTCCTCTTCTCCATGTAGAATCCATGGGGTACCTGTTGAAAAAATTATACTCACATAATCCAGTGTAGATGGCTCCTCTTTTTCACAATTTGTAATCCTGGTACTTTGTAAAATAACAAAACGGACACCCGACCTCGCACTGAAAGGGGCCCCATGTTTTCACATGGGACCCCTTTCCCCGAATGCCAGGAACCCCCCCTGACTTCTGTCTAAGAGGGTTCCATCAGCCAATCAGGGAACGCCACGTTGTGGCATCCTCCTGATTGGCTGTGTGCTCCTGTAGTGTATGACAGGCAGCACACGGCAGTGTTACAATGTAGCGCCTATGCGCTCCATTGTAACCAATGGTGGGAACTTTGTGGTTAGCGGTGAGGTTACTTTCGGTCAACCACTGACCACAAAGTTCCCACCATTGGTTACAATGGAGCGCATAGGCGCTACATTGCAACACTGCCGGGTGCTGCCTGTCATACACTACAGGAGCACACAGCCAATCAGGAGGGTGCCACAACGTGGCGCTCCCTGATTGGCTGATGGAACACTCTTAGACAGAAGTCAGGGGGGGTTCCTGGCATTCGGGGAAAGGGCTCCCATGTGAAAACATGGGGCCCCTTTCAGTGCGAGGTCGGGTGTCCGTTTTGTTATTTTACAAAGTACCAGGATTACAAATAGAAAAGAAGAGGAGCCATCTACACTGGATTTTGTGAGTATAATTTTTTCAACAGGTACACCATGGATTCTACATGGAGAAGAGGACCGACCCTCGTGTGAACACAGTATGTGTATATGGAGGTGTGGATGTATGTATTAAACTTTTACTTTCAAGGTGTGTGTCTTCTGTTTTTACTGGGGTATTTTTTTAGTAGTACTACTACAGGTACCAGCAGGCCCGGTTTTCCACCGCATGCTGGTACTTGTGGTTCTCCAAGTACCAGCTTGCGGGGGAGGCTTACTGGGACTTGTAGTACTGCTACTAAAAACAATATTCATTTTTTGACAAAAAGGCTATCAGCCTCCCATCCGCAGCCCTTGGATGGGGGGGACAGCCTCGGGCTTCACCCCTGGCCCTTGGGTGGCTGGAGTGGGGGACCCCTTGATTGAAGGGGTCCCCACTCCTCCAGGGTACCCCGGCCAGGGGTGACTAGTTGGTTATGTAATGCCAGGGCCGCAGGGACCTAGATAAAAGTGTTCCCCTGGCTGTGGCATTATGTATCTGGCTAGTGGAGCCCGGTGCTGGTTTCAGAAATACGGGGGACCCCTACGCTTTTTGTCCCCCGTATTTTTGGAACCAGGACCAGGCGCAGAGCCCGGTGCTGGTTGTTTAAATATGGGGGAACCCCTGACATTGTTTTACCCATATTTTTTCAACCAGGGCCGGCTCAAAGAGCCCGAGACTGGTTTGGCTTTGGAGGGGGGACCCCACGCAATTTTTTTTTTATTTTAACACTGATTTCTATTTTAATGAAGGTGCACAATGAAGCCCAGCACGGATCTCTCAGATCCGGCCGAGATTCATTGTATAAAAGTCGGCAGTGTTTTACAAGTCACTCATGTAAAACACTGAAAAAAACCCGAATGATATCGACATCGGTAAATATACGAAAATGCAGAATACGACAGCTTAGTAAATTAGTCGTAATAAATTCAAAAAGTTGCAACTTTACACTTTCGATGTCATTCGTGATTGTACTTTAACCTCAGTCGGGAAATTACGAATTTTAGTAAATATACCCCATAGTCAGTTGTTGGTAAAAAAAGAACCAAAAAATTCTGCTTGCTCCCTGTTTAATGTGCGATTATGCAATAGACGACAGCAGAGCACAATATCAAACACTTTTGCCAACTGACATAATAATGTGTCTTCCCAATATTTTTTTCATTTTCAAAAAAATCAAAGGTGCATTCTGTCATGGGTTGGGTGGTTATACAGTATGTTTCTGTATATGCTTATGATCAGCAGGAGTTTGTGGATTTGACAATGTAGTCAGAAGCCAGGAGCAACAATATGGTAACAATTACTATTAGCTGCTTTATTAGCACATACTGGTATCTTATACAACAACAATCCCTCTGTCATTTGTCCCACAATAATTTTTGCAGACAGGGATGAATTGCTGTGGATGTAGGCATCATGGTATTAACCAGGATAGCAATTTGCAACACTATTTATTTTAAAATGCATTATATCATCCAGACAAATTGCCCAATATTGTGATCTAGGGTTATCTATTGCACTATTCAACTCATGAAGCTGCTGATGGTGCTCTGAATGATCCTCCAGGGTTACCTCAGTCATGTGGTGATTTGTATTTGGCAGGTACAGTAGGTGTACAACATACCATAACCTTGGACATCAATTATTACTACTTCCACATGGCCCTACATGCATTTGGGCACTTAAAAGTCATCACTATCAATTCCCTACCATTAGAATGGTGTTTAGAAGCCAAAATTGAATGTCTAACATCATTCTAAACATTTAGGGATTTGAGGTTTGATTTTGAGTTCAATTTCAAATCAAACTTTAGTAAATGAGAGGATTCTATGTTGGGCTATGGGAAAACATCAATGTTTTTTTGCAAATTCGATTTCTATTGGAATGTGAGTTGAATTTGGCTTTAGAATCGATTTGACATTTGATTTTGCCTTTAGTAAATCTCCTCAGTCAAAATCGAATGAAAATTGGATAGAAATAGAAAGCCAAAATTCCTTCTAAATCAAGATCAATTGATAGTAAATTTTGACCCAGATTTCCAAAAGAAAATTACTCAGAGATTTAATTGAGTTTAACAAATTTGTTTTTAAGTCTGAAACTAGTTTTTAAAATTGCAAAATGAAAAATTTAATTATATACTTTTAGTTTATATCCTGATGGACAAGATGGATTGGAAGGTGTTATCTTAAACAGTGCCTCCAAAAAGCCAAGAGTTCTTTTCGTTCTAAACAGGAGCCAAGGAAGTTCATCACACTTGCAGGAGGTACAAGAAGTCCAACCCACCTATTGAGGTGAGGTTAACCATCATGTCATGGGATAGTCCTTGAGTGGTGCACCTACCTATAGGACAATATGGCTGAAGAACATACAGTGACTTAGTCCACACAAGAACATACAACAGCATTGACTGCTGTGTAGAGAAATCTGCAAATCACCAAAATTCCTTAGTCCAGCTACTGGACTCTTTGACATGACAGAGAAACTTCACCAGAAAGTACAGTAGGGCATAGTACTAGAGAATGAAGCAATGCACATGGAGAAAATGTCATTTAACTTCAGCAAGTAGACAAGTACCCAAGAGGACAATGAAGAGCAGAGCCTTAGGATCGGACCACTTCAAAGTAGTTTGCTTTTTTGTTGCATGGCAGTGGTTCTCAAACTGTGTGCCATGGCACCCTGGGGTGCCTCGGGTTGGTGGTCCCAGATTAATTCAGATTGTTTATAGTCAATGTAATAGGCAATCCAGTGCTGGTGGATGTCAATCATAAACTATGTGGACAAACAGAAGTGAATCTTGATCCTACACCACATTACTTGACCTATAAACACAATTTATCAAATGTAATATTTTTTCTAAATTTCTCAATCAGAAACTTTGGCATAGGGGTGCCATGAAAAAAATTCTGATACACTAGGGAGCCGTGATTGAAAAAAGTTTGGGAACCACTGCATTATGCAAGGCTCTAGGCCAGGGATGGCCGACCAGTCAGAGGCAAAGAGCCAGAAAAGATCTGTAGTCAAGAGCAAGAGCCACTATCATGCACGCATGTAAATATGGGGGCATGGCCTAGTTGTCACAAAGCCACAGCCCATTTTTGTGTGCACACCTTTCGGTATGACGTTTGTAGAAGTATGATCTCATATCACAACCCCATTTTTCATTATTTTGTACAGTGCCAGATACATATAATACCCCAGTACAGTGCCACATACATATAAAAATGCCAAAAAAATGGGTGCCTCCACAGTGCCAGATACATATATGCCCCCTCAGTGCCAGATACATATATGCCCCCAGTGCCAAATATACATGTCCCCAGTGCCAGATACATATGTCCCCACAGTGCCAGCTATGCCCCCAGGTCCAGATACACATGTCCTCTCAGTGCCTGCTATGCCCCTAGTGCCAGATACATATGCCCCCACAGTGCCAGCTGTACCATCGGTGCCAGATACACATGTCCCTGCAGTGCCTGCTCTGCTCCCAGTGCCAGATAAACATGTCCCCAGTGCCTGCTATTCCCCAAGTGCCAGATATGCCCCCAGTGCCTGCTATGCCCCCAGTGCCAGATATGCCCCCAGTTCAGATACACATGTCCCCACAGTGCCTACTATGCCCCCAGTTCCAGATATGCCTCCAGTGCCTGCTATGCCCCTAGTGCCTGCTATGCCCCCAGTGCCAGATACACATGTCCCCACTGTGTCTGCTATGCCCCCAGTGCTAGATATGCCCCTTGTGTCTGCTATGCCCCCAGTGCCAGATATGCCCCCAGTGCCAGATACACATGTCCCCACAGTGCCTGCTATGCCCCCAGTGCCAGATATGCCCCCAGTGCCTGCTATGCCCCCGGTGCCTACTATGCCCCCAGTTCCAGATACACATGTCCCCACAGTGCCTGCTATGCTCCCAGTGCCCGCTATGCCCCCAGTGCCTGCTATGTCCCCAGTGCCTGCTATGTCCCCAGTGCCAGATACACATGTCCCCACAGTGCCTGCTATGCCCCCAGTTCCAGATATGCCCCCAGTGCCAGATACACATGTCCCTACAGTGCTCACCAGCCCCCCACCCACCCACCCCACTCACTGCACTGCTGCTGCTCACTCTCCAGCGGCGGTGTCTCTCTTCGATTAGGCGCCGGTCTGTGAGCCAATCAAAGCTCGCTGTCCGGCAGCCAGTCAGGAGCCTTAGCTGCCGGTCCGCGAGCTCTGATTGGCTCATGGGCCGGCGCCGAATTGAAGCGAGACACCACCGCCGGAGAGGCGTGCGTGTGTCTGGGGCTGGGGGCAGCAGTTGCCAGGAGCCAACCAAGCCGTATGTGGTGGATGAAAGAGCCACATGTGGCTCGAGAGCCACGGGTTGGCCACCGCTGCTCTAGCAGAATGGTTCCAATAAAAAATCAAATGGAATATTTGTTTACAATATAATGTTTGGAATGATTTCTTTACCCAGGTACTGTATGTTATATATTTTGCCTTTACACATACAAATTTACAGAATTTTTACTAGATCTTGCCCTTCTGCCCTGGATGTTACAACATGCTGCATATGCATTTGTGGAATCTGGTGGTCCAGTCCCTTTAAAGACTTTGGGAATTATTTAATTTTAGTTCAGGCAAGCATACAATTTTGCCAAATGCAAATATAGAGATTGGTAAATTGATTTATTCCATACACTTAAGAGTACATTCTGATTGACAACAAACGGTGGGGACATTTATGTAAACTGGTGCCCAGGTACTGTAAATGAATAAAAAGGATCATTTACAGTAATTTATATTTGTATGTTCTAATTGTGACTACTGCTTGATGTATTGTATATTGTTTTTGTAGCTTTCCCTGTTTGATAAGCTACCAGTCTTGATTGATTTTAAACCAAATCATGTTACAGACATTAATGAACCTTTGTACATTTCCCCACAAATCTACAGACAAATACTTAGCTTATTTAGTTTATTTTTCCACTTTTTTCCTTTAATTAATTTTGAAGTGATTTTATTTTTATTGCGTTGTTAAAATCAAAGGACATAGAATGTAATATAATGCTTGTTTCCTTTCCCAAAAAGCCAAACAGAGTCTGCATGAAATGATAGAACTCTACTTTAATGTCCAGCCATGCGGTTTCTTCATGGAAAAATAATGATTTAAAGATGAAATTCCTCATTTAGTTTCCCATCTATTTTTCAGACCTAATTGGAGACTCTTTACAAATGAATAGCTTAATTTTTAGTCTGATATAGTAAGCCACAAAATGTTTTACATACATGTGTTTTCAGTCTCTAACCTTGTCTGAATGAAAATGCGTATATAAACATACACCTAACGAAATAAACGTGTCTACTGGGACGTCTTTGATCCTCTATGAAATCAAATACGCAACAGATTTAAAATGTTTTATTGAAGAACAAATATATTTGCCAATATAGTTTGGCATGCATGTCTAACTATGGCTAAACTAATTTCTGTCTTTAAACTACTTAATGACCTCAGCATTTTTGCCCATTCATAATGATATCTTTTTGGATGCGCCCATTAGAATGGGAATCATTATTGTATTTCCCAGTATGTTTCACTGATAAGACTTTCCATTGGTTGTGAATTACAACAAAGGTCTTCTTACCTTATGAGGTAAGTAATAGTCATTTATTTCTCCATGTAGCTAATTTCATGTATTTTGTTCAACCCTCAAAAAATGTAATAGACTTGTTAATCAGATATTTCAGAGTATGGCAAAATCAAGGGGATGTGGTTGGAATACCAATGCCGGAATCCTGACAACTATCACAATGCTGATGCCAGAATGCAGACATGGTCAGGAGACCAACACTGGAATACCGGCAGGCTGCATCCCGAGCGTAAGTATAGCATCCGGGTAAGAGTTATGGCCGTGGGGGTTTAGGTTTAAGAGCCACCTGGTGGGTTAGGATTAGACTGCGGGGGAGTGGGGGAGGGTTAGGTACCACCAGGAGTAGGTTAGGCTTAGGCACTATGGGCAAGGGTTAGGGTTAGGCTGCGAGGCCTAGGGTTAGGCACCACCGAAGTTAGTTTAGGGTTAGGCACAAAGAGGAAAGGATAAGGTTAGGCTGTAGGAAGGGTGGGTTAAGGAAAGGAGGTAGGGTAGAGGGAGGAACATACTTACTTCCCCCCTGTCGGGATTTCAAATATCGGGATGCCGGCATCGGTATTCTGACCACCAGCATCCCATCCACCAGGATATTATACTGAATCCAAGCCAAATTGTCTGGTTAATTCAGTTCATATTATATACCACATAGTGATGAGCAGGTTCGGTTCCTCGAAATCCGAACCCCCCCAAACTTCACCCATTTTACACGGTTCCGAGGCAGACTCGGATCCTAACCACCTTGCTCGGTTAACCCCAGCGCGCCTGAATGTCATCATCCCGCTGTCGGAATCTCGCGAGATTCGTATTCTATATAAGGAGCCGCGCGTCGCCGCCATTTTTACTTGTGCATTGGAGATGATAGGGAGAGGACGTGCAGCATTCTCTCAGTTTCTGTGTTTAGTGTGCTGCAAATATCTGTGCTCAGTGTGCTGCAAATATCTGTGCTCAGTGTGCTGCAAATATCTGTGCTCAGTGTGCTGCAGATATCTGTGCTCAGTGTGCTGCAAATATCTGTGCTCAGTGTGCTGCAAATATCTGTGCTCAGTGTGCTTGCAAATATCTGTGCTCAGTGTGCTGAAAATATCTACGTTCTCTGCCTGAAAAACGCTCTATATCTGTGCTGCATTGTAGTATATAGTAGGAGGACAGTGCAGAATTTTTCTGACCAGTGACCACAAGTATACTATCCATCCATACCTGTGGTGCATTTAAGTTGTGCTCAATATATATAGTAGGAGGACAGTGCATAATTAAGCTGACCACCAGTATATAATATATAGCAGTTCGGTATAGTAGTCCACTGCTCTACCTACCTCTGTGTCGTCAAGTATACTATCCATCCATACCTGTGGTGCATTTTAGTTGTGCGCAGTTTATATAGTAGGAGGATAGTGCAGAATTTTGCTGACCACCAGTATATAATATATAGCAGTACGGTACAGTAGTCCACTGCTCTACCTACCTCTGTGTCGTCAAGTATACTATCCATCCATACCTGTGGTTCATTTTAGTTGTGCACAGTATATAAAGTAGGAGGACAGTGCAGAATTTTGCTGACCACCAGTATATAATATATAGCAGTACTGTACAGTTGTCCACTGCTCTACCTACCTCTGTGTCATCAAGTATACTATCCATCCATACCTGTGGTGCATTTTAGTTGTGCGCAGTATATATATGGTAGGAGGACAGTGCAGAATTTTGCTGACCACCAGTATATAATATATAGCAGTACGGTACAGTAGGCCACTGCTCCACCTACCTCTGTGTCGTCAAGAATACTATCCATCCATACATACCTGTGGTGCATTTTAGTTGTTCGCACAATTTATAGCAGGAGGACAGTGCAGAATTTTGCTGTCCACCAGTATATAATATATAGCAGTACGGTACAGTAGGCCACTGCTCTACCTACCTCTGTATCGTCAAGTATACTATCCATCCATACCTGTGGTGCATTTTAGTTGTGCGCAGTATATATAGTAGGAGGACAGTGCAGAATTTTGCTGACCACCAGTATATAATATATAGCAGTATGGTACAGTAGGCCACTGCTCTACCTACCTCTGTGTCATCAAGTATACTATCCATCCATACCTGTGGTGCATTTTAGTTGTGCGCAGTATATATAGTAGGAAGACAGTGCAGAATTTTGCTGACTACCAGTATATAATATATAGCAGTACGGTACAGTAGGCCACTGCTCTACCTACCTCTGTGTCGTCAAGTATACTATCCATCCATACCTGTGGTGCATTTAGTTGTGCGCAGTATATATAGTAGGAGGACAGTGCAGAATTTTGCTAACCACCAGTATATAATATATAGCAGTATGGTACAGTAGGCCACTGCTCTACCTACCTCTGTGTCGGCAAGTATACTATCCATCCATAGCTGTGGTGCATTTTAGTTGTGCGCAGTATATATAGTAGGAGGACAGTGCAGAATTTTGCTGACCACCAGTATATAATATAGTACGGTACAGTAGGCCACTGCTCTACCTACCTCTGTGTCGTCAAGTTTACTATCCATCCATACCTGTGGTGCATTTTAGTCGTGCGCAGTTTATATAGTAGGAGGACAGTGCAGAATTTTGCAGTCCACCAGTATATAATATATAGCGGTATTGTACAGTAGTCCACTGCTCTACCTACCTCTGTGTCGTCAAGTATACTATCCATCCATACATGTGGTGCATTTTAGTTGTGCGAAGTATATATAGTAGGAGGACATTGCAGAATTTTGTTGACCACCAGTATATAATATATAGCAGCACGGTACAGTAGGCCACTGCTCTACCTACCTCTGTGTCATCAAGTATCTATCCATCCATACCTGTGGTGCATTTTAGTTGTGCGCAGTATATATAGTAGGAGGACAGTGCAGAATTTTGCTGACCACCAGAATATAATATATAGCAG
Organism: Pseudophryne corroboree; assembly: GCF_028390025.1. NCBI lineage: Eukaryota > Metazoa > Chordata > Amphibia > Anura > Myobatrachidae > Pseudophryne > Pseudophryne corroboree. Next base: position 808,798,498 of record NC_086448.1, read on the forward strand.
TACCAGTATATATTATATAGCAGTACGGTACAGTAGGCCATTGCTATTGATATATTACTGGCATATTAGTCCACACATTAAAAAATGGAGAACAAAAACGTGGAGGGTAAAATAGGGAAAGATCAAGATCCACTTCCACCTCATGCTAAAGCTGCTGCCACTAGTCATGGCCGAGATGATGAAATGCCATCAACGTCGTCTGCCAAGGATGATGCCCAATGTCATAGTAGAGAGCATGTAAAATCCAAAAAACAAAAGTTCAGTAAAATGACCCAAAAATCAAAATTAAAAGCGTCTGATGAGAAGCGTAAACTTGCCAATATGCCATTTACGACACGGAGTGGCAAGGAACGGCTGAGGCCCTGGCTTATGTTCATGGCTAGTGGTTCAGATTCACATGAGGACGGAAGCACTCATCCTCTCACTAGAAAAATGAAAAGACTTAAGCTGGCAAAAGCCCAGCAAAGAACTGTGCATTCTTCTAAATCACAAATCTCCAAGGAAAGTCCAATTGTGTCGGTTGCGATGCCTGACCTTCCCAACACTGGACGGGAAGAGGTGGAGCCTTCCACCATTTGCACGCCCCCTGCAAGTGCTGGAAGGAGCACCCGCAGTCCAGTTCCTGATAGTCAAATTGAAGATGTCAGTGTTGAAGTACACCAGGATGAGGATATGGGTGTTGCTGGTGCTGGGGAGGAAATTGACAAGGAGGATTCTGATGGTGAGGTGGTTTGTTTAAGTCAGGCACCCGGGGAGACATCTGTTGTCTGTGGGAGGAATATGGCCATTGACATGCCTGGTCAAAATACCAAAAAAATCAGCTCTTCAGTGTGGAATTATTTCAACACAAATGCGGACAACAGGTGTCAAGCCGTGTGTTGCCTTTGTCAAGCTGTAATAAGTAGGGGTAAGGACGTTAACCACCTCGGAACATCCTCCCTTATACGTCACCTGCAGCGCATTCATCATAAGTCAGTGACAAGTTCAAAAACTTTGGATGACAGCGGAAGCAGTCCACTGACCACTAAATCCCTTCCTCTTGTAACCAAGCCCCTGCAAACCACACCACCAACTCCCTCAGTGTCAATTTCCTCCTTACCCAGGAAAGCCAATAGTCCTGCAGGCCATGTCACTGGCAAGTCTGACGAGTCCTCTCCTGCCTGGGATTCCTCCGATGCATCCTTGAGTGTAACGCCTACTGCTGCCGGCACTGCTGTTGTTGCTGCTGGGATTCGATCGTCATCCCAGAGGGGAAGTCGGAAGACCACTTGTACTACTTCCAGTAAGCAATTGACTGTCCAACAGTCCTTTGCGAGGAAGATGAAATATCACAGCTTTCATCCTGCTGCGAAGCAGATAACTCAGGCCTTGGCAGCCTGGGCGGTGAGAAACATGGTTCCGATATCCACTGTTAATTCAGAGGCAACTAGAGACTTGATTGAGGTACTGTGTCCCCGGTACCAAATACCATCTAGGTTCCATTTCTCTAGGCAGGCGATACCGAAAATGTACACAGACGTCAGAAAAAGAGTCACCAGTGTCCTAAAAAATGCAGTTGTACCCAATGTCCACTTAACCACGGACATGTGGACAAGTGGAGCAGGGCAGACTCAGGACTATATGACTGTGACAGCCCACTGGGTAGATGTATTGCCTCCCACAGCAAGAACAGCAGCGGCGGCACCAGTAGCAGCATCTCTCAAACGCCAACTCGTTCCTAGGCAGGCTACGCTTTGTATCACCGCTTTCCAGAAGACGCACACAGCTGATAACCTCTTACGGAAACTGAGGAAGAACATCGCAGAATGGCTTACCCCAATTGGACTCTCCTGGGGATTTGTGACATCGGACAACGCCAGCAATATTGTGCGTGCATTACATCTGGGCAAATTCCAGCACATCCCATGTTTTGCACATACATTGAATTTGGTGGTGCAGAATTATTTAAAAAATGACAGGGGCGTGCAAGAGATGCTGTCGGTGGCCCGAAGAATTGCGGGCCACTTTCGGCATTCAGCCACCGTGTATAGAAGACTGGAGCACCACCAAACATTCCTGAACCTGCCCTGCCATCATCTTAAGCAAGAGGTGGTAACGAGGTGGAATTCAACCCTCTATATGCTTCAGAGGATGGAGGAGCAGCAAAAGGCCATTCAAGCCTATACATCTGCCCACGATATAGGCAAAGGAGGGGGAATGCACCTGACTCAAGCGCAGTGGAGAATGATTTCAACGTTGTGCAAGGTTCTGCAACCCTTTGAACTTGCCACACGTGAAGTCAGTTCAGACACTGCCAGCCTGAGTCAGGTCATTCCCCTCATCAGGCTTTTGCAGAAGAAGCTGGAGACATTGAATGAGGAGCTAAAACAGAGCGATTCCGCTAGGCATGTTGGACTTGTGGATGGAGCCCTTAATTCGCTTAACAAGGTCAATCTGTTGAAATCAGAGCACTAAATTTTGGCCACCGTGCTCGATCCTAGATTTAAAACCTACGTTGTATCTCTCTTTCCGGTACACACAAATCTGCAGAGGTTCAAAGACCTGCTGGTGAGAAAATTGTCAAGTCAAGCGGAACGTGACCCGTCAACATCTCCTCCTTCACATTCTCCCGCAACTGGGGGTGCGAGGAAAAGGCTAAGAATTCCGAGCCCACCCGCTGGCGGTGATGCAGGGCAGTCTGGAGCGAGTGCTGACATCTGGTCCGGACTGAAGGACCTGCCAACGATTACTGACATGTCGTCTACTGTCACTGCATATGATTCTCTCACCATTGAAAGAATGGTGGAGGATTATATAAGTGACCGCATCCAAGTAGGCACGTCAGACAGTCCGTACGTATACTGGCAGGAAAAAGAGGCAATTTGGAGGCCCTTGCACAAACTGGCTTTATTCTACCTAAGTTGCCCTCCCTCCAGTGTGTACTCCGAAAGAGTGTTTAGTGCAGCCGCTCACCTTCTCAGCAATCGGCGTACGAGGTCACTTCCAGAAAATGTGGAGAAGATGATGTTCATCAAAATGAATTATAATCAATTCCTCCGTGGAGACATTCACCAGCAATTGCCTCCAGAAAGTACACAGGGATCTGAGATGGTGGATTCCAGTGAGGAAGAATTAATAATCTGTGAGGAGGGGGATGTACACAGTGAAAGGGGTGAGGAATCGGAGGATGATGATGAGGTGGACATCTTGCCTCTGTAGAGCCAGTTTGTGCAAGGAGAGATTGATTGCTTCTTTTTTTGGTGGGGGCCCAAACCAACCAGTCATTTCAGTCACAGTCGTGTGGCAGACCCTGTCGCTGAAATGATGGGTTCGTTAAAGTGTGCATGTCCTGTTTATACAACATAAGGGTGGGTGGGAGGGCCCAAGGACAATTCCATCTTGCACCTCTTTTTTCTTCCATTTTTCTTTGCATCATGTGCTGTTTGGGGACAATTTTTTTGAAGTGCCATCCTGTCTGACACTGCAGTGCCACTCCTAGATGAGCCAGGTGTTTGTGTCGGCCACTTGTGTCGCTTAGCTTAGTCACACAGCGACCTTGGTGCGCCTCTTTTTTTCTTTGCATCATGTGCTGTTTGGGGACTATTTTTTTGAAGTGCCATCCTGCCTGACACTGCAGTGCCACTCCTAGATGGGCCAGGTGTTTGTGTCGGCCACTTGTGTCGCTTAGCTTAGCCATCCAGCGACCTCGGTGCAAATTTTAGGACTAAAAATAATATTGTGAGGTGTTCAGAATAGACTGGAAATGAGTGGAAATTATGGTTATTGAGGTTAATATTACTATGGGATCAAAATGACCCCCAAATTCTATGATTTAAGCTGTTTTTTAGGTTTTTTTGAAAAAAACACCCGAATCCAAAACACACCCGAATCCGACAAAAAATTTTCGGTGAGGTTTTGCCTCAACGCGTCCGAATCCAAAACACGGCCGCGTAACCGAATCCAAAACCAAAACACAAAACCGGAAAAATGTCCGGTGCACATCACTACTTTCTACCCGTACGACGCGTGTGCGTATTGCAGTGCATACGCATGCGCAGTAGTAACCTGATCGATGCGCTGCGAAAAACGGCAGTGAGTGATCAACTCGGAATGACCCCCTCTATACAGGATAAGTATGAAATACCTTCAATCAAAAATCACGACAGTCAAAATCCTCACAACAATTGACCAACGGTCAAAATTCCGACAGGGTCAGACTACCGACATTTAAAATACCGACAAGGTCAAAATACGACATTTAAAATGTCAACAGGTCAAAAAGCCGACAAGAGTTTTTCGTTGTTTTTTTGGTGTGTATGTCGACATAGGTCAACATGGACACCGTATAAGTGTATCGCGTCCCCTTGCATGGCTTGCTGCGCTCGGCACACTATTATATTCCCCCTCCAGATCCACTGGGATGGTAAAGTATGAACGAATCGGTTTCAATGAAAAAATTATGAAAAACTCATGTTGAATTTTTGTCCTGTTGACATTTTAAATGTAAATATTATGACCTTGTTGGTGTTTTAAATGTCGGTATAATGACCTTGTCAGGATTTTGACCGTTGGTCAATGGTTGTCGGGATTTTGACCTTGTCTGGATTTTGAGTGTAGGTAAATTGACTGCATCCTCTCTATACAAATCTTGTATAATCTTGTATAAAGCTAGGGTTCATCCAATTCAGGCATCATAATATAGTTATTATTCATACACAGTAAAAGGTTCCCCAACGCACCAATGAAAGCTGTTTGTACAGGAAGCCCATGATTAATCACCGGGATGTTGCCATTCCTCTGGGAAAAACAAAATTAAATTAGGATGAAATACAGTACTCATCATCAAGGACCTGTCTTTATGTATTTAATTAGCGTCGCTTAGGAACACCAACAATAGTCTAGGTTGATGGATATTAGAATTCGGGACATCGCTTGCTGTAATCACGTCTACTGATGAGACACACTGGTGTCAGAAGACTAACCGCCTTTCTTTCTTTATATTTATTAATTGTTATTATTATTTTTTAATACCGACTCATCAGTTATCCATGCCTATTTATGTCTAATCGTTTATTTGCAGACTAACCCTATATTACACGGCTCTGCACAACAAATATTTAATAATTCCTATCAGTCCCTGCCCCAATGTCTAAATGCTATTTTAGGTATTAATATAGTAGATTTTTAAATATTACACAAATACCTGTAGTAATTACAGTTGTTTTATAGGGTCCTTAATATATTTGAATTGGGAGCCAAGCAAGTCTGTGAATCAGATTTGGGTTCTATTGTCCAGTTTTTAATTTAAGTGCAACTAACCCCAAAACGTATAAGTTTTGATTAAGTTCATAAATATATGACATACGTTTAGACTTACGTGTGTTGCAGCATTCTCCCCGATTCTGCAGGTTCCTGAAAATATCTCTCTCTTGTTCTAATTTTACTCTGGGGCGGAGCCCCTGGATGGACAAACAGACCACCCCTTTCAGATACAGTAGACAGAGCACCCCTTTCAAATACATAATATAAATATATTTTTTGCTCTGGATCACACACAGAGGATATATAGCAGTAATGAACAGCAGTAACGGTAGTCGTCACTGAGTGATGCACCAATAGAAATATATTTTTTTGCTTTGGATCACACACAGAGGATATATAGCAGTAGTGTGCAGCAGTACTGATTGTCGTCACTGAGTGACGCACCAATATAAATATATTTTTTGCTTTGGATCAGATGCAGAGGTGTACGGAAGTACTGGTAGTCATCACTGAGTGACGCACCAATAGAAATATATTTTTTTGCTCTGGATCACACACAGAGGATATAAAGCAGTAGTGTATGGCAGAACTGGTAGTCATCACTGAGTGATGTACCAATAGAAATATATTTTTTCTCTTGATCACACACAGAGGATATATAGCAGTAGTGTACAGCAGCCGCAGTACTAGTAGTCAAAGTGACGCACCAATAGATATATATTTTTTGCTTTGTATCACATACATAGGATATATAGCAGTAGTGTATGTCAGTACACAGCCCCTTAGACAGAGAACAACACCTGGTCCTATACACTGCCACAATATGCTATATGCAGTGCACTGTCTATTATGCAGAGCCCTAACATAGTGACAGTCACAGTATACCTACACAAGCAGCACCCCAGGTTAACTCAACTCTCCTGCTGCAACCCCTCTGCTCTCTCCTGCCCCCTTTCCATAACCTGCCTACCCGATTACAGCACAGAAGGAATACGTCCCTACTGTGCACTCTCCAAGTCGCTGATCACCGGGACTATATATAGAATCCAAAACCCGCGAGATATGACAGCGAGATGATGACGTTTTGCTTTGTTTTCGGATCAGAGTTAGGCACAAAAAAACGAGCCTGACTTGGATCCGGACTCAGATCTTAAAGCTCGGGGGGTGGGGGTGGGGGTGGGGGGGTGGCTTGGTTCTCAGGGAACCGAACCCGCTCATCCCTAGTTTAACTTTATTTTTGTTTTTCATTTTCGCTTACCCCAACTCCTCCTTACTCTGCAATCTCTGTCCTATTCTTCCCACTGCTTCCCCCATAACCCCTATAAATTGAAAACTCAAATGAGTGTGTCTTCTTTATATAATTATTTTAACTACTCACTATAATTATGTATCTAGGTTAATCTGTATACTGTATGTTTTAGTCTTTACTTATGTATACTGTTGTTAGTTTTATCCCCTTGTATGAACCATTGTGGTACCCAATAAATATATTTATTAACAGTTATTTATTCCATATAACACACATTCTGCAGCGCTTTACAGATAATATTTGGCAATTCCTACCAGTCACTGCCCCTCCAATGTATATTCCCTACTACATGCACACACACATACTGTACGCAGGGCCGGTTCAAGGGCGCTCTGCGCCCCGGGCAGGAAAAGGGGTGTGGCCTAATACAGGGGGCGTGGTCAGTTACGCCCCCTGTACATTGCTAGCGCCGCTTGAATGCTGAGCGGTGCGCGATGACGTCATCGCGCACCGCACAGCAAAAGGTCCTCTCCACGAAGGGAAACTAGACACTATGCGTCTAGTTCCCTTCGTGGAGAGGACCTTTGCTGTGCGGTGCGCGATGACGTCATCGCGCACCGCTCAGCAAAGTTACTCTCCACGAAGGGAAACTAGACGCATAGCGTCTAGTTCCCTTCACAGAAGGCGAACGGGGACGGCAGCGGGCAGCGGAGGCGGACAGGGGACACAGCAAGCAGCAGTGGCGGATCTTGCTACGGTGCGGCGCCCTCCGGATGGCGCCAGCGCCCTCTGGAAGGCGACGCCCCGGGCAAAAGTCCTGCTTGCCCGTGGCAAGATCCGCTACTGACTGTACACACTAAGGTTACATTTTTGTCTGGAGCCAATTAACCTACCATTATGTTTTTGGATTATTGGAGGAAACCGGAACACCAAGATAGAAACCCATGTAGACTATACAAGCTCTACACAGTTAGGGCTGTGGTGGTAATCGAACTCAAGACCTCGGTGCTATGAGGCAGCAATGCAATCCATTACACCAATCATGCTGCCCCAGAGATAATAATGACAATAATTATTTTAATAAACAGACGTATCTGATGAGTGAGGTCATACTAATCTTGTCGGTCGCAACATTGCTCGTATCAGGCCATTTCTATCCCAGAGTGCAACTAATCTTATCATCCACTCACTGGTCATCTCACGACTCGACTACTGCAATGTTCTCCTCACTGGCCTCACTTGCTCCCACATCGCTCCCCTCCAATCTGTCCTCAACTCTGCAGCTAGGCTCATCTTCCTCTCCCACTGCTCCACATCTGTCACTCCCCTTCAACAAAATCTACACTGGCTCCCATTCCCCTACAGAATCCTCTTCAAACTCCTCACCCTCACATACAAGGCCATCTCTAATTCCACTGCTCCCTACATCTCCAACCTCCTCTCCCTTCATACTCCCTCCCGCCCCCTACGGTCGACCAATGACCGTCGCCTCTCCACCGCCCTGGTCACTGCTTCCCATGCACAAGTTCAATATTTTGCCCGGGCTGCACCCCTTCAGTGGAATGCGCTCCCCCGCTCCATTAGACTCTCCCCGACCTTACAAAGCTTCAAATGGGCACTGAAAACCCACCTATTTATCAAAGCGTACCCCTCCGATGCATAACCTAGTCCTGAGGCTGCTCCTCCATCCCCTTGCCCCATGCCTTGAACATCTCTGCTTTGCTTGCATACTGCCATCAGGCTTCCTCCTGCTTGCTTGCACCTCATGGCATCTGTCTGTCGCCCCTCCCTACTAGATTGTTAGCTCTTCAGAGCAGGGCCTTCTTTCCTCTTGTTGTCTAAACCATCTTCTCAACACATTTCACTCAGCGACCATCTTTACCTGCTTTTTCTCCTAATGGTAAAGGCTCCTCTCTATCTATGGCCGCCAGCCCCAAGTAGTACAATGATTACTACCTCGCTACTTACATCTAAGCTGTATTATGTTTTGAGAATTGTGGTGCTCTTTGTTACCTGCACTCTATTTTTGTTATTTATTTACTGTTATGCTAAGCTTTGTCTCCCTGTGCTGTCCTTTGTACGGCGCTGCGAAACACTTGTGACGCCCTATAAATAAAATGTAATAATAATAATAATAATACTAAAGACGATGTAGTGTACATGCCAATGTTTAGAATGCCTGTGGGCGGACACCCGCACTGGAATCCTGACACCTGTCAGAATCCCGACACTGGAATCCTAACAGCCGACATCCTGAATGTAAGTTTGCGGTTGGGGTTAGGGATAGGCTGCGGGAGGGGGGAGGGTTAGGGTTAGGCACTAGAGGGAGGGTTAGCATTAGGATGCCGGAAAGAAGGGTTAGGATTATGCTGTGGAAAGGGAGTTTACGGTTAGGCTGCGGTGAAGGGAGGATTAGGGCTGGGAAAGGGTTAGCATACTTAACCACCAGGTGTCGGGATTCTAAGCATCGGGATGCCACCATCGGTCATGAGACTGCCAGTGTTCTAAATGCTGATCTCCATTACCCAAACAAGGTGAAAGTGCCTGACAAGGCAGAGGTAGTTTTTTTTTTTAAACGTAAGTAGGAACATAGCGCTAAATTTTTAACCATTTCCATGATAATTTAATACTCTCTCTTCATTACTGCAGTCTATACTCTGTAACAGATTTCAGCACAGCCAAGCAATCATCATCATCATCGTATTATCAGTCATGCTTAATTTTGTAGAGATGTATAAAGAAAACTGGTTCCCAAGAAAGTATGGTACATGGCCAAATATTAAATATATGTTGTCTGTACTAATGTATATAAATAGAATGTATACTTAATATTTAATTGGTTTACTCTTTGTTGAATTCTCAGTACATTTTATCCTGCTAATGTTGAAAATTCACATTTAATTTTCCGTTTTGTAAAGAGAACACCATATCTAAATGTGGCATACTAGCTATTAGAGGAATGCAAAAGTTCTACAGACTTAATTAAAGAACAATTAACCATTTTTCTAATTGACTAAGTGCGATGGTATTGAAAATCTATTAGTTTGTGCACAGTTGGAACTTAATGATACAACAGGTCAAATGATGATTAAATATGAAGCTCAGATGCTTGTGCATCAAAACTATTTTTAATTGGCGGGTAGAATTGTTTAAGTGTCAAATGCTTTCAGTATTTCGCTAGGGCTATTTGCTGTTTCATTTTAAAAGGGCCCTGAAACGCAGAGCTAGTCATGCATTTTATTTTCAGTACAAAAGCGGATTGATTTAACTCTGCAGAAGTCCTCAGATGACTTTTCCGGCAAAGCAGAGTGCGGCATATCACAGAAAATGTAAATTGCACATTTAATTAGCGATGCATTTAATGTACTAGCAAAGAATTAATATAGTGACAACATTGATTCAATAATTCTACGGTAATGCCAGCTTTTGAGTGAAAACCTTTAAAACCCCCAACCACTTATGCCCCATTATCCGAATTGTAGAGGGACTATCCCTTGGGATAACCATCTTTGCACTATGAAGGCCACAATTGATCAGCACCATGCCTGATGCCATTGTCACATCACTGTATGCCATAAACATTCAAAGTTTCAATGCCAGCTGTCAACGTGTTTGGAACTTTGCATTTGCAGCACAGAGACATGATAAACAGGGTGCACTTTTGTTTTAATTGACATATCCTATTACAACATAAAAAAGAAAGAAAAATAACTTTTTCTCAAATTCATTTTTCACAAAAGTGCAGTAATCCAATTAGGTGTGAGCAGTTTGTACCAGTGAGTAAAGGGCCCCATACACTAGAACGATTATGCCCAATTTCAGCCCAATACGGGCATTCGGGCCGCTATATTGGGTGAAATCGGGCATTTTGGCTGTGTATCCGTTCCAATTCGCAGCCCCGTGAGGGTCGGATCGGCTCCCCTAGATCGTTAGTGCTGCACTTGTGATATGACGGTTCCCGCAGGCATGGCTGGGATCGCATATGATATATCGCATGCAAAATGTACCAAATTGTTTGGAATCGTATGGAACCACTCCCGGGAGAGTTCAAGGGAAATTGCCTCCGACTTCAGCCTCAGACATATCGTTGTAGTGTATGGGGCTAGTGTGCTGCACTGGCCCCATACAGGGGGTGCCAGTGTGCCAGTGTGCTGCATCAACAGTACCGGCGGTCTTGCATATTTTTATTTTGTTAGCAAAATTATTTTTTTATAACTACTGGAACTTTTCTTCACAATATTGTACCAGATTTTTTGAACAAACATTAAACCTTTATCAATGAGGACAGGAGCGCTGTAATGCAGCACCTCCGATGATTGGATAATTGCAGATGCATCACAGAAGCTTATTGACTGTTTGTTGTGTTTATTATATGATTTTGTGGGTGCATTTCAGAATACTGTACTTTTTTTGCCACTTTCTTTTGTATACATTCAGTATCTACTGTTTTCTTTTAATTAAGTCAATCCTTAACTAATGATTTGTTTGCTTTAAAAAGTAGTAAGGGGCATTCTGCACGCTCTCCCAAATTTATGGGGTGGCACTCCAAAGAGAGTTAGTCCACCCCCCCCCCCCCCCCAAAGCAATCCACTTCCCAACTGAAGTTGATGGCCTAGCGGTTGGATGCCGTGATCAGTTTTGGATTGCGTCTTCTTCCCATCATTGGTGGTAAAAAGCGGTGACTCACAGCTTTGAAGAGCCTACGCAGAGCAAAGATGACATTTTCATGGCACCGCGCCTCCACCCATCAGACATTGATGCCCCCTCTAGAGCTCCAAAACTTTTTAAAATATGGTTAAAAAAGTTCCAAATTTGTTAGTAGGGAGCATTAAAGTGACATTATTATTTTTCCCAATATGACCATTATATCAAGTGCTTGGACAGACCACAAAAGGTCCACGGTCATTTACACTAGAGTAACTTTTAGATGTAAGTAGAGATGTGCGCAGACCCCCATGTTTTGGTTTTGATTCTAATTCATCATTCAGTTTTTAGTTTGGTTAAAAATGTATTAAAAACATTGATAATCATTGAAAAAATTTATAAAAACAGCTAAAATCATTTGATTTTTGCAATCCAAACCCAAAATGTAAATTTAAAATCCAAATTCTGAACTGCGGGAAGATCCAAACTGGGACTTGGTTCAGATCAGATCGCCTCTGGAGATCTGGAGCCGGTTTTGGTTTGGTTTGGATCCACAAAACTTGTCTATTCAGATTTCTGGAGAACCGAACTGCACCGCTTTAGAAGTTAGGGCATTAAATGAGCATCCTCTAGCTGTGTGTTATCATTTTCTTTAACGCTTTAGTTTTTGCATTGCTCTCCAGCAGCAGCAGATGGACATAATAGACAACAGGTTAGTGGAACATTGCATTTACACTACATTTAAGTCATAGGCTCTGCAATAGAGATGAGCGGGTTCGGTTCCTCGGGATCCGAATCCCCCCGAACTTCACCCATTTTACACGGTTCCGAGGCAGCCTCGGATCTTCCCGCCTTGCTCGGTTAACCAGAACGCGCCCGAACGTCATCATCCCGCTGTCGGATTCTCGCGCGATACATATTCTATATAAGGAGCTGCGCGTCGCTGCCATTTTCACTCGTGCATTGGAGATTGAATGGAGAGGATGTGGCAGCGTTCTCTCCCTGAAAAGCTCCGTAATCTGTGCTCAGTGTGCTGCAAATATCTGTGCTCAGTGTGCTGCAAATAATCTGTGCTCAGTGTGCTGAAAATATCTACGTTCTCTGCCTGAAAACGCTCCATATCTGTGCTCAGTGTGCTGCAAATATCTGATCAGTGTGCTGCATTGTGGGGACTGGGGAACACCAGTATAAGTATATACATGATGCGGTCATTCACTGGTACCTGGTGACAGAACATATACTGGATTCCCCCACAATGTAACTTTATATCTGTCAACTATATACATGATGTGGTCATTCACTGGTACCTGGTGACAGAACGTATACTGGATTCCCCCATAATGTAACTTTATATCTGTCACCTACAGTATATACATGATGTGGCCATTCACTGGTACCTGGTGACAGAACGTATACTGGATTCCCCCACAATGTAACTTTATATCTGTCACCTATATACATGATGTGGCCATTCACTGGTACCTGGTGACAGAACGTATACTGGATTCCCCCACAATGTAACTTTATATCTGTCACCTATATACATGATGTGGTCATTCACTGGTACCTGGTGACAGAACGTATACTGGATTCCCCCACAATGTAACTTTATATCTGTCACCTATATACATGATGTGGTCATTCACTGGTACCTGGTGACAGAACGTATACTGGATTCCTCCACAATGTAACTTTATATCTGTCACCTATATACATGATGTGGTTATTCACTGGTACCTGGTGACAGAACATATACTGGATTCCCCCACAATGTAACTTTATATCTGTCACCTATATACATGATGTGGTCATTCACTGGTACCTGGTGACAGAACGTATACTGGATTCCCCGACAATGTAACTTTATATCTGTCATCTATATACATGATGTGGTCATTCACTGGTACCTGGTGACAGAACGTATATTGGATTCCCTCACAATATAACTTTATATCTGTCACCTACAGTATATACATGATGTGGTCATTCACTGGTACCTGGTGACAGAACGTATACTGGATTCCCCCACAATGTAACTTTATATCTGTCACCTATATACATGATGTGGTCATTCACTGGTGACAGAACGTCTACTGGATTCCCCCACAATGTAACTTTATATCTATCACCTATATACATGATGTGGTCATTCACTGGTACCTGGTGACAGAACGTATACTGGATTCCCCCACAATGTAACTTTATATCTGTCACCTATATACATGATGTGGTCATTCACTGGTGACAGAACGTATACTGGATTCACCCACAATGTAACTTTATATCTGTCACCTATATACATGATGTGGTCATTCACTTGTGACAGAACGTATACTGGATTCCCCCACAATGTAACTTTATATCTATCACCTATATACATGATGTGGTCATTCACTGGTACCTGGTGACAGAACGTATACTGGATTCCCCCACAATGTAACTTTATATCTGTCACCTATATACATGATGTGGTCATTCACTGGTGACAGAACGTATACTGGATTCACCCACAATGTAACTTTATATCTGTCACCTATATACATGATGTGGTCATTCACTTGTACCTGGTGACAGAACATATACTGGATTCCCCCACAATGTAACTTTATATCTGTCACCTATATACATGATGTGGTCATTCACTGGTACCTGGTGACAGAACATATACTGGATTCCCCCACAATGTAACTTTATATCTGTCACCTATATACATGATGTGGTCATTCACTGGTACCTGGTGACAGAACATATACTGGATTCCCCCATAATGTAACTTTATATCTGTTACCTATATACATGATGTGGCCATTCACTGGTACCTGGTGACAGAACGTATACTGGATTCCCCCACAATGTAACTTTATATCTGTCACCTATATACATGATGTGGTCATTCACTGGTACCTGGTGACAGAACGTATACTGGATTCCCCTACAATGTAACTTTATATCTGTCACCTAAATACATGATGTGGTCATTCACTGGTGACAGAACGTATACTGGATTCCCCCACAATGTAACTTTATATCTATCACCTATATACATGATGTGGTCATTCACTGGTACCTGGTGACAGAACGTATACTGGATTCCCCCACAATGTAACTTTATATCTGTCACCTATATACATGATGTGGTCATTCACTGGTGACAGAACGTATACTGGATTCCCCCACAATGTAACTTTATATCTGTCACCTATATACATGATGTGGTCATTCACTGGTAGCTGGTGACAGAACATATACTGGATTCCCCCATAATGTAACTTTATATCTGTCACCTATATACATGATGTGGTCATTCACTGGTACCTGGTGACAGAACATATACTGGATTCCCCCATAATGTAACTTTATATCTGTTACCTATATACATGATGTGGTCATTCACTGGTACCTGGTGACAGAACGTATACTGGATTCCCCTACAATGTAACTTTATATCTGTCACCTAAATACATGATGTGGTCATTCACTGGTGACAGAACGTATACTGGATTCCCCCACAATGTAACTTTATATCTATCACCTATATACATGATGTGGTCATTCACTGGTACCTGGTGACAGAACGTATACTGGATTCCCCCACAATGTAACTTTATATCTGTCACCTATATACATGATGTGGTCATTCACTGGTGACAGAACGTATACTGGATTCCCCCACAATGTAACTTTATATCTGTCACCTATATACATGATGTGGTCATTCACTGGTAGCTGGTGACAGAACATATACTGGTTTCCCCCACAATGTAACTTTATATCTGTCACCTATATACATGATGTGGCCATTCACTGGTACCTGGTGACAGAACGTATACTGGATTCCCCCACAATGTAACTTTATGTCTGTCACCTATATACATGATGTGGTCATTCACTGGTGACAGAACGTATACTGGATTCCCCCACAATGTAACTTTATATCTGTCACCTATATACATGATGTGGTCATTCACTGGTACCTGGTGACAGAACATATACTGGATTCCCCCACAATGTAACTTTATATCTGTCACCTATATACATGATGTGGTCATTCACTGGTACCTGGTGACAGAACATATACTGGATTCCCCCATAATGTAACTTTATATCTGTCACCTATATACATGATGTGGTCAGTCACTGGTACCTGGTGACAGAACGTATACTGGATTCCCCCACAATGTAACTTTATATCTGTCACCTATATACATGATGTGGCCATTCACTGGTACCTGGTGACAGAACGTATACTGGATTCCCCTACAATGTAACTTTATATCTGTCACCTATATACATGATGTGGCCATTCACTGGTACCTGGTGACAGAACGTATACTGGATTCCCCTACAATGTAACTTTATATCTGTCACCTATATACATGATGTGGTCATTCACTGGTACCTGGTGACAGAACATATACTGGATTCCCCCACAATGTAACTTTATATCTGTCACCTATATACATGATGTGGTCATTCACTGGTACCTGGTGACAGAACATATACTGGATTCCCCCATAATGTAACTTTATATCTGTCACCTATATACATGATGTGGTCATTCACTGGTACCTGGTGACAGAACGTATACTGGATTCCCCCACAATGTAACTTTATATCTGTCACCTATATACATGATGTGGCCATTCACTGGTACCTGGTGACAGAATGTATACTGGATTCCCCTACAATGTAACTTTATATCTGTCACCTATATACATGATGTGGTCATTCACTGGTACCTGGTGACAGAACATATACTGGATTCCCCCACAATGTAACATTATATCTGTCACCTATATACATGATGTGGCCATTCACTGGTACCTGGTGACAGAACGCATACTGGATTCCCCTACAATGTAACTTTATATCTGTCATCTATATAATAATTATAGTAGTACAGTACAGTACAGTAGGCCATGGCTGTATCTTGCAGCTCTGTGTCACTGCAAGTATCCATTCCATATCTGTACGGCATTTTTGTGAGCAGTATATATAGTATTACAGTGCAGCATTTTGGTGACTAACAGTATATAGTTGTACAGTAGGCCATTGCTGTATCTTGCAGCTCTGTGTCACGGCAAGTATCCATTCCATATCTGTGCTGCATTTTTGTGAGCAGTATATATAGTATTACAGTGCAGCATTTTGGTGACCCAACAGTATATAGTTGTGTACAGTAGGTCATTGCTGTATCTTGCAGCTCTGTGTCACTGCAAGTATCCATCCATTCCATTTTCTTCCAGTGATTTGGACCAATAATATCATTGATTAGAACGAATAATTCCAGTGATTTTGTCATTTTCTTCCAGTAATTTGGACCAATAATACCATTGATTAGAACAAATAATTCCAGTGATTTTGTCATTTTCTTCCAGTGATTTGGACCAATAATACCATTGATTAGAACAAATAATTCCTGTGATTTTGTAATTTTCTTCCAGTGATTTGTACCAATAACACCATTGATTAAAACAAATAATTCCAATGATTTTGTCATTTTCTTCTAGTGATTTGGACCAATAATACCATTGATTAGAACGAATAATTCCAGTGATTTGGACCAATAATACCATTGATTAGAACGAATTATTACAGTGATTTTGTCATTTTCTTCCAGTGATTTGGACCAATAATACCATTGATTAGAACGAATAATTCCTGTGATATTGAGGTGTTTGTGTCGCTTAGCTTAGCCGTCCAGCGACCACAGTGCACCTCTTTTTCTCTTTTCTTTGCATCATGTGCTGTTTGGGGCCAATTCTTTTAAGTGCCATCCTGTCTGACACTGCAGTGCCACTCCTAGATGGGCCAGGTGTTTGTGTCGGCAACTTGGGTCACTTTGCTTAGTCATCCAGCGACCTCGGTGCAAATTTTAGGACTAAAAATAATATTGTGGGAGACTTCCGGTTCCGGTACCCATGGAGTGAGCCGCACGCTGCAGGAGCTCCGTCCCGCCGCCCACCGCAATAAACCTTTTCAAGGCTGCTACAGCCTCTACATCACCCGGCATACCCTCTGCAAATTCTGCGGTCAGCATGGACCGCTATGTGACGCCCATGGCTGCGGCTACACAGGCTCCTGCAGGCGTAAATGCGAGGCTGGAAAAGCGCCGCGCGGGAACCAACATGGCGCCTGGCGCCGGCCCTGAAGTCACCTCCCCAGCCTCCAAAAAAGTCGCGGCCGAGGGGACAGACATCACAGGATCACAGGTATGCCGTGACCCTGAAGCCCCTGTAACGTATGGAGATGTAGTGGCAGCAATAAAGGCAACCATGGCCCCTCTGTTATCACAGGCTGTCACTGATATCACTACACAGCTGCAGCACTTACAGCAGAGAGTCTCTCACACTGAATCCCAGCTGCAAGCTGCAACTCATGATATTGAGGGACTGCATCACTCAGTAAAATCTCTTACCACAGAGAATTATCAAATATGGAATAAGCTAGATGATATGATAAATCGCTCAAGAAGAAATAATATCAGATTGGTGGGTTTACCAGAGTCACTTAAGGGCACAGCACTATCTCATTTTGTACGTGTCACCCTGCCTACACTTTTGGGCATAGAACGAGACTGCAGTGATCTAGTTATTGAGAGGGTCCATCGTGTGGGCCCTGTCCCCACCCCCGCCAGACCGCGTCCACGGGTAACACTGTTTCGCTGTCTAAACTACCTTCATAAAATGGCATTCTGGTCTGCATCCCGAAAAATGAAAGATATCCAATGGGAGGGTAACAAGCTTTTCATATTCCAGGACTATTCGGTGGAACTGACCCGGGCCCGTAAAGCGTTTTCACCTATTTGCACTCAACTTGTGTCCGAGGGCCGCAAGTTTGGATTACTCTACCCCGCACGCTTACGCATTTATGAGGGTACCTCCCACAAAGATTTTCTATCACCCGCAGACGCAGTGGCCTACCTCCGTATTATCTCTAGAGAAGACACCACAGATATTACAGACCTCCCTTCGACGGCTGCTGGATTATAATATACAGGTTTTCCCCCTGCGATTTCATCATATATTCTACGTGAACTGTGCTGGTTCTTTTTGCAAATGATCTCTTGCAGTGACTGCTGCCGCTCTATATTTGATTCGGCTTCATTATATCTTCGATATGATTACATATATACAAAACAAGAAGAAAAAAAAAAATGTTCTATAATTGTTTATCATGTTACTTGCATATGCTGGGGACTCCCCCATTATCATGGACTTCCGTGGTTATGTTTGCTTATTTGTAATCCTTCCCATATATTCTCTACATTACTCGACGCACTACATTTCACCCAGGAGCTGTTGTTTTTAGGAGTATGCTGTTACCCTGCTTATTTTTTTGTGGGATGCTGGGTGGGTATAGATAATAGAATTATGGCGGTGGGGAGGGGATCCTCCTTTCCTGTTAGTGCCCATCACTGTATACTCGGGCGCGGGTACACCATCACTGGTGCTCGCTCATGCTTGCTGACCGGAGGTCACTGGCCACTGGCATATTAGTGACTTTTAAAATTGTACTTCTACGATTGTACGGCCTGTTACTCACGATTGCCTCCTATCTCCCTTTTTCATCTCTTGTTTTGTCTCTTTCCACCCTCCACTTCCCCACCCCCCATCCATCAGGTTGTGATTATGTCGCTGTTTCTTGTGAAGGTGGTAAAGAATGCATCTGTTTTGCCTTTTCCTCTGACATATGGCTGACCTGACGGTAGGATCCTGGAATGTTGGGGGCTTTAATTCCCCAGCAAAGAGACGGAAAATACTCCTCTATCTTAATAAACAACGGGTAGACCTGGCGCTCCTCCAGGAAACACACCTGACTTCAGAGGAGACGGCAAAACTAAATGCTTTGAATTGGCGAGTATTGGGGTTTACCTCTTTCAATTCTAAAGCCAGAGGTGTTGCTATATTGATCAAACGTTCTATCCCGGCGGAAGTTCTGCCCACTGTGGCTGATCCTGAGGGTCGTTATGTGATACTATCTGCTAAGATACATGGTAGAGTTTATTCAATGTGTAATGTATATGCACCTAACGTCTATTCTAAGAAATTTTTTCAGTCCTTACTGGCCAAACTGACTCCCTTCCTCACAGATCCCTTGATACTCAGTGGGGATTTCAACCTTATCTCCTCCTCCTACCTAGACAGATCACACCCACCAGCAAGACCTCTCTCATTGCCCAAATTCGGGGTACCCCTACTGGCTGAAAGACTGCAGGTAGTAGATATTTGGAGAGCCTTACACCCCACAGACAAAGAATACACCTGCCTCTCTGCGGCCCATCATACATTGTCTAGGATAGACTACATTTTATTATCCCATTCTCTTCTACCACATATATCCGACTCTCAAATTGAGGCAATATCTCTGTCGGACCATGCTCTAGTCACAGCGACCCTTCACTTTCCAGACGCTCCCTCATCTCCCAAATTGTGGAGATTCCCTACATATCTAGCCAACTCCCTGAAATTTCAACAAAGACTGGAATCTTCTTGGGAATCTTATAAGACTAATAATTCATCCCATTTAGATGAGGATCCTATATTATTTTGGATGACCGCAAAGTCGGTTCTCCGAGGTGATATAATATCCTATGTCTCCGCCACTAACAAGAAATACGCCTCTAAGTACCTAGAGTTCCAGAAGCCCCTGTCGACGGCCTATCAGCAATACAAATCCTCTCCTACTCCACACAACCGTCTTCTTTATTTGGAGGCCAAAACACATTTCGATGAATTTATGTCTTCCATGGGTAATAGGTTCTCATTTTCAGTGAATCACAGGTTTTATAAGTTTGGCAATAGAACTGGAAAATTGTTAACGACTCTTCTTACTGGTTCCCGCCCTCCCATGGTCACCCATCCCTTACGCACCACCACTGGCGCATTAACTACAAACAACCAAGAAATCTCTGAGATAATGAAATCTTTCTATAAAGATTTATACTCCTCAACACCACATCCCTCCCCTTCCACGGAACCCACCCCTCCACCATGGCCCAAGGAGTTTTGGGACACTATTCCTATCCCCCAACTTCAACCCTCCATGGTACAATCATTGCTCGATCCGATCTCATTGGAAGAAGTCCAGAGTGTCATTGGTCAATTTGGCAGAGATAAAGCACCGGGCCCTGATGGCTTTAGTGCCGATTTTTATAAAATCCTTTTACCCCGCATAGGGGACACTCTAGTGTCTGTACTAAATGCGATTTTGTCCTCTGACACTCTTCCCAGACATTTTAATACTGCTGTCCTTAAAGTCCTTCCTAAACCGGGTAGAGATTTGTCCCAGCCTGGATCATATCGCCCGATCTCATTGTTAAATCTTGATTATAAGTTACTCACTAAAATATTAGCAAATCGAATTAAATTATTACTCCCCCAAATTATACACAAGGATCAAACTGGATTCATTTGGGGTAGACACTCAGAGATCAATGTGCGGAGAGTTTTAACTGCCATTTATACAGCTTCCTCTTTTTCTTCTCCTTCTTTAACTCCTCTTTCCCCTCCCCCAGTTATTCTCTCCCTTGACGCTGAGAAAGCGTTCGACCTCGTGGATTGGGACCATCTTTTCTCTACTATCCTGCACTTTGGCTTTCCTAACGACTTTGTGAATCTTCTAAAACTACTTTATACTGCTCCACAAACCCAGATTTCCTGTAATGGGGTACTGTCCTCATCATTTGAGATTCAACGCGGTACTAGACAGGGCTGCCCCTTATCGCCCTTACTATTTGCAATAGCACTGGAGCCCCTAGCGATAGCCTTATGCCAATCGAGAATTTTTAAGGGAATCAAAATTGGAGACATTGACCTCCGTCTTGCTCTTTTTGCCGATGACATGCTATTATTCGTTTCTGATCCATCGACCTCCATCCCGGAGATCCTTGGATTGATACAAGCATTCGGAACTAGGGCGGGATATAGAATTAATGTGGCCAAGTCAGAGCTTCTACCCCTGGGCCCTTCTGCTCATAACATTTCCAAACTCCTCCCATCTCTTTCCTTTAAAATTTCCCACGCAAAGCTTACCTACCTGGGGATTCAAATCCCAGCGAATCTCTCCAGACTATATGAGGAGAACTACACCCCTGCCTTAACACGTGTCACCTCGTTGCTAGATAGCTGGAAATTGCTGCCTCTGTCACTGTTGGGGAGGATAGCCGTCTTGCAAAGCATAGTCTTCCCGAAATTATTTTATCTTATGCAGATGCTCCCGATCCGCCTCAAGACTCAAGACATCCAATATTTACGAAAAATCATGTCAAAATTCCTGTGGAAGGGGAAAAAAGCATTTATCGCTTTGGATAAACTAATGGCCCCTAAGGCCGCAGGAGGCTTTGGAGTACCTGATTATATGTCCTACTCTATGGCGACTCTATTCCGATGTGCTGCTGACTGGCTGTTTGACAGGGAACTCTTCACAGACTCTGCTCTAGATGAGGCCTTATTTACTCCCTACTCCCCGGGAGCATTGCTTCTGTCCAAACCCTCCCTGATCCCAACTCACATCCTTAACAATCCTCTTTTTCATGATATTTATTACAACTGGCGCACCCTACACAAGAAATTTAAATGTAACCCTGAGGTGTCTGTATGTATTCCGCTATGGGGCAACCCCGCCTTTCCCCCATCTCTCATTAACTCCAATTACCGGCTCTGGAAAGAGAAGGGTCTGTCTAACTCTTCCAAAGTGTTTGACCCGGGGGGATCTATATATCCATTCTCATCACTCCGAGAGAAATATGACCTGCCTCACTCTCATTTTTTCATGTATCTCCAGACCCGACATTATTTAGACTCAATAACTCGTATGCGCAGCATACCACATGACTCGTCCCCCTCCTCTCACCCATTGTTAGTCACACTTAATATTCACAAAGCCGGACCAACACGCATTAGACAGATTTATACCATCCTGACTTCCCGCACAACAGAAGGTAGATGGGACAAACTATTTACCCAATGGTGTAAGGATATACCTGGCCTGACTAGTCACCATCAACTTAGTGATCATTATGTCTCTACCTTGAAAGCCCTGGCTTCACCTTACCTACAAGAGGTTCACCTCCGAACTTTACAGAGAGCCTATATCTCCCCAACCCAACATGCTCGATTTAACCCCTTGGAAACCGGGGAATGCCCCAAATGTCATGTTCGAATAGCTTCCTTCTATCACATGTTTTGGGAGTGTGGTCTGATCCGACGTTTCTGGCACAAATTATTAGCCTACATTAATCAGCTATTGAATATACGTGTATCAGCAACGCCCCTTTCTTGTTTATAGGCAAATTTTTCGGAATGGGATCTAGGGCCTGGGAAACAGCGAATTATTCCATTTCTCACTATCTTAGTAACAGTATCAAAGAAAATTATTTTATCCCACTGGTTATCGTCTTCTTCACCTACATTGGTAGAAGTTCATAGTAAGTTGTTACAGATCTTATATTACGACAGAAAATCGGCTCAAGTAAATATAGAGTCAGGTGTCAAAACTTTTTACAAAAAGTGGGGCCTTTACATTGACTCGCGGGATCAGACCACACAGGCCCAAATATTTAAGGTATTTGAGCACACTGAATGGTTCCTTCACAGGAAGATATTGGAAGAGTCCATGTTATAAAACTATTTTCCGTACCTTAAGATAAGCCCTAGAGTTGAAATTTAGTACTCTCCGTCCTGATATTGAAGTATCAATTGCTACCATACATTGTCTTTATGGATAAAAAACATCCTGATCCTTCTTCCCTACTTACCCTTATGTGTTTCCCTGTCCTCCCCCCCCCCTCCCTACTTTCTCTCTACTATTCTTTTATCTCCCCCTTTTCTTATGGACTTGTGTTTGATAATAATGTTTCTAATGTTCTACTTCAAGGAAGGATTTCCTGAGGTTTGATTTTTGGAGTACTATTTGACTCCAGTGCAATGTGTTCTTATTGATGAATCACATCTACTCCACGACTTTGACGATATTATAGATTTGATTCCTGACATTGATTGATGTACACACCAATGTTGTTTTTGTGCTTTATTCATCAAATAATTGCTATCTGTTTCTGTCTTACATTGTACTCTATGAAAATCATAATAAACAGATTTAAAAAAAATAAAAATAATATTGTGAGGTGTGAGGTGTTCAGAATAGACTGGAAATGAGTGGAAATTGTGGTTATTGAGGTTAATAATACTATAGGATCAAAATTACCCCCAAATTCTATGATTTAAGCTGTTTTTGAGGGGTTTTTGAAAAAAACCACCCGAATCCAAAACACACCCGAATCCGACAAAAAATTTTCAGGGAGGTTTTGCCAAAACGCTGCCGAATCCAAAACACGGCTGCGGAACCAAATCCAAAACCAAAACACAAAACCCGAAAAATGTCCGGTACACATCTCTACTCTGCAAGAAAGCCCACAATATATAGCTACAACTTCCTGTTTGCCCAATTGTACTGTATGTGACAACCGTAAAACGTGTATAAATAATCACAAATGGTTTCACTATTGTACCATGTGACACTACATTTAAGTGCATTTAAGTATTTTTTTTTAAATAAAAGATATGACATTCACATAATATATCTTAGGCTGTTCATTTAAATACAGATGGACTTTTTAACAAGAGCATTTTATTTATAAGTGATAAGTTTGTAGAATATGCAGTGCCAGAAAGACTGAAATGAGCTGCGTTAACCACTTAATTAAATGATTAGAACTCACACCATCTTGTTTAAATAAATAGTGATAGAAAATCAGTAAACAAACTCTTATAACACAGTTTTAAGCACTACATTTACATTACACTGATGTGGTTAAGGTAATAAGCACTGATGTGGTTAAAGTTTTAAGTGGACAAATTAGGACAAGACAACTAGCACACAGTGACCAGCTGGTGGCATTGGAATTCTAAACAAATAATACTATGCAACATGGGTGTATATGCAATTGCGGTCGAATTGCCGCAAATGTCGAAAAACGGGGCATTTTCAGAAAAAAAACCTGTCGAATTGGATTCGACAATGCAATACAGTACTTTTCGACAAAAAAACTGCCGTTTCAGATTAGACTTTTTGCAATTCGACATTTGTCAAATTCAACATGTCTGCAATGGTAGAAATGTGGTTTTTCGACAAAAGTATATTAAATTGAAGAATGTCGATACGACAACAGTGCTTTTCGACAGTCATTTCATCAATTTCAGTCCGCCTCATTTTCCTGTCATGATCTAATAAAATTTTGAAAAAACATGGGTTTTTTTGTGTTTTTTTGATTGCTAATAGCATATCTATTTATATTAGAAGGGATTATCTACTTGGTTTGTCTATTTATGAGCCACAAGTATTATTTAATAGATTTTTTAAAGAATATTTTTTTTTACTGACTAAAATAATATGGAGAGATCAGTGCATATTTTTCAGTGGGAAGGGGTGGTAATGGGTTAAAATTTCAGGGAAAAAATGAGTGGGGTCCCCCCTCCTAAGCATAACCAGCCTCGGGCTCTTTGAGCCGGTCCTGGTTGTAAAAATACGGGGGGAAAAAATGACTGGGGATCCCCCGTATTTTAACAACCAGCACCGGGCTCTGCGCCTGGTCCTGGTGCCAAAAATACAGGGGACAAAACACGTAGGGGTCCCCCGTATTTTTCACACCAGCACCGTGCTCCACTAGTCAGAGAGCTAATGCCACAGCCGGGGGACACTTTTATATAGGTCCCTGTGGCCCTGGCATTAAATCACTAACTAGTCACCCCTGGCCGGGGTACCCTAGAGGAGTGGGGACCCCTTAAATAAAGGGGCCCCTCCCCTCCAGCCACCCAAGGGCCAGGGGTGAAGCCGAGGCTGTCCCCCCCATCCAAGGGCGGCGGATGGGGGGTTGATAGCCAAGTGTAAAAAAAAGAATATTGTTTTTTTGTAGCAGAACTACAAGTCCCAGCAAGCCTCCCCCGCAAGCTGGTACTTGGAGAACCACAAGTACCAGCATGCGGGGGGGATGGGCCCGCTGGTACCTGTAGTTCTACTACAAAAAAAATACCCAATTAAAAACAGTACACACACACCGTGACAGTATAACTGTATTACATACATGCACACCGACATACACACATACTTACCTATGTTGACACGAAGTGTCAGTCCCCTTGTCCACGTAGAATCCACGGGGTACCTGTAAATTATTATTATTATTACATTTTATTTATAGGGCGCCACAAGTGTTTCGCAGCGCCATACAAAGGACAGTACAGGGAGACAAAACTTAGCATAACAGTAAATAAATAACAAAAATGGAGTGCAGGTAACAAAGAGCAACACAGTTCTCAAAACATAATACAGCTTAGATGTAAGTAGCGAAGGAGTAATTATTGTACTACTTGGGGCTGGCGGCCATAGATAGAGATGAGCCTTTACCAGCAGGAGAGAAAGCAGGTAAAGATGGTCGCTGAGTGAAATGTGTCAAGAAGAGGGTTTAGACAAGAGGAAAGAGGGCCCTGCTCTGAAGAGCTAACAACCTAGTGGGGAGGGGCAACAGACAGATGACATGAGGTGCAAGCAAGCAGGTAGAAGCCTGGTGGTGGTATGCGAGTAAAGCAGATATGTCCAAGGCATGGGGCAGGGGGATGGAGGAGCAGCCTAAGGACTAGGTTATGCATTGGAGGGGTACGCTTTGATAAATAGGTGGGTTTTCAATGCCCATTTGAAGCTTTGCAAGGTCGGGGAGAGTCTAATGGAGCGGGGGAGCGCATTCCACTGAAGGGGTGCAGCACGGGCAAAATCCTGAACTCGTGCATGGGAAGCAGTGATCAAGGCAGAGGAGAGGCGACGGTTATCAGCCGACCGTAGTGGGCGGGAGTGAGTATGAAGGGAGAGGAGGTTGGAGATGTAGGGAGCAGTGGAATTAGAGATGGCCTTGTATGTGAGGGTGAGGAGTTTGAAGAGGATTCTGTAGGGGAATGGGAGCCAGTGTAGATTTTGTTGAAGGGGAGTGGCAGAAGTGGAGCGGCGGGAGAGGAAGATGAGCCTAGCTGCAGCGTTGAGGACAGATTGGAGGGGAGCGATGTGGGAGCAAGTGAGGCCAGTGAGGAGCACATTGCAGTAGTCAAGTCATGAGCTGACCAGTGAGTGGATGATAAGTTTAGTTGCACTCTGGGAGAGAAATGGCCTGATGCGAGCAATGTTGCGTAGCTGGAACCGACAAGATTGCGCCAGAGCTTGGATGTAGGGTGCAAAGGAGAGGGAGGAGTCAAGAGTGACGCCCAGGCAGCGGAGTTGGGGAACGGGGGAGATGATAGTGTTGTCAACAGTGATAGAGATTTTTGTAGGGGGTGTTGCTCTGGCTGGGGGAAAGATAATAAGTTCAGTTTTATCCATGTTGAGCTTCAGAGAGCGCTCAGACATCCAGGAGGAGATGGCAGAGAGGCAGCTGGAGACCTGAGAGAGGACAGAGGGGGACAGATCAGAAGAGGAGAGGTGGAGTTGTGTGTCATCAGCATAGAAGTGGTATTGAAGGCCAAATGAGTTAATGAGCGCACCCAGGGAAGAGGTGTAGAGGGAGAACAGAAGGGGGCCTAGGACAGAACCCTGAGGGACACCAACAGGAAGGATGGAATGGTGTGAGGTGGTTCCGGAGGCAGACACAGAGAAGGAGCGGTTAGTGAGGTATGAGGTAAACCAGTCAAGGACGGTGCTAGAGAGGCCAACATTTTGGAGTGTGCGGAGGAGGAGAGGGTGATCCATGGTGTCAAAGGCAGCAGAGAGGTCCAGAAGGATGAGCAAAGAGAAGTGGCCCTTGGATTTGGCCGAAAGCAGGTCATTGGTGACTTTCACCAGGGCAGTCTCGGTGGAGTGGAGTGGGCGAAAGCCAGATTGTAGTGGATCAAGGATGGAGTGGTCAGAGAGGTAGCTTGTGAGACGGCTGTAGACCAGTCATTCAAGTAGTTTGGAGGCGAAAGGGAGAAGAGAGATGTGGCGGTAGCTAGTGAGTGATAAAGGGTCGAGGTTGGATTTTTTGAGAATAGGGGACACCAGAGCATGTTTGAATGGTGAGGGAAAGATGCTAGTAGAGAGCGATAGGTTAAAGAGGTGAGCAAGGTGGGAGCAGGCAGTGGGGGGGAGGGAGCGGAGAAGATGGGAGGGGAGGGGGTCCAAGTGGCAGGTTGTGGGGGGAGAGGATAAGATGAGGGAGTGGACTTCCTTGTCTGAGGTGGGACGGAAGCAGGACAGGGTGGGATAGATGGACGGGAGGGATGGTGGGAGCAGGGGGGCAGCAGAGGGGTGACGGGAGGAGATGTAATTTTGAATATCCTCAATTTTGGAGATGAAGAAGGAGGCAAAGTCAGTGGGAGTGAGGGAAGAGGGGAGGGGAGGAGGAGGGGGGCGAAGGAGAGTGTTGAAAGTTTCAAAGAGTCGGCATGGACTGGAGGACTGAGAAGAGATAAGTGTTTGGAAAAAGGATTGCTTGGCGAGAGAAAGAGCAGAGCTATAGGAAGAGAGGATAAACTTGAAATGGAGAAAGTCCACCAGAGAGTGGGATCTCCTCCAGGAGCGTTCTGCAGACCATGAACATTTTTGTAAGAATCGTGTGAGTTTGGTGTGCCAGGGTTGGGGTTTGGAGCGGCGGAGGGGGACAGATGAGAGGGGGGGGCCACAGAGTCAAGGGCAGCAGTAAGGGAAGAGTTATAGAAGGAGGCTGCCTGGTTGGGACAAGTCATAGTGGAAAGAGGAGAGAGGAAGGTCTCGAGGGAGGACATGATAGCGGGGTTGAGGGACCCGAGATTGCGTCTGGTGATGGTGGGTCTGGGTGTGGAGCAGAGAGGGGAAGATGAGAGGGTGAAAGAAAGCAGATGGTGGTCAGAGAGAGGGAAGGAAGAGTTAGAGAAATCAGAGAGATCACATCGGTGGGTGAAGACAAGGTTGAGGGTAAATAAAATGATACTCACAACAATCCAGCGTAGATCGGTCCTCTTCTTTGTTTGTAATCCACGTACTTGGCAAAATAAAAAAATGACAAACACGATCCACGCACTGAAAGGGGTCCCATGTTTACGCATGGGACCCCTTTCCCCGACTGCCAGGATCCCCCGTGACTGCTGTCAAAGAGGGTCCCTTCAGCCAATCAGGGAGCGCCACGTCGTGGCACTCCCTGATTGGCTGTTCGCATCTGAGCTGTCAGGCGGCGCACTCGAGATACAATGTAGCACATAGGCGCTCCATTGTATCCAATGGTGGGAACTTTTCGGTCAGCAGTTGACCGCGAGGGTCACCCCACATAACCTCGCGGTCAACCGCTGACCGCAAAGTTCCCACCATTGGATACAATGGAGCGCCTATGTGCTACATTGTATCTCGAGTGCGCCGCCTGACAGCTCAGACGCGCACAGCAAATCAGAAGAGTGCCACGACGTGGTGCTCCCTGATTGGCTGAAGGGACCCTCTTTGACAGCAGTCACGGGGGGTCCCGCAGTCGGGGAAAGGTGTCCCATGTGTAAACATGGGACCCCTTTCAGTGCATGGATCGTGTTTGTTGTTTTTTTATTTTGCCAAGTACGTGGATTACAAAGAAAGAAGAGGACCGATCTACACTGGAGTGTTTTGAGTATAATTTTATTTACAGGTACCCCGTGGATTCTACATGGACAAGGGGACTGACACTTCGTGTCAACATAGGTAAGTATGTGTGTATGTCAGTGTGCATGTATGTAATAAATTTATACTGTCACAATGTGTGTGCACTGTTTTTATTTGGGTATTTTTTTTGTAGTAGAACTACAGGTACCAGCGGGCTCGTTTCCCCCCCACATGCTGGTACTTGTGGTTCTCCAAGTACCAGCTTGCGGGGAGGCTTGCTGGGACTTGTAGTTCTGCTACAAAAAACAATATATATTTTTTACACTTGGCTATCAGCCCCCCATCAGCCGCTATTGGATGGGGGGGACAGCCTCGGGCTTCACCCCTGGCCCTTGGGTGGCTGGAGCGGGAGACCCCTTGATTTAAGGGGTCCCCACTCCTCCAGGGTACCCCGGCCAGGGGTGACTAGTTAGCGATTTAATGCCAGGGCTGCAGGGACCTATATAAAAGTGTCCCCCGGCTGTGGCATTATCTCTCTGACTAGTGGAGCCCGGTGCTGGTGTGAAAAATACGGGGGACCCCTACGTGTTTTGTCCCCCGTATTTTTGGCACCAGGACCAGGCGCAGAGCCCGGTGCTGGTTGTCAAAATACGGGGGATACCCTGTCGTCCCCCCCCCCCGTATTTTTACAACCAGGACTGGCTCAAAGAGCCCGTGGCTGGTTGTGCTTAGGAGGGGGGACCCCACGCATTTTTTTTCAAGATTATTGAACACTTTTGTGCCGTCCATGAAGTCGAATCCAGGACGCACACTATCGTCAATTGGTCCGTTTTTCGACAGCGGGACTGTCGAATCCGTTTTTTATTGAAAATGTCAAATTCGGGTCCCGGCGGGAGGGTTTGTGACTGTCGAATTGTGTCGAATTAAAAAACGGTCAAATTCCAGCCGGAATTCAACCGCAATTGCATATACCCCATGATGTCTCAGACTATGAAGCTTTAGCAAGATTCTTACAATTATCTTTATTTATATGGGGCATGGACAGATACTTGGAAAAGTTTACCTGTTACATTGGTACCATAGTAGTATTCACTGTTTTGATAGTTTTGATGGTTTCCATGTTGTTCTTAACTGTGAATTAAGATTTGTTTTCTAACAATACGATTTTTGTACAATAGTTAAAGCATTTTATTACTGTAGAATATATTATTAAGTTCAAGTTTAGGATCATTTACTTAAGGATTTATTATTATATTTTCCTACATTGGCCACAAAAGCATTTCAGGGAGATTGTGAAAGCAGCATCTATGTGCATGGTGCGACAGAGGGTATGTACTGTTCCCCACCTAGAGGCATGCTATAAAATTGGATGCTTACGGCCAACTGTAAATGAGCTCCAAAGTAGCAGCGGCCATTTTATAGTAGCACACATCCTCTATATTTTTCTCTCCACTATTTCAGGAAGAGTGATGGCATCATCCAATGTTTTGCTCACCCAGATTGGCCTCAGGGAGATTGATAGAATCTTCAGGGAGTTAGGGAGACCACTATTTCAGGAAGTCTCCCTGACGTTCACAGAGAGTTGGCAGGCATGGTTTAATAGGCTGAGCACATACATTTTCACCATTGATTTTGATGAAGATGGGCTTTGAAAGCTTACAGATGGGGTAGCATTGCATGTGTTAGCATACAACATCAGATTAGTGTGTCCTGTTCCCCCTCATGAAAATGAATGCTGACCCTTCTTCAAATCTCTTCTAGCCAATAATTGTTAATACCAGCTTTCAGCATGTAAGCCAGGGAGTTAAACCAGTTTAAGTAATGTTATTGTAGCTCTTTTATGTGCTTGGAAGTAATTTCCATGCAAGAATATATGTGTCGCTTAACTGTAATGTAATGTACAAACCATCTTGCAATGTTAATTGTGTTAATTAAGCAGTCAAACTTGTTGGTTGGTCTCAAAGCATGTATAAAAGACCCTAGGGGTAAATGTAATAGGGTCCAAGTTGATGGTGGTGCGAGAATTCATGTGAGACTGCCCATATTTTAAAGTGGCAATCATTTAAAAGGCAAAACCAGCCTGGTTTTGCCTTATAAATAATTCATGCTTTAAAAATACACGCACCTCCGGCAACTTGGACCCTTTTACACATTTACCTATTACATTGCACGCCTGTGTAAGAGTAATGAATTTGGATCACATCAGTCATCAAACAATCTTGGATTAAATCGTACAATGCACAGGTCCCGGTGCGTTTCTCCACCTTCAGGGGCAGTTTCATCAGGGTCATAGGCGTATCTATAATGGATGCAGTGTGTGCGGTGCCCATGGGATCTCCTGGGGTCCAGGAGGGCCCACACAATACACCCTGCACCCATTATGTTCAATACTCACCCTCCGGAGTCCCGCACTATTTTCCCGGTGTTTTGCGCATGCACAGTAGGAAACTCACTAGGAAAATGGCCGCCATACCATTTTCCCAGAGATCTTCACATGTGCCCTAGGCTCTAGGACAGGGCCCAGAATCTCTGCGCCACCGGCTAGAGAGGAGGGGGCACGGACAGAGTCTGCACATGGTCCTCCTACTTTCTAGAAATGCCCCTGATCAGGGTGTGAGAGTAACCATTCTCTAACCAATCAGAGTGCCTCCATTTATTCCTATGGTGGCTGTGACTGGACATGCCCTCGCTGCCTACGCCCAGTGATCACAGAATGGGTTTGGGTATCACTAGACCTGGCCAAAACGGGATACCCTCTTACGATCAGTAACTGCCTGTTACTGACCCCACCAGGCTCTTCCACCAGGCTCCACAGTGGGCAGGTATATTGCTGCCACCACCAGGCTGCTACTACTTGGCACCTGGAACTACGTGCTGCTCAGGCTCCTACCACTAGCATCTGTACCTCTTGCTGCTGTGTATGCATAGGCATTCTGCTGCCACACATCCTGGTTGGCGTTGGCTGACACACGTTGGTCACTAACCAGGCCCATGTATTTGTAGCTGGTAGAAGGCGGAGCTTGGAGATGCGGGGCTGACTCCAGGAAAGGTGGAGAATTGGACTGTGTTTATTGCATTTCTGCTGGTCACAAGATTAAGGCAAAGATGTGTAATGCTCACAGTCTTAAAGAAGACCCTTCCTCCTTGTGAGCATTGCTCAGAGGGTAGCATACAAGATGGTTACAGCAGATCTCTTATGGCCCCCATACACTTGTGCGATGCCACAAGACGCGACATCGCGGGGCATCACACTGGCAGTTCAGGTGCGATGAAATCGGACCTGAACTGCCGAAGTGATTACCATGCGATCATGCGATAGATCGCATGGTAATCACGTGATGGGCACATCACCGCCGAGTGGCAGCGGCCTCTGGCCGCGCCAAGCGGGTGCCCATCCCACATCGCAGCGCGATTTAGTGCATGTGTTTAAAAAAACACATGCGACCGCACTGCGATGCAAGAAATATTATGTGCAGCACATACCATCATGAGAAGCGACATTTGGGCGGCTTGTCCTCACATCGCGTCTCATGGTACCTAGAATGTGCATGCAATCCTTCCATTTCTCTCACAGATGCGGTCGAAATCGAAGGATAGCACCTAATATCTCACAAGTGTATAGGCACCATTAGTAAAGCTGTGTACATATGGGCCCTCATTCCGAGTTGTTCGCTCGCTAGCTGCTTTTAGCAGCATTGCACACGCTAGGCCGCCGCCCTCTGGGAGTGTATCTTAGCTTAGCAGAATAGCAAACGAAAGATTAGCAGAACTGCTACTAAATAATTCCTTGCAGTTTCTGAGTAGCTCCAGACCTACTCACAGATTGCGATCAGCTCAGTCCGTTTAGTTCCTGGTTTGACGTCACAAACACGCCCTGCGTTCACCCAGCCACTCCCCCGTTTCTCCAGCCACTCCTGCGTTTTTACCTGGCACGCCTGCGTTTTTCAGCACACTCCCTGAAAACGGCCAGTTTCCGCCCAGAAACACCCACTTCCTGTCAATCACACTACGATCACTCGAGCAAAGAAAAAACGTCGCTCAAGCTTGTGCAAATCTCCAAAGTTTTGTGTTAAATTAATGAACGCATGCGCGCTGCATACCATGCGCATGCACATTTTCCACCTAATCGCTCCTTTGCGAAAAACGGCAACGAGCGAACAACTCGGAATGACCACCATGGTGAGATCCTTTCTATGCCCGATGTTGACTATGCGATTTCCCCTGAATTCCCCCAGAGCCCAGTTAGCACATATAGGAGGTCATTCCGAGTTGTTCGCTCCCAAGCGGATTTTAGCAGATTTGCTCATGCTAAGCCGCCGCCTACTGGGAGTGAATCTTAGCATCTTAAAATTGCGAACGATGTATTCGCAATATTGCGATTACACACCTCGTAGCAGTTTCTGAGTAGCTCCAGACTTACTCGGCATCTACGATCAGTTCAGTGCTTGTCGTTCCTGGTTTGACGTCACAAACACACCCAGCGTTCGCCCAGACACTCCTCCGTTTCTCCGGCCACTCCTGCGTTTTTTCCGGAAACGGTAGCGTTTTTTCCCACACGCCCATAAAATGGCCTGTTTCCGCCCAGTAACACCCATTTCCTGTCAATCACATTACGATCGCCAGAACGATGAAAAAGCCGTGAGTAAAATTACTAAGTGCATAGCAAATTTACTTGGCGCAGTCGCAGTGCGAACATTGCGCATGCGCATTAAGCGGAAAATCGCTGCGATGCGAAGATTTTTACAGAGCGAACAACTCGGAATGAGGGCCATAGTACAGATTTTGACTAAGTGCCAATTTTGACTATACTTAGTACTAGATTGTACACTAGTCAAGAATGACTTTACTGCACAGTATATCTAGCCTTACGATACCGACCCCACGGAAGTGCGCATCGGGATCGAATCTGTATCGCAAGCTGCCTAACACCTTGAGATATGCACTAACTTTTCATAAGATTTTGACTATATAGTCAAAATTTTACAGATTTATCTCACCGTGTGTACACACCTTTAGAGAGTAAAGGGCCCCATACACTACAACGATATGTCTGAGGCTGAAGTCGGAGGCAATTTCCCTTGAACTCTCCCGGGAGTGGTTCCATACGATTTGGTACATTTTGCATGCGATATATCGTATGCGATCCCAGCCATGCCTGCGGAAACCGACATATCAAGAGTGCAGCACTAACGATCTAGGGGAGCCGATCCAACCCTCATGGGACCGCGCATTGGATCGAATTGGAAACACCTCCAGAAAGCCTGAAATTGGATGAAATCGGGCATTATCATTCTAGTGTATGGGGCCCTTTATATATAGTCAGGAGACACAATACAGTTCACATTACCAAGAACTGGTAATTTACAGTACATTCCTCTATTGATCACACAGATTCAAAATGAGGTTTGCATTTCACTTCTTACAACAGGTAGCTGCTGATTTACCGACGGACACAATACCGACGGTCATAATCCCGACAGCCGTTGACCGACAGTCAAAATACAGACTAGAGATGAGCGCCTGAAATTTTTCGGGTTTTGTGTTTTGGTTTTGGGTTCGGTTCCGCGGCCGTGTTTTGGGTTCGAACGCGTTTTGGCAAAACCTCACCGAATTTTTTTTGTCGGATTCGGGTGTGTTTTGGATTCGGGTGTTTTTTTCAAAAAACACTAAAAAACAGCTTAAATCATAGAATTTGGGGGTCATTTTGATCCCAAAGTATTATTAACCTCAAAAACCATAATTTACACTCATTTTCAGTCTATTCTGAATACCTCACACCTCACAATATTATTTTTAGTCCTAAAATTTGCACCGAGGTCGCTGTGTGAGTAAGATAAGCGACCCTAGTGGCCGACACAAACACCGGGCCCATCTAGGAGTGGCACTGCAGTGTCACGCAGGATGTCCCTTCCAAAAAACCCTCCCCAAACAGCACATGACGCAAAGAAAAAAAGAGGCGCAATGAGGTAGCTGTGTGAGTAAGATTAGCGACCCTAGTGGCCGACACAAACACCGGGCCCATCTAGGAGTGGCACTGCAGTGTCACGCAGGATGGCCCTTCCAAAAAACCCTCCCCAAACAGCACATGACGCAAAGAAAAAAAGAGGCGCAATGAGGTAGCTGTGTGAGTAAGATTAGCGACCCTAGTGGCCGACACAAACACCGGGCCCATCTAAGAGTGGCACTGCAGTGTCACGCAGGATGTCCCTTCCAAAAAACCCTCCCCAAACAGCACATGACGCAAAGAAAAAAAGAGGCGCAATGAGGTAGCTGACTGTGTGAGTAAGATTAGCGACCCTAGTGGCCGACAAAAACACCGGGCCCATCTAGGAGTGGCACTGCAGTGTCACGCAGGATGTCCCTTCCAAAAAACCCTCCCCAATCAGCACATGATGCAAAGAAAAAGAAAAGAAAAAAGAGGTGCAAGATGGAATTGTCCTTGGGCCCTCCCACCCACCCTTATGTTGTATAAACAAAACAGGTCATGCACACTTTAACCAACCCATCATTTCAGTGACAGGGTCTGCCACACGACTGTGACTGATATGACGGGTTGGTTTGGACCCCCCCCAAAAAAGAAGCAATTAATCTCTCCTTGCACAAACTGGCTCTACAGAGGCAAGATGTCCACCTCATCTTCACCCTCCGATATATCACCGTGTACATCCCCCTCCTCACAGATTATCAATTCGTCCCCACTGGAATCCACCATCTCAGCTCCCTGTGTACTTTGTGGAGGCAATTGCTGCTGGTCAATGTCTCCGCGGAGGAATTGATTATAATTCATTTTAATGAACATCATCTTCTCCACATTTTCTGGATGTAACCTCGTACGCCGATTGCTGACAAGGTGAGCGGCGGCACTAAACACTCTTTCGGAGTACACACTTGTGGGAGGGCAACTTAGGTAGAATAAAGCCAGTTTGTGCAAGGGCCTCCAAATTGCCTCTTTTTCCTGCCAGTATAAGTACGGACTGTGTGACGTGCCTACTTGGATGCGGTCACTCATATAATCCTCCACCATTCTATCAATGTTGAGAGAATCATATGCAGTGACAGTAGACGACATGTCCGTAATCGTTGTCAGGTCCTTCAGTCCGGACCAGATGTCAGCATCAGCAGTCGCTCCAGACTGCCCTGCATCACCGCCAGCGGGTGGGCTCGGAATTCTGAGCCTTTTCCTCGCACCCCCAGTTGCGGGAGAATGTGAAGGAGGAGATGTTGACAGGTCGCGTTCCGCTTGACTTGACAATTTTGTCACCAGCAGGTCTTTCAACCCCAGCAGACTTGTGTCTGCCGGAAAGAGAGATCCAAGGTAGGCTTTAAATCTAGGATCGAGCACGGTGGCCAAAATGTAGTGCTCTGATTTCAACAGATTGACCACCCGTGAATCCTTGTTAAGCGAATTAAGGGCTGCATCCACAAGTCCCACATGCCTAGCGGAATCGCTCCCTTTTAGCTCCTTCTTCAATGCCTCCAGCTTCTTCTGCAAAAGCCTGATGAGGGGAATGACCTGACTCAGGCTGGCAGTGTCTGAACTGACTTCACGTGTGGCAAGTTCAAAGGGCATCAGAACCTTGCACAACGTTGAAATCATTCTCCACTGCACTTGAGACAGGTGCATTCCACCTCCTATATCGTGCTCAATTGTATAGGCTTGAATGGCCTTTTGCTGCTCCTCCAACCTCTGAAGCATATAGAGGGTTGAATTCCACCTCGTTACCACTTCTTGCTTCAGATGATGGCAGGGCAGGTTCAGTAGTTTTTGGTGGTGCTCCAGTCTTCTGTACGTGGTGCCTGTACGCCGAAAGTGTCCCGCAATTCTTCTGGCCACCGACAGCATCTCTTGCACGCCCCTGTCGTTTTTTAAAAAATTCTGCACCACCAAATTCAAGGTATGTGCAAAACATGGGACGTGCTGGAATTTGCCCATATTTAAT
The DNA here is from genome assembly GCF_028390025.1 of Pseudophryne corroboree. Taxonomy (NCBI): domain Eukaryota; kingdom Metazoa; phylum Chordata; class Amphibia; order Anura; family Myobatrachidae; genus Pseudophryne; species Pseudophryne corroboree. The sequence goes on from NC_086448.1 coordinate 808,835,134, forward strand.
GCACACACAATATTGCTGGCGTTGTCCGATGCCACAAATCCACAGGAGAGTCCAATTGGGGTAAGCCATTCCGCGATGATCTTCCTCAGTTGCCGTAAGAGGTTTTCAGCTGTGTGCGTATTCTGGAAACCGGTGATACAAAGCGTAGCCTGCCTAGGAAAGAGTTGGCGTTTGCGAGATGCTGCTACTGGTGCCGCCGCTGCTGTTCTTGCGGCGGGAGTCCATACATCTACCCAGTGGGCTGTCACAGTCATATAGTCCTGACCCTGCCCTGCTCCACTTGTCCACATGTCCGTGGTTAAGTGGACATTGGGTACAACTGCATTTTTTAGGACACTGGTGAGTCTTTTTCTGACGTCCGTGTACATTCTCGGTATCGCCTGCCTAGAGAAGTGGAACCTAGATGGTATTTGGTAACGGGGGCACACTGCCTCAATAAATTGTCTAGTTCCCTGTGAACTAACGGCGGATACCGGACGCACGTCTAACACCAACATAGTTGTCAAGGCCTCAGTTATCCGCTTTGCAGTAGGATGACTGCTGTGATATTTCATCTTCCTCGCAAAGGACTGTTGAACAGTCAATTGCTTACTGGAAGTAGTACAAGTGGGCTTACGACTTCCCCTCTGGGATGACCATCGACTCCCAGCGGCAACAACAGCAGCGCCAGCAGCAGTAGGCGTTACACACAAGGATGCATCGGAGGAATCCCAGGCAGGAGAGGACTCGTCAGAATTGCCAGTGACATGGCCTGCAGGACTATTGGCATTCCTGGGGAAGGAGGAAATTGACACTGAGGGAGTTGGTGGGGTGGTTTGCGTGAGCTTGGTTACAAGAGGAAGGGATTTACTGGTCAGTGGACTGCTTCCGCTGTCACCCAAAGTTTTTGAACTTGTCACTGACTTATTATGAATGCGCTGCAGGTGACGTATAAGGGAGGATGTTCCGAGGTGGTTAACGTCCTTACCCCTACTTATTACAGCTTGACAAAGGGAACACACGGCTTGACACCTGTTGTCCGCATTTCTGGTGAAATACCTCCACACCGAAGAGCTGATTTTTTTGGTATTTTCACCTGGCATGTCAACGGCCATATTCCTCCCACGGACAACAGGTGTCTCCCCAGGTGCCTGACTTAAACAAACCACCTCACCATCAGAATCCTCCTGGTCAATTTCCTCCCCAGCGCCAGCAACACCCATATCCTCCTCATCCTGGTGTACTTCAACACTGACATCTTCAATCTGACTATCAGGAACTGGACTGCGGGTGCTCCTTCCAGCACTTGCAGGGGGCGTGCAAATGGTGGAAGGCGCATGCTCTTCACGTCCAGTGTTGGGAAGGTCAGGCATCGCAACCGACACAATTGGACTCTCCTTGTGGATTTGGGATTTCGAAGAATGCACAGTTCTTTGCTGTGCTGCTTTTGCCAGCTTGAGTCTTTTCATTTTTCTAGCGAGAGGCTGAGTGCTTCCATCCTCATGTGAAGCTGAACCACTAGCCATGAACATAGGCCAGGGCCTCAGCCGTTCCTTGCCACTCCGTGTGGTAAATGGCTTATTGGCAAGTTTACGCTTCTCCTCCGACAATTTTATTTTAGGTTTTGGAGTCCTTTTTTTTCTGATATTTGGTGTTTTGGATTTGACATGCTCTGTACTATGACATTGGGCATCGGCCTTGGCAGACGACGTTGCTGGCATTTCATCGTCTCGGCCATGACTAGTGGCAGCAGCTTCAGCACGAGGTGGAAGTGGATCTTGATCTTTCCCTAATTTTGGAACCTCAACATTTTTGTTCTCCATATTTTAATAGGCACAACTAAAAGGCACCTCAGGTAAACAATGGAGATGGATACTAGTATACAATTATGGACTGCCTGCCGACTGCAGACACAGAGGTAGCCACAGCCGTGAACTACCGTACTGTACTGTGTCTGCAGCTAATATAGACTGGTTGATAAAGAGAAGATGTCTATGTAACTATGTATGTATAAAGAAGACTGAAAAAAATCCACGGTTAGGTGGTATACAATTATGGACGGACTGCCTGCCGAGTGCAGACACAGAGGTAGCCACAGCCGTGAACTACCGTACTGTACTGTGTCTGCAGCTAATATAGACTGGTTGATAAAGAGAAGATGTCTATGTAACTATGTATGTATAAAGAAGACTGAAAAAAATCCACGGTTAGGTGGTATACAATTATGGACGGACTGCCTGCCGAGTGCAGACACAGAGGTAGCCACAGCCGTGAACTACCGTACTGTACTGTGTCTGCAGCTAATATAGACTGGTTGATAAAGAGAAGATGTCTATGTAACTATGTATGTATAAAGAAGAATGAAAAAAAACCACGGTTAGGTGGTATACAATTATGGACGGACTGCCTGCCGAGTGCAGACACAGAGGTAGCCACAGCCGTGAACTACCGTACTGTACTGTGTCTGCAGCTAATATAGACTGGTTGATAAAGAGAAGATGTCTATGTAACTATGTATGTATAAAGAAGAATGAAAAAAAACCACGGTTAGGTGGTATACAATTATGGACGGACTGCCTGCCGAGTGCAGACACAGAGGTAGCCACAGCCGTGAACTACCGTACTGTACTGTGTCTGCAGCTAATATAGACTGGTTGATAAAGAGAAGATGTCTATGTAACTATGTATGTATAAAGAAGAATGAAAAAAATCCACGGTTAGGTGGTATTACAATTATGGACGGACTGCCTGCCGAGTGCAGAGACACAGAGGTAGCCACAGCCGTGAACTACCGTACTGTGTCTGCTGCGACTGGATGATAAATGATATAAAAAATATATATATATCACTACTGCAGCCGGACAGGTATATATTATATATTATATAATGACGGACCTGCTGGACACTGTCTGTCAGCAGAATGAGTTTTATTTTTATAGAATAAAAAAAACAACAACACACAAGTGAAGTCACACGACGAGTGTTTAACTTTTTCAGGCAATCACAATATAAGTATACTACTAACTATACTGGTGGTCAGTGTGGTCAGGTCACTGGTCAGTCACACTGGCAGTGGCACTCCTGCAGCAAAAGTGTGCACTGTTTAATTTTAATATAATATGTACTCCTGGCTCCTGCTATAACCTATAACTGGCACTGCAGTAGTGCTCCCCAGTCTCCCCCACAATTATAAGCTGTGTGAGCTGAGCAGTCAGACAGATATATAATATATATAGATGATGCAGCACACTGGCCTGAGCCTGAGCAGTGCACACAGATATGGTATGTGACTGACTGAGTCACTGTGTGTATCGCTTTTTTCAGGCAGAGAACGGATATATTAAATAAACTGCACTGTGTGTCTGGTGGTCACTCACTATATAATATATTATGTACTCCTGGCTCCTGCTATAACCTATAACTGGCACTGCAGTAGTGCTCCCCAGTCTCCCCCACAATTATAAGCTGTGTGAGCTGAGCAGTCAGACAGATATATATAATATTATATATAGATAATAGATGATGCAGCACACTGGCCTGAGCCTGAGCAGTGCACACAGATATGGTATGTGACTGACTGAGTCACTGTGTGTATCGCTTTTTTCAGGCAGAGAACGGATATATTAAATAAACTGCACTGTGTGTCTGGTGGTCACTCACTATATAATATATTATGTACTCCTGGCTCCTGCTATAACCTATAACTGGCACTGCAGTAGTGCTCCCCAGTCTCCCCCACAATTATAAGCTGTGTGAGCTGAGCAGTCAGACAGATATATATAATATTATATATAGATAATAGATGATGCAGCACACTGGCCTGAGCCTGAGCAGTGCACACAGATATGGTATGTGACTGAGTCACTGTGTGCTGTGTATCGCTTTTTTCAGGCAGAGAACGGATTATAAAGTAAACTGCACTGTCCTCACTAGTAAACTCTCTCCACTCAGTCTCTACACTTCTACAGTAACAGTACTCCTCCTAGTCAGCTCCAGTAAATCTCTCTCAGTCTCTTATAATCTAAATGGAGAGGACGCCAGCCACGTCCTCTCCCTATCAATCTCAATGCACGTGTGAAAATGGCGGCGACGCGCGGCTCCTTATATAGAATCCGAGTCTCGCGATAGAATCCGAGCCTCGCGAGAATCCGACAGCGTCATGATGACGTTCGGGCGCGCTCGGGTTAACCGAGCAAGGCGGGAAGATCCGAGTCGCTCGGACCCGTGAAAAAAAACATGAAGTTCTGGCGGGTTCGGATTCAGAGAAACCGAACCCGCTCATCTCTAATACAGACACAGTCAAAATACCAATATTCATTATACTGACATGTTCAAATTGCCGACATAGTCAGAATACTGTCATTTGAAATGCCGACATGTCAAAATGGCAACATTCGTTTTTACAGAATTTTTGCCCCAAAATGGACTTGTTCATATTTTACCATCCAAGACCTAGAGGGGGGAATATAATAGTGTGCTGAGCGCAGCTAGCCATGCGAGGTGATCCGGTACATTTCCACACTGTCCATGTCAACCTTTCTCCCCATTGACACAACACCCCCCAGAAAAACTCATGTCGGTATTTCGAAATGTCGGCATTTCAAATGGCTGTATTCTGACTATGTCGGCATTTTGAACATGCCGGCACAATGAATGTCAGTATTTTGACCGTGCCAGTATTTTGACTGTCTGTTAAAGGCTGTTGGAATTATGACCATCGGAATTGTGTCCATCTGTAAATCATATCGAACCCCTTAAAACAAATGGTTCCCATCCTTCTTTGCATATACCTTTTAGGATTTGTATATCAATCAGATAAATGAAACAGGATTTTAATACCTACCGGTAAATCCTTTTCTCCTAGTCCGTAGAGGATGCTGGGGTCCACTTCATGACCATGGGGTATAGACGGTTCCGCAGTAGCCATGGGCACTCTTAAGACTTTTCAATGTGTGTGAACTGGCTTCTCCCTCTATGCCCCTCCTCCAGACCCCAGTTATAAGAACTATGGGGATCATTCCGAGTTGTTCGCTCGTTGCCGATTTTCGCAACGGAGCGATTAAGGAAAAAATGCGCATGCGCAAGGTTCGCAGTGCGCATGCGGTTAGTACTTTAACACAAAACTTAGTAAATTTACTTACGCCCGAACGAAGATTTTTCATCGTTGAAGTGATCGGAGTGTGATTGACAGGAAGTGAGTGTTTCTGGGCGGAAACTGGGCGTTTTCTGTGAGTGTGCGGAAAAACGCAGGCGTGTCAGGGAAAAACGCGGGAGTGTCTGGAGAAACGGGGGAGTGGCTGGGCGAACGCTGGGCGTGTGTGTGACGTCAAACCAGGAACGAAACTGACTGAACTGATCGCTATTTGTGAGTAAGTCTCGAGCTACTCAGAAATGCAAAGAAATTTCTATTCGCAATTCTGCTAATATTTCGTTTGCTATTCTGCTAAGCTAAGATTCACTCCCAGTAGGCGGCGGCTTAGCGTGTGCAATGCTGCTAAAAGCAGCTAGCGAGCGAACAACTCGGAATCACCCCCTATGCCCAGGGAGACGGACATTTCGAGGAAAGGATAGACTTTAATACTAGTGGTGAGATACTGTACATACCAGCTCACACCTCAACCATGCCGCACACATGGCAATCAACATAACACACGCCAACAGGCATGAACCAATTACAGCAACATGCTGAAAACTAATAAAACACAACTTGTATAATTCTAATAACAAAACTGCAGGTAAAGTACGCACTGGGACGGGCGCCCAGCATCCTCTACGGACTAGGAGAAAAGGATTTACCGGTAAGTATTAAAATCCTGTTTTCTCATATGTCATAGAGGATGCTGGGGTCCACTTCATGACCATGGGGTTTATACCAAAGCTCCAGTACGGGCGGGAGAGTGCGGATGACCCTGCAGCACCGATTGATCAAACTTGAGGTCTTCATTGGCCAAGGTGTCAAACCTGTAGAACTTTGCAAATGTATTTGACCCCGACCAAGTAGCTGCTTGGCAGAGTTATAATGCCGAGACCCCCCGGGCAGCCGCCCAGGATGAGCCCACCTTCCTAGTGGAATAGGCCTTCACCGACGTCAGTAACGGGAATCCAGCCATAGAATGAGCGTGCTGAATCGTATCTCTGATCCATATCGCAATAGTCTGCTTGGAAGCAGGACATCCAATCATGTTGGGAGCGTACAGGACAAACAAAGACTCTGTTTTCCGAATTTAAGCTGTTCTAGCGACATAAATCTTCAAAGCTCTCACCACATCTAGTGAATTTGATTCAGTGAATGTGTCAGTAACTACTGGCACCACAATAGGTTGGTTTATGTGGAAAGATGAAACCACCTTAGGAAGAAAATGTTGACGAGTTCTCAACTCTTCCCTATCTTCATGGAAGATCAGGTAAGGGCTCTTGTGAGACAAGGCCCCCAATTCAGACACCCGCTGTGCAGAGGCCAATGCCAAAAGCATCACCACTTTCCAAGTGAGAAACTTCAACTCTATCTTTTGTAGAGGCTCAAACAAATCCGATTGAAGGAACTGCAACACCACATTAAGGTCCCATGGTGCCACTGGAGGCACAAATGGAGGCTGGATGTGCAGAACCCCTTTCACAAAGGTCTGAACCTCTGGAAGAGAGGCCAATTTTTTTTGGAAGAACACTGACAAAGCCAAAATCTGGACCTTTTATTAACCCCAATCGGAGGCCCGCCTCCACACCAGCCTGCAGAAAATTGAGAAAACGTCCCAACTGAAACTCTTCCGTAGGAGCCTTCTTGGATTCACACCAAGACACATATTTTCTCCAAATACGGTGGTAATGTTTCGGCGTTACTCCTTTCCTGGCCTGAATAAGTGTGGGAATGACTTCTTTCGGAATACCATTTCGGGCTAGGATCCGGCACTCAAAAGCCATGCCATCAAACATAGTCGCGGTAAGTCCTGATACACGCACGGCCCCTGCTGCAGCAGGTCCTCGCGAAGAGGAAGAGGCCGAGGATCTTCTATGAGCAACTCCTGAAGATCTGGATACCAAGACCTCCTTGGCTAGTCTGGGGCAATGAAGATTGCTCGAACCCTTGTTCTTCTTATGATCCTAAGAACTTTTGGGATCAGCGGAAGTGGAGGGAAGACATACACTGACCGGAATACCCACTGGGTCACTAGCGCATCCACTGCTATTGCTTGAGGGTCTCTCGACCTGGAATAATACTTCTGAAGCTTCTTGTTGAGACGAGATGCCATCATGTCTACTTGAGGAACTCCCCAAAGACTTGTCACCTCTGTGAAGACTTCTTGGTGGAGGCCCCACTCTCCTGGATGGAGATCGTGTCTGCTGAGGAAGTCTGCTTCCCAGTTGTCCACTCCCGGAATGAAAAATTGCTGACAGAGCTCTTGCATGCCTTTCTGCCCAGAGGAGGATCTTTGTCACCTCTGCCATTGCTGCTCTGCTTTTCGTTCCGCCCTGTCTGTTTATGTACGCGACTGCTGTTACATTGTCCGACTGGAACTGCACGGGATGATCTTGAAGAAGATGCACCGCTTGTTGAAGGCCGTTGTAAATGGCTCTCAATTCCAGCACGTTTATGTGAAAGCAGGCTTCCTGACTGATGACACGCTGTCTGACCATTTTTCAATAGTGCGACAGACCCACGCGCAGGCAATAGTGGGTCTGAGCAGTGTACCATTGGCAATATAAATGGATTTCAATGTAGTTTCCATCTTACGGTCAGCCGGCTCTTTTATTGAAGCCGTGCCAGGTGCAGGGAGAATTACCTTCTTTGTCAACCTGGCTAGTGCACTGTCTAACACAGGAGGTGATTCCCATTTTTTCCTGTCTTCTGCTGGGAAAGGGTAAGCTATCTGAATCCGCTTAGGAATATGAAATTTTTTCTCAGGATTCACCCACATCCCTGCAAAGAGAGAATTTAGCTTGTGGGAAGGAGGGAACGTGACCTTGGATTTCTTTTCCTTACATAAATAAGCCTTCTCCTGAGGTACAGGTGTGGCTTCTGTAACTTCCAACACGTCCCTTATAGCCACAATCATATATTGTATATTTTTTGCCAATTTATGATCTATTTCTCTAGAGTCACTATCGTCGACACAAGAATCAGAGTCTGTGTCGGTATCAGTATTCACAAATAGTCTCTTATGTGACCCAGAGGGGCCGCCTGCAGATGGAAGAACTGAGTCCTGAAAAATCACATCTTCCACAGATTTTCTCCAGCATTCCGCCTGAGATTCAGACTTATCTAACCTCCTGTTAATAAGATGCATACTGTCACGTATTTCTTTCACCCATGCAGGCTCTTGGTGTGCAGGCAGAGCCACCACATTACACTTCTGTGTCCCTAAAATGCCTTCCTCCGGGGAGGAACTCCCTGCCTCAGACATGTCTTACACACTTGTACTAGACACACTCACAGACACACTGGGACTTATAAGGGGACAGACCCACAGTAAAATCTGTGAGAGGGACACAGTAAAGGAGCAGCCAGTTCACAACCCCAGCGCCAGTATGTAATGTCTGTGAACGGCAGTACGGATGGTGTAATGGTTAGCATTACTGCCTCACAGCACTGAGGTCATGGGTTCGATTCCCACCATGGCCTTAACTGTGTGGAGTTTGTATATTCTCCCCGTACTTGCGTGGGTTTCCTCCGGGTACTCCGGTTTCCTCCCACAATCCAAAAATATACAGGTAGGTTAATTGGCTCCCAACAAAATTAACCCTAGCGTGAATGTGTGTACATGTGATAGTGAGTATAGATTGTAAGCTCTACTGGGGCAGGGACTGATGTGAAATTGAATGAGCAAATATTCTCTGTAAAGTGCTGCGGAATATGTGTGCGCTATATAAATAACTGGTAATAAATAATAATAATAAATAAACACAGAATGCCCACAGACAAACAGCGCTTTTACACAGTAATTCACACTTGTAATGCACCACAAACGCTTTGTGCCCCCCCCCCCCCCTTAATTGCACCCTGTACTTGTAGTCAGAAGTGGAGGAGAGGACCAGCGTTGTCTCTGCAGCCTGAGGAGAGAGAGAAATGGTCTCTGAGCAGTGTGCTGGCTGCCTGAGGAAGAAGCTCCGCCCCCGCAATGGCGCGTTTTTCACTCAGCAATGTATTTTAATATTTATACTGGCGGGAGTAGGGCTGTGCCAACGGCATCTTATGCCCCCTTTTCACCAGTTTTAGGTATTATTTGCTGCCCAGGGCACCCCCCCCTCGCCCTGCACCCTTCAGTGCTCTGTGTATGTGGACAGCAATGGCGCGCTGCGCTCCAGCCTTCCGCGCCGTACCTCAGCCATCACTTTAGTTGCTAGAAGATCTATCTTCTCATACTCACCTGTCTTCTGACTTCTGGCTCTGTGAGGGGGGTGACGGTGTGCTGTGGGAGTGAGCATCTAGGCACGGCTAGCGTTCAGTACCCTTCAGCTGCTAATGGTGTCCTGTCAGCCAGAAGCAGAGCCATGAAACCAGGAAGTTGGTTCCTACTTCTGCTCCCTCAGTCCCACGAAGCAGGGAGTCTGTTGCCAGCAGTTCTCCCTGAAAATAAAAAACCTAACATAAGTATTTTCAGAGAAACTCGGTAGAGCTCCTCAGAGTGCATCTAGTCTGCCTGGGCACATTTCTAAACTGGGGTCTGGAGGAGGGGCATAAAGGGAGGAGCCAGTTCACACCCATTGAAAAGTCTTAAAAGTGCCCATGGCTCCTGCGGAACCGTCTATACCCCATGGTCATGAAGTGGACACCAGCATCCTCTAGGACGTATGAGAAATACAGATTACATTCCAAAAGGGGACAACCCAATTTCCTTCCTCCCCTCAGAGTGTGTATGTACAGGAAAACATTGCACTCCAAATCTACTTGAAACCTTACATATAGAAACCCAAGAAGTCCCCCTTATTAACAACTTATCTCCGGATGCTGCAATCTCTAGGGGTGCGTACACTGGCCTATATCAAAAGCTTGGCAATTATCCTAGCCAAAGAAGATAGGGAATCCTTATCCAGCCATATACAAGTTAAGTGCATTTGCCCCTTTAAAATACATTCAGAATCAGAATCAGCTTCATTGGCCAGGTATACTCACGTACACTAGGAATTTTTTGTGGTACAATGCATCGCCAAGCAGCAACATGAAGGGGGAATACATAGCATAAGAAGGGGGAAAAATGTAGCATACATTACAAACATTACACATATGCAGGGGTTAAAGTGGGGGGGGGGGGCAAGGTGGAACTGAATTCCACCACCTGTAATGGCAGGGAGAACTAGTTCCACCCCCCAGCTGCCCTGCATAGAAATTCCAACAGACAAGCCATCACCTATCTCAATCAATGATGCAGGTGGCGCTAGTGGTACTGATGAGCTGCAGCCACCTACTCCTTCCTCAGGTCCTGGTGGCTCCGTGGTTCTCCTCCATCTACAGCCCATCCCTCCTGGTTCTCACACACGCTGTGTCTGTTGGACAGAATTCATCCCCTCCTCAGGTCCCAGTGGATTACTTTTCTGGCACAGCATATGTGATGTCATACTGTCACCGCTGCTGAGGTGAAGAAGAGCCATGAAGAGGAGCGGGCTCTGTGCATATTGAAGACAAGATGAGAGGGGGCTGGAGGGACAAGAGAGGTGGGGAAGCTGCTGGAGGGACACAGGGCATGGAGCTGCTGGAGTGACTGAGGCAGATATGTTATGTGTATAAGCAGCACTTCTGTGGGAATTATGTGTATAAGTGGCACTACTGTGGTCGTTATATTTAAGGGGCACTACAACTGTGGGCGTTAAGTGTAAGTGGTACTACTACTATGGGAATTGTTTATAAGGGGCACTACTGTGGACATTGTATATATAAGGGGCACTACTCTGTGGTATAACGTATATAAAGGGTACACTACTGAGTGATGTAACCTGAATAAGGGGCATCATTATGTGGTGTAATATGAATCAGGGGCACTGCATGCGGTGTAATGTGAATGAGAATATGCTACTGTGTGGTGTAATTTGATTTGGGGGTACTATTATGTGACCACACTGCTTCTTTGTGAGTGTCCCTTTAATAAGTATGGGAAGTAGGGAACTAATTTATACTTTGCAGGGGTGCCAAAAACATCAGCACTGGGGATGGGGTGGAGGGGTGGGGGGGGGGGGGGGCGCGGCGGGTTGATGAATTCCGCCACCTCTCCAGGATCACTTTAAGCCCTGCACGTATGAGTACAAACTGCAAACCCATGTTAAATATAAATACATTTAAAACGTACAATAATGCAACTGTACATAGAGCTCTAAATATGGGTGGTCTTCAGTATGCCGAATGTCGGGATCCCGGCGCACAGTATACTAGCGCCGGAATCCACGACCCCCCTGGAGGGAGAATAAAATAGCGTAGCGCGCCACCGTGCCCGTAGCGTGGTGAGCGCAGCAAGCCCGCAAGGGGCTCCTTTGCGCTCGCCACGGTGTCGGTATGCCGGCGGTCGGGCTCCCATTATTAAACATACATATACAGTATTAGTGCCGATTTGCCCATTTAAAATAGTGGTAAATGTGCCACGAGTTTATCCTGTGTGCCAGGCCTCAGGCCACAGTAGCATCTGTGATTGACCTACCATCAGTGATGGGATCTCAGTAGAGGTGGTAGCTTTGTACCATATTGTTTTATATTTTGCCATGTTTGTTGAATGCCTACTTGGAATGAGGAGGAACCTATCCTATGGATCATAGTGAGCAATAAAGAGGGGAGTGAGGGAGCCTTCAATTTAATAACAAAATGTTGTCTTCTGTGTCCATGTGTCCAAATATCAGTTGGCTCTATCTGCCTGGGCACTTGTGGCTTTCAATGTGCGAGCTTGCCCCAACACAACTTAAACTAGGGCATGACTGGTGTTAGCTGGGTTATGTAATACACCAGTAGAGACAGTGGTGAATTTCCCATTAGGCACTTGAGGCATGTGTCTAGGGGCGGCACTTGTTTATGGCCCAAAAATAACTTGTTCGGGATTGTCAGCCCAAAAAGTACCAGTAACTGCAAAATATTTCCACTGTACTGTCCCATATGCCATCTTGAATGCAGTGGGTAGGGCATACACATACTGCCTATGTAAGCTGTCCTACTTAGTAACTTTGTATACATATGGTGGATTTTTCTTTATTACTCTATTATTATTAAATTGGCTATCATCAAATGAGGGCTTATAACCAATCAATAAAAACTAATAAAATTAGGCACGCAGGTAGCGGCCATTACTGTTGTGCCTAGGGGCGGCCTCATCCTTAAATCTGCCCCTGAGTAGAGAGTAATATTCATTTATTTTGTTTAAATGTAAATAATTTTTTTTATTAACGCCTAACTCACCGCCAAAGGGATTCTAACCCTGTGCTGATTGGCCTAGAGCTGTCTGTATTCCATGGTAAGCTGTTTAACACTATAGAATTTGAAACATAGAATTTGACAGTAGATTAAAACCACTTGGCCCATCTATGCTGCCCTGGTGGATCCCTTGAAATTTTACCTCCAGCACTGGCTGATAATGCTTAGTTCTGGTAAAAGTAATGGTAACAGTAATATAATCATTGTCTTATCGATTTTTCCAGTACCTAGGCTGTAGCAATGGCGCTGGTTTCAATTTTTTTTTTTTTTTTTTTAATTTTAGTTTTTTTTTTTTTCTGAGGGGGAAGGGTGACCCTATGCCTTTTTTCTTATGTGTTTATTTAAATGCATGCTGACCATTGGAGACACTGAATCGGGACTAATTATTCAGGATCTTTTATAGCTTATTGGTAAAAAATATGTTGTCCCGTGGCTTAAAACATACGTGAATAATTACAAAAAAGAGAATAATTGTTATAGCTAAATATCTAAATATCTATCTATCTATCTATCTATCTATCTATATATATATCTATCTACTGTATATCTATATCTATAGCTATATCTATATCTATATCTATATATATATAATCCAGAGATTCGGCGACCTTTATTGATCAGGTCGATTGCAGTAAACCGTCTATTCCAGCCTGCTTGAGTGCAGCCGAATCTCTGGACCATATTGGGTGGGTGCTGCCCTCTCACGGAGGACACCGCAGCACGTACACACTGATATCCCTTGTGGAATGCCGGGTGAATATATATATATATATATATATATAGAGTCACATGCCAAACACTCAAGATGAGGGTTAAGACAGAACCAGCACTCTGCGTGATTTTTCAAGATAAATTTTACTCCAAGCAGTGTTTCCAAACAACGGTAATCACATCGACATCAGCATAAGGAACAAAGGCATATACTCATCACTGGTAACATCCCAAACAGCCGTTTTCGGTGAACAACCTTCCTCAGGGGAATAACCATGCATATGATCTAGCTGCCATGTGAAAAAAGTGCTTGTGTGCCGTGCAACTATTGCATCAGTTGTGAGCTTCTTATGTATGCTCACAATATCATACTCACCACCAGCACCTGGAGTCCAATGCCGCCATCAGGGACCCATCAGCTCATCAAACACGTTTCCCGGGGCGCAGGCCGTGGAACGCACGCCGGTTACCACGTGACCGGAAGTCCCGGCACGTGGAACGCAGGGTGCGTGTCACACGGCGGAAGTGTCCCCAGTCCGTGCAGAGCAGGTCGACAATGGTTCCCCAGGCAACATAAAGCGTCCACCAAGGTTCTGGTGGCGATGACTGGAATACAGCAGCAATGAAATAACCATGTGATGCAAGATTAGTTAAAGAATAACATAATTATGAGCATGTATTGATAACGACGTTAGATGTAACTAACGGTAACAAAGTTAATTAAGTGTGTTATGTTAGAGAATGCTCATAATAATGTAAAGGTGTAAAGAAAAAAGAAAAGATTATAAAGAAAATGAAGAGTGATGCAGCAAACATGAGGGATACTTATTGAAAACTGTAAGTGTAGAAACACAGAGATACACAAAAAGAGCATTAGTTTACAAAACGTCAAGAAAATTGGACACACTAATCACTGTGTCCTCCATCAAATAGAGGGATCCATCAGACTACTGCACCATAACACAACTATCAATAGGACATTAGGGCATCATAGGATCCAACGAATCACTGCATCCTACAGGAAGGGTACCATAGAGAACTCTTCGTTAAGCCCATGTGGCGTCATGGAGTCCATCTGATAGATCCAACGACATTCCTGCTGAAGTAGCAGTCTGTGTCTATCCCCTCCTCTCCTCAAGGGGGGTACATGATCAATCGGCATGTAGGTGAAGTCACTCATCTTGTGTCCAGCAATGACAAAGTGCTTAGCAACAGGGGGTGTACTGCCATCAACCTTCTGGTAAGCTTTTTTAATCGAGGATCTATGCATGGCTATTCGCTCCTTGAGCATCCGTATGGTTTTGCCAATGTACAGCTTCTTGCATGGACAAATAATCATGTATGTCACATACTTGGTTTCGCAGGTCATTCTATGTTTCAGGGTGTATTTGATACCCTTAGACGGATGATGGCAGAACTTGCCAGTTAGCATGAAGCTACAATTGACGCATCCGTGACATCGGTAAGCACCTGATTGAAGCTGTAGCCACTGAGTTCCTCTGCCCACTCGTGGGCTGATGTCCGAGAAGGTTATGCGTTCCTTCATATTACGACTCCGTCTATAACAAAAGAGTGGCAGTTGTACACAATGTTGTCCCATCACGGGATCTGTTTGCAATATATGCCAGTGTCTCCGAATAGATTGTCGGGCATTATTAGATGAAATTGAATATGTACTGGCAAATACCAGTCGCTCAGAGTCAGTTTTTGCCCGAGGTTGTAGTAGATCCTCACGTGAAAGTTGCATGCACTTGTCAATGGCCTGGCGTACTTCGTTCTTCTGATAACCCCTATCTATGAAGTTGTCACCCATCTTGATGAGGGCCTCACGCAGTGACCTCCGATCAGAGGTAATTCTGGCCACACGGACCAGTTGGGAGTAGGGTAAACCTCTCTTTAATGATGTGGGGTGAAAGCTTGATGCAAGTAGGAGAGAGTTCTTATCAGTGGGCTTCCGATATATCTCTGTGGTTATGGAGCCATCATGCACTCGTACATTCACGTCGAGAAAATTGATCACAGACGTGTCATGAGTGCAGGTAAATCTGATGGATCCCGGGACACTGTTAAGTAAGTCAACAAACTCCAGCAACATCCGTTCACCCCCAGTCCACAGTATAAACAGGTCATCAATATAACGAACATAAAAACTGATGTACCTAGAAAAAGTAGCGTCACCCATAATGTATCTCCGTTCATACTGATACATGAACAGGTTGGCATACGATGGGGCCATATTGGACCCCATCGCTGTGCCCTTCAGTTGTAAATAAAACGAATTGTTGAACAAAAAATAGTTCTTGTGGAGTACAACTTCCATCAACAACAAAATAAACTCCAATGGGGGACCCTTATACTGTGGACTGAGGGAGACAGACTCTTTAACAGCAGACAGACCCTCGGTATGCCCAATGTTGGTGTATAGACTGGCGACGTCAAGCGTCGCCAGTATACAACCACTTGGAAGCACACCAACGGTATTCAACTTAGAAAGAAAATCAGTGGTATCCCTGATATAGTATGGGGTAGCCTGGACCACTGGTTGAAGATGGAAATCTATAAATTGGGAGATTGGTTGACCTAAAGACCCACGAGAAGAGATGATGGGCCTTCCCGGGGGTTTGGAGAGAGATTTATGCACTTTTGGCAGAATGTATATTAAGGGAATTTTAGGGAAATCCTGTCGCAGAAACTCAGTAGTAGGTTCGTCAATCCAACCATTAATAAGGCCTAAAGAGATAATAGAATCAATTTCTCTCTTATATCTTTCTGTCGGATCACTGGGAAGAGATTTATAGCACTGTGTGTCGGACAGTTGCCGTAAGATCTCATCAATATAATCCTGACGATTCATCATTACAATTGCCCCGCCCTTATCCGCGGGACGTATGATGATCTCAGGATTATCGCGTAAAGTTTTAACGGCCTCGGCTTCCTGTCTAGACAAGTTAGAATAATGCATGCGTCCCTTACGTATTGAGGCCAGAGTCTCATCTCGGACTAATCTCATAAAGGTCTCAATAGAAGCATTACTGGGTGGGGGATCAAAGGTACTCTTACCCCTGAAGACCAATTGTTGTCCAGTTCGTTCACCCTTAGAAGAAAAGAAATTTTTTAACCGCAACTGTCGTTGGAATTTGTATAGTTCAATTTCACAGTCGAATTTGTTTTGTCGGTATGTCTGTACAAATGACAGTCCCTTAGAGAGAACCGTCATTTCTAGTTCAGAGGGTGAATAACCGGACAAATTGATCACTGTTACTTCCTGCCTCCCCTCTGATTTTTGTTTGTGCTTTTTATGTCTCCTCCCCCCTCGCCTGCAGGGTTTTTTGGGTTCTTGCTGCCCCTTGCTAGACTCCTTGTATTTGCTCTTTTGTCTAAAAAAGCCGCTGAGCTTTTATTATAAGAGGAGTGATCCGAGTCGCTCTGTGAAGTATGTGACTCAATATCAGTAAATTGTGGATCATTCCTTCTCCTATATCCTGGTCCAGCCCTCCAAGGTCGTCGACCAGAGGAAGAGTGTACCCACGGATAAACCCTGGATTCTTTATAATCGTCCTTTACTTTCCTGTATTTAGATTTTTTAAAGGCCAAAAGATCACTTTTAAAAGTGGTCAAATTATCTTCCAATTGTGCCAACCAATCTGTAGAACTGTCTGCTTTCAGTGCTTCAAGACCCTGTGTTTCACAAGATACAATCTCCTTTTTTACACTATCAATTTCACTATTGACCTGTTGGACAATTAATACCATAAGATCAAAACTGCACTGATTAAGTATCAGGCACCACTGTCTGCAGAACTCTTTATTGTTACGGCCTATGGTGGGCTGATTCCTAATTCTCAGACCGCGTGGTATAAACTTTTCTTTATGATATTGTGAGAGCGTGAGCCCATGCAGCTCTAGTTCAATTAACCTCTTGCGTAATTTCAAGAGGTCACTGTTAATCTCAGACGGTGTGTCAATATCAAAAGCAAGTTGATCCGTGGTATTAAATAGAATCTTGGTCACATCTTTGTCTAAAAATCTCTTAGTGCCTGTTAAATCCCCTATGTCACTCTCCATGCCGTATTCAAGAGAGAGACAAAGTGCAAGTGCCACAAAACAATACAACTGTACAGAAATACACACAAAAAGACAAATACAAAAATAATCCACTAAAAAATTGATAGTGGTGCAGCTCCAAACATAATTTAGCAAAGTCACAGAACAAAGTCCCGGGAAGCCGCACTGACACTCTCCATTAATTAAAAAGCAGGTGTCCGGTTAAATTCATGGATAGAGTCACATGCCAAACACTCAAGATGAGGGTTAAGACAGAACCAGCACTCTGCGTGATTTTTCAAGATAAATTTTACTACAAGCAGTGTTTCCAAACAACGGTAATCACATCGACATCAGCATAAGGAACAAAGGCATATACTCATCACTGGTATATGCCTTTGTTCCTTATGCTGATGTCGATGTGATTACCGTTGTTTGGAAACACTGCTTGGAGTAAAATTTATCTTGAAAAATCACGCAGAGTGCTGGTTCTGTCTTAACCCTCATCTTGAGTGTTTGGCATGTGACTCTATCCATGAATTTAACCGGACACCTGCTTTTTAATTAATGGAGAGTGTCAGTGCGGCTTCCCGGGACTTTGTTCTGTGACTTTGCTAAATTATGTTTGGAGCTGCACCACTATCAATTTTTTAGTGGATTATTTTTGTATTTGTCTTTTTGTGTGTATTTCTGTACAGTTGTATTGTTTTGTGGCACTTGCACTTTGTCTCTCTCTTGAATACGGCATGGAGAGTGACATAGGGGATTTAACAGGCACTAAGAGATTTTTAGACAAAGATGTGACCAAGATTCTATTTAATACCACGGATCAACTTGCTTTTGATATTGACACACCGTCTGAGATTAACAGTGACCTCTTGAAATTACGCAAGAGGTTAATTGAACTAGAGCTGCATGGGCTCACGCTCTCACAATATCATAAAGAAAAGTTTATACCACGCGGTCTGAGAATTAGGAATCAGCCCACCATAGGCCGTAACAATAAAGAGTTCTGCAGACAGTGGTGCCTGATACTTAATCAGTGCAGTTTTGATCTTATGGTATTAATTGTCCAACAGGTCAATAGTGAAATTGATAGTGTAAAAAAGGAGATTGTATCTTGTGAAACACAGGGTCTTGAAGCACTGAAAGCAGACAGTTCTACAGATTGGTTGGCACAATTGGAAGATAATTTGACCACTTTTAAAAGTGATCTTTTGGCCTTTAAAAAATCTAAATACAGGAAAGTAAAGGACGATTATAAAGAATCCAGGGTTTATCCGTGGGTACACTCTTCCTCTGGTCGACGACCTTGGAGGGCTGGACCAGGATATAGGAGAAGGAATGATCCACAATTTACTGATATTGAGTCACATACTTCACAGAGCGACTCGGATCACTCCTCTTATAATAAAAGCTCAGCTGCTTTTTTAGACAAAAGAGCAAATACAAGGAGTCTAGCAAGGGGCAGCAAGAACCCAAAAAACCCTGCAGGCGAGGGGGGAGGAGACATAAAAAGCACAAACAAAAATCAGAGGGGAGGCAGGAAGTAACAGTGATCAATTTGTCCGGTTATTCACCCTCTGAACTAGAAATGACGGTTCTCTCTAAGGGACTGTCATTTGTACAGACATACCGACAAAACAAATTCGACTGTGAAATTGAACTATACAAATTCCAACGACAGTTGCGGTTAAAAAATTTCTTTTCTTCTAAGGGTGAACGAACTGGACAACAATTGGTCTTCAGGGGTAAGAGTACCTTTGATCCCCCACCCAGTAATGCTTCTATTGAGACCTTTATGAGATTAGTCCGAGATGAGACTCTGGCCTCAATACGTAAGGGACGCATGCATTATTCTAACTTGTCTAGACAGGAAGCCGAGGCCGTTAAAACTTTACGCGATAATCCTGAGATCATCATACGTCCCGCGGATAAGGGCGGGGCAATTGTAATGATGAATCGTCAGGATTATATTGATGAGATCTTACGGCAACTGTCCGACACACAGTGCTATAAATCTCTTCCCAGTGATCCGACAGAAAGATATAAGAGAGAAATTGATTCTATTATCTCTTTAGGCCTTATTAATGGTTGGATTGACGAACCTACTACTGAGTTTCTGCGACAGGATTTCCCTAAAATTCCCTTAATATACATTCTGCCAAAAGTGCATAAATCTCTCTCCAAACCCCCGGGAAGGCCCATCATCTCTTCTCGTGGGTCTTTAGGTCAACCAATCTCCCAATTTATAGATTTCCATCTTCAACCAGTGGTCCAGGCTACCCCATACTATATCAGGGATACCACTGATTTTCTTTCTAAGTTGAATACCGTTGGTGTGCTTCCAAGTGGTTGTATACTGGCGACGCTTGACGTCGCCAGTCTATACACCAACATTGGGCATACCGAGGGTCTGTCTGCTGTTAAAGAGTCTGTCTCCCTCAGTCCACAGTATAAGGGTCCCCCATTGGAGTTTATTTTGTTGTTGATGGAAGTTGTACTCCACAAGAACTATTTTTTGTTCAACAATTCGTTTTATTTACAACTGAAGGGCACAGCGATGGGGTCCAATATGGCCCCATCGTATGCCAACCTGTTCATGTATCAGTATGAACGGAGATACATTATGGGTGACGCTACTTTTTCTAGGTACATCAGTTTTTATGTTCTTTATATTGATGACCTGTTTATACTGTGGACTGGGGGTGAACGGATGTTGCTGGAGTTTGTTGACTTACTTAACAGTGTCCCGGGATCCATCAGATTTACCTGCACTCATGACACGTCTGTGATCAATTTTCTCGACGTGAATGTACGAGTGCATGATGGCTCCATAACCACAGAGATATATCGGAAGCCCACTGATAAGAACTCTCTCCTACTTGCATCAAGCTTTCACCCCACATCATTAAAGAGAGGTTTACCCTACTCCCAACTGGTCCGTGTGGCCAGAATTACCTCTGATCGGAGGTCACTGCGTGAGGCCCTCATCAAGATGGGTGACAACTTCATAGATAGGGGTTATCAGAAGAACGAAGTACGCCAGGCCATTGACAAGTGCATGCAACTTTCACGTGAGGATCTACTACAACCTCGGGCAAAAACTGACTCTGAGCGACTGGTATTTGCCAGTACATATTCAATTTCATCTAATAATGCCCGACAATCTATTCGGAGACACTGGCATATATTGCAAACAGATCCCGTGATGGGACAACATTGTGTACAACTGCCACTCTTTTGTTATAGACGGAGTCGTAATATGAAGGAACGCATAACCTTCTCGGACATCAGCCCACGAGTGGGCAGAGGAACTCAGTGGCTACAGCTTCAATCAGGTGCTTACCGATGTCACGGATGCGTCAATTGTAGCTTCATGCTAACTGGCAAGTTCTGCCATCATCCGTCTAAGGGTATCAAATACACCCTGAAACATAGAATGACCTGCGAAACCAAGTATGTGACATACATGATTATTTGTCCATGCAAGAAGCTGTACATTGGTAAAACCATACGGATGCTCAAGGAGCGAATAGCCATGCATAGATCCTCGATTAAAAAAGCTTACCAGAAGGTTGATGGCAGTACACCCCCTGTTGCTAAGCACTTTGTCATTGCTGGACACAAGATGAGTGACTTCACCTACATGCCGATTGATCATGTACCCCCCTTGAGGAGAGGAGGGGATAGACACAGACTGCTACTTCAGCAGGAATGTCGTTGGATCTATCAGATGGACTCCATGACGCCACATGGGCTTAACGAAGAGTTCTCTATGGTACCCTTCCTGTAGGATGCAGTGATTCGTTGGATCCTATGATGCCCTAATGTCCTATTGATAGTTGTGTTATGGTGCAGTAGTCTGATGGATCCCTCTATTTGATGGAGGACACAGTGATTAGTGTGTCCAATTTTCTTGACGTTTTGTAAACTAATGCTCTTTTTGTGTATCTCTGTGTTTCTACACTTACAGTTTTCAATAAGTATCCCTCATGTTTGCTGCATCACTCTTCATTTTCTTTATAATCTTTTCTTTTTTCTTTACACCTTTACATTATTATGAGCATTCTCTAACATAACACACTTAATTAACTTTGTTACCGTTAGTTACATCTAACGTCGTTATCAATACATGCTCATAATTATGTTATTCTTTAACTAATCTTGCATCACATGGTTATTTCATTGCTGCTGTATTCCAGTCATCGCCACCAGAACCTTGGTGGACGCTTTATGTTGCCTGGGGAACCATTGTCGACCTGCTCTGCACGGACTGGGGACACTTCCGCCGTGTGACACGCACCCTGCGTTCCACGTGCCGGGACTTCCGGTCACGTGGTAACCGGCGTGCGTTCCACGGCCTGCGCCCCGGGAAACGTGTTTGATGAGCTGATGGGTCCCTGATGGCGGCATTGGACTCCAGGTGCTGGTGGTGAGTATGATATTGTGAGCATACATAAGAAGCTCACAACTGATGCAATAGTTGCACGGCACACAAGCACTTTTTTCACATGGCAGCTAGATCATATGCATGGTTATTCCCCTGAGGAAGGTTGTTCACCGAAAACGGCTGTTTGGGATGTTACCAGTGATGAGTATATGCCTTTGTTCCTTATGCTGATGTCGATGTGATTACCGTTGTTTGGAAACACTGCTTGGAGTAAAATTTATCTTGAAAAATCACGCAGAGTGCTGGTTCTGTCTTAACCCTCATCTTGAGTGTTTGGCATGTGACTCTATCCATGAATTTAACCGGACACCTGCTTTTTAATTAATGGAGAGTGTCAGTGCGGCTTCCCGGGACTTTGTTCTGTGACTTTGCTATATATATATATATATATATATACACATACACACACACACATATATATATACATATATATATATATATATATATATTTAAACAAAAAGTGTCTGAGGGTGCTGATGGAAATTAAGCCCTGAACATGGACAAATTTCCTTAGAAATTAAAGTAATGACCTAACAGGTTTAAATATAGTCTGGCTGACTATTGAAGGAATCTTAATAGTGATTTGAATCGAATATGTCTTCAGCCTTGACTCAATTCGGTATGTATTTATAGAAATCACCCTTGTTAGTGATTAATATTATAATAAACACTCTATAATCTTTGTATCTATCACTATCCAACAGATTACATCTTCTTTTACTAATAACATTTATCGGTATCCAACTTTTTACCATTTATTGGATGCAATAGCACATATACACTCTTGATATGTACCATACTTGAATTTATCTAAGTGTCCTAAATCACAATCCCCTGAAAACTAGTTCATCTAGTTCCATTCATTTTTCACCCATAAGGGCATTTTTTCTTTTTCTCTTACG
Organism: Pseudophryne corroboree; assembly: GCF_028390025.1. Taxonomy (NCBI): domain Eukaryota; kingdom Metazoa; phylum Chordata; class Amphibia; order Anura; family Myobatrachidae; genus Pseudophryne; species Pseudophryne corroboree. The sequence continues at coordinate 808,857,605 of NC_086448.1, forward strand.
TCCTAGAGGATGCTGGGGACTCGGTAAGGACCAAGGGGATAGACGGGCTCCGCGGGAGACATGGGCACTTTAAGAAAGACTTTAGGTTTGGGTGTGCACTGGCTCCTCCCTCTATGCCCCTCCTCCAGACCTCAGTTTATTACTGTGCCCAGAGGAGACTGGGTGCATTTCAGGGAGCTCTCCTGAGTTTCCTCAGAGAAAGTATATTTGTTAGGTTTTTTATTTTCAGGGAGCTCTGCTGGCAACAGACTCCCTGCAGCAAGGGACTGAGGGGAGAGAAACAGACCTACTTCAATGATAGGCTCTGTTTCTTAGGCTACTGGACACCATTAGCTCCAGAGGGATCGGTACGCAGGTCTCACCCTCGCCATCCGTCCCAGAGCCGCGCCGCCGTCCTCCTCGCAGAGCCGGAAGATAGAAGCCGGGTGAGTATGAGAAGATAAGAAGACTTCAAAGGCGGCAGAAGACTTCAAATCTTCACTGAGGTAACGCACAGCAGTAAAGCTGTGCGCCATAGCTCCCACACACCTCACACACGGCAGTCACTGTAAGGGTGCAGGGCGCAGGGGGGGGCGCCCTGGGCAGCAATATATCCTCTTTTTTCTGGCAAAAGTAGTATATACAGCTAGGCACTGTATACATAAGGAGCCCCCACCAGGTTTTTCAATATTTGAGCGGGACCGAAGCCCGCCGCTGAGGGGGCGGGGCTTGATCCTCAGCACTCACCAGCGCCATTTTCTCCACAGCACAGCGCTGAGAGGAAGCTCCCCTGCTTATCCACTGTGAAAGAGGGTGTTAAAGAAGGGGGGGGGGCACATAATTTGGCGCAAACATTATACATTACAGCGCTTCTGGGTAAACATATTGTGTGTTTTTTCCTGGGTCATTGGCGCTGGGGTGTGTGCTGGCATACTCTCTCTCTGTCTCTCCAAAGGGCCTTGTGGGGGAACTGTCTTCAGATAAGAGGGTTCCCTGAGTGCGTGGTGTGTCGGTACGTGTGTGTCGACATGTCTGAGGTAGAAGGCTCTCCTAAGGAGGAGGTGGAGCAAATGTGTATGGTGTCTCCGTCGACAACGCCGACACCTGACTGGGTGGATATGTGGAATGTTTTGAGTGCTAATGTGAATTTATTGCACAAAAGATTAGACAAAGCTGAAGCTAGGGTTCAGCCAGGGAATCAACCCGTGTCTGTCCCTGTGTCGCAGGGACCTTCGGGGTCTCAAAAGCACCCACTATCCCAAATAGTAGACACTGATACCGACACGGATTCTGACTCCAGTGTCGACTACGATGATGCTAAGTTACAGCCCAAATTGGCTAAAACTATCCGATATATGATTATTGCAATAAAAGATGTTTTGCATATCACTTATGACCCCTCTGTCCCCGACACGAGGGTACACATGTTTAAGGGAAAGAAAGCTGAGGTAACCTTTCCCCCCTCTCATGAACTGAATGAGTTGTGTGAAAATGCGTGGGAATCTCCAGACAAGAAACTGCAGATTCCCAAAAGGATTCTTATGGCGTATCCTTTGCCGGCAAAGGACAGGATACACTGGGAATCCTCCCCTAGGGTGGACAAGGCGTTGACACGCTTATCCAAAAAGGTAGCGCTACCATCCCAGGATACAGCTACCCTCAAGGATCCTGCGGATTGCAAGCAGGAGAGTACCTTGAAGTCCATTTACACACATTCGGGTACTTTACTCAGACCGGCGATTGCGTCGGCATGGGGTTGTAGCGCTGTAGCAGCGTGGACAGATACCTTATCAGCGGAAATTGAAACCCTTGATAAGGATACCATTTTATTGACCCTAGGACATATAAAAGATGCTGTCTTATATATGAGAGATGCTCAGAGAGACATTAGTTTACTGGGTTCTAGAGTCAATGCTATGTCGATTTCTGCTAGACGTGTCCTATGGACCCGGCAATGGACAGGTGATGCCGACTCAAAGAGGCATATGGAGGTTTTACCTTACAGGGGTGAGGAATTGTTTGGAGACGGTCTCTCGGACCTGGTCTCCACAGCTACAGCTGGTAAATCAAATGTTTTGCCTTATATTCCTTCACAGCCTAAGAAAGCGCCACATTATCAAATACAGTCCTTTCGGTCACAAAGAAACAAGAGAGTACGAGGTGCGTCCTTTCTTGCCAGAGGTAAGGGCAGAGGAAAAAAGCTGCAAAACACAGCTAGTTCCCAGGAACAGAAGACCTCCCCGGCCTCTACAAAATCCACTGCATGATGCTGGGGCTCCACTGAGGGAGTCCGCCCCACTGGGGGCACATCTTCGAAATTTCAGCCACATCTGGGTTCGCTCACAGGTGGATCCCTGGGCAATAGAAATTGTTTCCCAGGGTTACAAGCTGGAATTCGAAGAGGTGCCTCCTCGCCGGTTTTTCAAATCGGCCCTGCCAACTTCTCCCCAAGAAAGGGAGACAGTGTTAAATGCAATTCACAAATTGTATCTTCAACAGGTGGTGGTAAAGGTTCCCCTACTCCAACAAGGGAGGGGATATTACTCAACCCTGTTTGTAGTCCCGAAACCGGACGGTTCGGTCAGACCCATTTTAAATTTAAAATCCCTGAACTTATGCTTGAAAAGGTTCAAGTTCAAGATGGAATCGCTCATGGTGGTCATCGTCAGCCTGGAAGGGGGGGATTTTATGGTATCCCTAGACACAAAGGATGTATACCTTCATGTTCCCATATATCCACCTCATCAGGCGTACCTGAGATTTGCGGTACAGGATTGTCATTACCAATTTCAGACATTGCCGTTTGGGCTCTCCACGGCCCCGAGGATTTTCACCAAGGTAATGGCGGAAATGATGGTGCTCCTGCGCAAGCAGGGTGTCACAATTATCCCGTACTTGGACGATCTCCTCATAAAAGCGAGATCACAAGAGCAGTTACTGAACAGCGTGTCACTTTCACTGAAGGTGTTACAGCAACAAGGCTGGATTCTCAATATCCCGAAGTCGCAGTTGGTTCCTACAACTCGTCTGACCTTCTTGGGCATGATTCTGGATACGGACCAGAAAAGGGTCTATTTTCCGATGGAAAAGGCTCAGGAACTCATGACTCTGCTCAGGAACCTATTGAAACCAAAACAGGTGTCAGTGCATCACTGCACTCGAGTCCTGGGAAAGATGGTGGCATCTTACGAGGCCATTCCATTCGGCAGGTTCCATGCGAGGACCTTCCAATGGGACCTACTGGACAAGTGGTCCGGGTCACATCTACAGATTCATCAGTTGATCACCCTGTCCCCCAGGGCCAGGGTATCTCTCCTGTGGTGGCTGCAGAGTGCTCACCTTCTAGAAGGCCGCAGGTTCGGCATTCAGGACTGGGTTCTGGTGACCACGGACGCGAGCCTCCGAGGTTGGGGAGCAGTCACACAAGGAAGAAACTTCCAGGGGCTTTGGTCAAGTCAAGAGACTTGTCTTCACATCAACGTCCTGGAGCTGAGGGCCATATACAACGCCCTTCGCCAAGCGGAGACCTTGCTTCGCGACTTACCAGTTCTGATCCAGTCAGACAACATCACCGCAGTGGCTCATGTAAACCGCCAGGGCGGCACAAGGAGCAGAGTGGCAATGGCGGAAGCCACCAGGATTCTTCGCTGGGCGGAAAATCATGTAAGCGCACTGTCAGCAGTGTTCATTCCGGGAGTGGACAACTGGGAAGCATACTTCCTCAACAGACACGACCTGCATCCAGGAGAATGGGGACTTCATCAGGAAGTCTTCGCACAGATTGCAAGTCAGTGGGGCCTGCCCCAGATAGACATGATGGCGTCACGCCTCAACAAAAAGCTGCAGAGGTATTGCGTCAGGTCAAGAGACCCTCAGGCGGTAGCTGTGGACGCTCTAGTGACACCGTGGGTGTTCCAGTCAGTCTACGTGTTTCCTCCTCTTCCTCTCATCCCAAAGGTGTTGAGAATAATAAGAAAAAGAGGAGTACAGACAATTCTCATTGTTCCAGATTGGCTATGAAGGGCATGGTATCCGGATCTGCAGGAGATGCTCACAGAAGATCCGTGGCATCTTCCTCTAAGACAGGACCTGTTGCAACAGGGGCCCTGTATGTACCAAGACTTACCGCGGCTGCGTTTGACGGCATGGCGGTTGAACGCCGGATCCCAGCGGAAAAGAGCATTCCGGATGAGGTCATTCCTACTCTGATAAAGGCTAGGAAGGACGTGACAGCTAAACATTATCACCGTATATGGCGAAAATATGTTTCTTGGTGTGAGGCCAGGAATGCTCCTACGGAAGAATTCCATCTGGGCCGTTTCCTTCACTTCCTACAAACGGGAGTGAATTTGGGCCTAAAATTAGGCTCCATTAAGGTTCAGATTTCGGCCTTATCCATTTTCTTTCAAAAAGAATTGTCTTCTCTCCCAGAAGTACAGACCTTTGTAAAGGGAGTACTGCATATTCAGCCTCCTTTTGTACCTCCGGTGGAGCCTTGGGACCTTAACGTGGTGTTGAGTTTCCTTAAGTCGCACTGGTTTGAACCACTTAAAATGGTGGAGTTAAAATATAATAGGAATCAAAGAAACGGTAGATCTAGGATACCTTCAGTAAAAGAGAGACAATGGAGATATGACAACTACTCAAAGTCACCTGCCATTGCACGACGACCGACAGGACAAAGATTCAACTCTGACCGCCTATCACACTCAGAGGCAGATGCTAGGGGTAGCCCGAATCGGTTGGAGAGATTTTCTAAACATTCAGCTGAAGCCCAATTAGGAGCACGACCTAAAATCTCTAATAAATATGAGGAAAGAAGAGGGGAGAATAGAGAGGTTTTTTTAGATCAAAGATCAGTCAGACAGAGAGAACGGTTTCCAAGCAGAGAAAGGATGCCAATCACACCAAAAAGAGGACGCAATTTAAGTGCAGAGGAAAGAGAGGGGGGAAAAAGGAGAAACGTAAGAGATTAAAAACTCTAGCCAAGAGATTAACCAATAATGCAATTTTTAACCTCTCATCCAGACCATTATCACAAAGCGAGGTGTCTCTTCTGAACAAGGGTCTAAAATTTTCACCCACTACGGATCCAAATATTTTTGATCTGTTTGTGGAGCTAAATAGATACATCAGGTCCTTGTGCAGAAAACGATACTTCGCCAAAAAAACATTAGATAGGAACAATGATCCGGCAACCCCTATTCTTTTAGATTCTACAGATGAACCAGCTATACTAATGCTAATAGAGTTGCAGAACGAGAGTACTAATCCCTTGGACATGACAACTAGAAAGGTTTTTGATGTGAATAAATCCCTATTTAAACGTAGGTCCGAATTCTTTCCTATAAACCATAAAAGCAGCTGTATTGAAAGTTTCTACAAATCTACTTTGGAGGACTTCAAAATAATTTGTGGTAAAAATGAGAGTAAGATTAAGAGAAATCAAAATCTTAATAAATGGGAGAAAAAAGCTCTAAATAACTTATTAAAAGACACCTCCCTTGTAATAAAACAAGCCGATAAAGGCGGTAGTTTAGTTATACAAAATAGGGATGACTACATAAAAGAAGCCTTACGCCAATTAGAAGACAAGAGATTCTATGAAAAGCTATCTAAAGATCCTACGACAAGTTATAAACTAGAGCTACAATCATTATTAGAGAGGGCACAAACAGAGGATATCATTTCTAAGGAGGAATTCTTGTTTTTATTCCCTCACCATCCGGTCACACCTGTTTATTATCACCTCCCAAAAATTCACAAATCCCTCACAGCACCCCCAGGTCACCCTATAATTTCAGGAATTGATTCCCTCACGTCCAATTTGTCTTTTTACGTTGACAGTCACTTACAACCACGTGTGCCTCTGTTAAGGTCCCACATCCGGGACACAACCCACTTTCTGAAACTTATTCAGTCTGTGGTTTGGAAACCGACATATGCTTTCCTCACCCTGGACGTCCAGAGCCTATATACCAACATTCCACATACGTTAGGAATAGAGGCAATCCAACAACAATTAATTAGAGATGGGGACCTGACAGAGGCACACAGGAACTTCATATTAGATTGCATCACTTTCATCCTTAAGCACAATTATTTTTTGTTTTTGGATTGTCATTATTTACAGGTGATGGGAACGGCCATGGGGACCAGGTTTGCGCCGAGTTATGCCAACCTCTACATGGGCTGGGTCGAAGACCAGCTCATCTGGGGGGGGGACCTCGGCGCACACCTGGTCCTCTATGGCCGGTATATTGATGATTTATTTTTTATTTGGGATGGGGATTCCCTCACAGCTTCACAATTTGTTACTTCACTGAACACGAACCCTTTTAATTTATTTTTCACTCATACTTTTGACAGAGATAAAATCAACTATTTGGACCTTACGTTGGAAATTGTCAATAATAAGATACAAACCACCAACTATATAAAAGAAACCAGTAGTAATGCATATCTACATTTTAGTAGTGCACATCATGCTCCTTGGAAGGAGAATATCCCTAAGGGACAGCTGTTGCGTATCAAACGCAACTGCTCCAAAAAAGAGCTATTCTCAGATCAAGCACAGTCTATGATTGAATCATTTCACTCACGAGGATACCCTAAAAAATTACTCCTAAGAGCTTATGACGAAGTTACAAAAGTAGACAGAGAATCTTTAATTAATGATGAAAAAAAGAAACCAAATATGTTCTCTAGTGATCTGGCATTTATTTCTAAATTTAATAATAAATCAAGAGAAATTAAACAGGTATTCAATCGCAATTATACCATTTTAAAACAAGACCCACTGTTAAAAAATGAACTCCCTCCTTATCCGAAGGTCATCTTTAAGAAGAACAGATCTCTTAAAACAATTCTAGCGCCTAGCATGTTAAAAAATCAACTGAAAACAGATGAGAGAAGATCAGAAGGGGGTTGGATGTCTATAAAACCTAATGGTTTTTATAAATGTGGGAAAACTCGATGCACAACATGTAAACATGTGATGAACCGAACAAAAACTATAGATATAGATAAAGATGGGAATATCTGTAACATAAAAAGTTTCATCAATTGTGATACAAGTTGGGTTATCTACCTTTTACAATGTGGATGTAACCTAAGATATATAGGGAGAACAACACGAAGCTTAAAGACTAGATTTATGGAACACCGTCGGAATATTATAAACAAAAGGATGGACCACAGCATACCTAGACATTTCCTTGATCATCATCAAGGAGATCCCAGTACGCTAAAATTAATTGGTCTTGAACATATTACTCAAACAGAGAGAGGTGGGGATAGGTATAGTAAATTATGTAAACAAGAGGTGTTTTGGACCTTTAAATTGAATTCACTCCATCCTCAGGGTCTTAATGAGGCTTTGGAGCTAAATTCAATACTATGATCTATGAAAACCCACCGATTCATCATACCCCTTTCAGTCTTCCCTTGTCGGAGTTTTGTTTTAGGAATACCCAATAAACTTTGATTTTATATGCATCATCTCTCTAGTCCATTAGCATGCACAATTAAGTGCATATATGTGAAGATATAATTATACATATACATATGTATCCCCCTTCATCTTCCCTCCCCCCCTCCCCCATTTGTTCACCTCAGATCCGGGTATTGCACTTTTTCTTTATTTGCCCCCCATATATATTCCCTACTCTATTCGGTTCTCCTATTTCCTAATTATATATTGTAATTTATCATCTATGTTGCAAAACAGAATTCCATTTATAAAAATATTTATCAATTTTTTAGGAGGAGTAAGAACGAAAAAGATCAGTTGGAGAGGGAGAAGGGGAAAAAAGGCTTTATTATATAATTCCAAAGTGGTGTCTTTGTGTGTTTAAGAGAAAGTAAACAAAACCATGTGATCCCGAAGTGGTGACGTGTTCGCGTGGCCGGAGAGGAGTGAATTGTTTGAGCACTGAGTCATTGGGCCCGCGCAGTCATGTGATCGGGCCATGGGATACGTCACCTTAACGGGAGGAGTAAAGACTCATTATACCTCCATGATATTATGACGCGGCGAAACCGGAAGTCCGCGCCGGGTCACGTGCTATCATGACGTGGCAGAAACGGAAGTCCTTATTAGGTAACAACGTTAGCCATACTGATAGGGACAATAGTGGAAACAGCTGAGCCACCGGACAGCAAAGTCATGTGATGGGAGGGGAAAGGGGGCGATCACTATAGCAACCGATCAGTTTATATCACTGACCAGTGGGATTCCCGATGGGTAGAAAATCCACACCATGTGACATAGGTCATGTGATCGGATTTCTCCTGATAGTTAATAAAAATTGCTTTTTAAACACTTTTATTCACCTCGTTTTTTAGGTAGATTGATACCATTGAAAGATGTTTGCCTTGCTGCTACTATAGATGTATGTATATAGTTATTTTGTGATCATGAATGTAATAAAATGTTAACAGGTGTTTTTGATATGGATAATTGATATCCTTATATAAGAGCCATATGAGCCCAGCATAAGCACCTTTGATAAAGCTGCCAAAACGCCAGCAAAACGCGTTAGGGGACCAGTCTTGACCTTGACACCTTAAAGCCACCTTCAGGATACCTTGACAGTCGTTGTCTTTCTGGACATTTCCTATCCATGGACGTGGAAAATTAATACAGGGAGAACCACCAAACATCTGTGTCGGATCGGAGACAGCCTCTGGACCTTCGCTAGGTGGGATACCCGGCTAATCCACTGAATTTTTGGTAACTATACCACAAGATTGGATACGTCTGTAAATCAGTATTAAGGATCCTGTTGATATTGTGACCGGTCACAGGGACTTTACCATTATAAATAGGTGTGCCTATTTTACATCAATTGTCGATGGTCAGAGACTGGCTATAAGAGGCTCTTAAACTTATGGTTTTATATGTGCAAAATTATTTTATGGATACATGCTGAGTATCACTAAATAAATGTGATTTATTTTATGAAAACACCTGTGTTTAGAAAACTTGTTAGCGCTATCTTTTCTTTTTCTTTGTGTTATTAGGAGTTAAAATATCTCACTTGGAAGGTGGTCGTGTTGTTAGCCTTGGCTTCGGCTAGGCGAGTATCGGAATTGGCGGCTTTGTCTCATAAAAGCCCCTATCTGGTTTTCCATATGGACAGAGCGGATTTGCGGACCCGTCCTCAATTCTTGCCTAAGGTGGTGTCATCTTTTCATATGAACCAACCTATTGTGGTGCCTGTGGCTACACGAGACTTGGAGGATTCCGAGTCCCTTGATGTAGTCAGGGCTTTGAAAATTTATGTGGCCAGAACGGCTAGAGTCAGAAAAACAGAAGCACTGTTTGTCCTGTATGCAGCCAACAAGGTTGGCGCTCCTGCTTCAAAGCAGACTATTGCTCGTTGGATCTGTAACATGATTCAGCAGGACCATGCGACGGCTGGATTGCCGCTGCCAAAATCGGTCACGGCCCATTCCACTAGGAAGGTGGTCTCATCTTGGGCGGCTGCCCAAGGGGTCTCGGCACTACAGCTGTGCCGAGCTGCTACTTGGTCGGGTTCAAACACCTTTGCAAAGTTCTATAAGTTTGATACCCTAGCTGAGGAGGACCTCCTATTTGCTCAATCGGTGCTGCAGAGTCATCCGAACTCTCCCGCCCGTTTGGGAGCTTTGGTATAATCCCCATGGTCCTCACGGAGTCCCCAGCATCCTCTAGGACGTAAGAGAAAATAAGATTTTAAACCTACCGGTAAATCTTTTTCTCGTAGTCCGTAGAGGATGCTGGGCGCCCGTCCCAAGTGCGGACTACTTCTGCAATACTTGTTTATAGTTTTGCTTACATAAGGGTTATGTTATAGTTTCATCAGTCTCCGACTGATGCTATGTTGTTTTTTCATACTGTTAACTGGTTAGTTTATCACAAGTTATACGGTATGCATGGTGTGGGCTGGTATGAATCTTGCCCTTGGTTTAACAAAAATCCTTTCCTCGTACTGTCCGTCTCCTCTGGGCACAGTTTCTCTAACTGAGGTCTGGAGGAGGGGCATAGAGGGAGGAGCCAGTGCACACCCAAACCTAAAGTCTTTCTTAAAGTGCCCATGTCTCCTGCGGAGACCGTCTATCCCCTTGGTCCTTACGGAGTCCCCAACATCCGCTACGGACTACGAGAAAAAGATATACCGGTAGGTTTAAAATCTTATTTTTTATATATAATATATATATGATTTAAAAGAGATTTAATTGTTGCCACAAAGCAGTATTCACCCAATCACATGGTCTTCTGAGAGCACCCAAGTACAAAGAGCCTCCGGGGCGTTTACAATATATTTTCTCTACCACATGTACACACACATTAACGCTAGGGTTAATTAATTTTTGTTGGAGCCAATTAACCTAACCAGTATATTTTTGGCTTGTGGGAAGAAACCGGAGCACCCAGAGGAAACCCACGCAAAGACAGGGAGAATATACAAACTCCGCACAGTTAGAGCCAAGGTGGGAACCGAACCCATGACCTCAGTGTTGTGAGACAGTAATGCTAACCATTACACCATCTGTGCTGCCCACATTAACATGTAGGCTGGTTTACTTGTTCTGCTACAAGTTTTGCTCCAGTGTTTGAACTTGGAATTTCCTCACAACTTTTCCTGAATAACCCTTGCTTGTACCTCTCTTCAGACTCTCTGACCTTCCTGCGTATAGACTCCAGCCGCAGATCATGTCTCCTGAAAATAAACTTGCTGGTACATTACATCGGACTCTGACCTCTCTGTGTATCGTCTCCAGCCGCAGACCACGTTTCTTGCTTAACCACTTAACTACTGTAGCATGATCAGATCACATGTGACCATTTTGACAAGGAGATCCATTCTGCAGATGTGTGTATAATATATTATATATTTAAAAAAATATTTTTTAAACTATATTTAGAAAAAATGTATAGAAATGGTTTTGAAGGGAAAAATCGTCAGTTACCGCTCCAAGAAAAATAAGGTGAAACACCACCTGCCATCCTCTAATCCAGTGGTTCTCAAACTTGGTCCTCAGGACCCTACACGGTTCACGTTTTCCATGTCACCCGGCAGGTGCACAGTGTATCACCAACTGTCACATTTTACAAATGTACAGGTGACCTGCAAAACATGAACCGCGTGGGGTCCTGACTCCTGAGGACCGAGATTGAGTTCCTGTGCTCTAATTGATGTGTACGCAATTAAATTGCTAATGCATCGCGGGGTGGCGCCACACACTTGCCGGTCGGCCTTGCCCTGTGTTGGGCGACACCCAGCGTGTGAGCAGATGGATGCAGATCTTGCTGCGGAATAACCCCCAAAATTTGTGAGACTCTTGATTTTCCCTCAGTGTAGTACTGATACAGGGGGTCATTCCGACCCTTTCGCACGCAGCGGTTTATCGCATGCGCGGCCGCCACAGTACGCGTGCGTGACGTTGCCCGGCGACAGGGATCATCGAGTTACGTTGCGGCTTACAAAGGAAGCGGTCGGAGAGCCGACTGCAAAGAAGAGTGACAGGCAGAAAGCGTTCCAGGGCGGATACGGACCGTTTGCAGGGCCAGGGCAAGGTTTCTCGGCACCCTAGGCAAAACATGTGCCTGCTGCACTCCCCCTCCCCCCCCAAAAAAAAAATAAAAAAATAAAGAGAGAGAAACCCGCCCAGACGCTAAAAATTATATTTTAAAAAAACTCACTATGTGTGACATTTTTTTGCGGGGACCCCCAGAAAGGCTGTAATGTGTCTGGACACCATTGGATAGCTTACTCCTGAGTGCAGCCAAACTGAATCTTTATACATTCACTGCCATGCAATATACAGCGGAGCGCAACGGGGCATGTATTTATGCTATGTAACTGATATATACGTGTGTGTGTGTGTGTATACATATATATATATATATATATATATATATACACACACACATATACATACACTTCTACAGTAGAGGAATGGAGTACTGAGGTTGCAATATAAGGGTACCTTAATGGCTGCAGGAGAAGGAGTCCCAGTGAAGAAGAATTTCTACCCATAAAAATGTATAATCGGGACCAATCCAAGGCGACTATATATTGCAGGCTGCAGAAGAAGGAGACTGTGATCCACTCATACAGGGAACAGTAGCAGGGGAGCCGCACGCAGTCTGCTCTGCAGTGTAGTCCCAGTCCCTCACATAGCACAACACAATCATCCCCGCAGGACTCCCATATGCAGAGTCATTTCTTGTGGTGCGGGGCGGGCATATGTCAGCGCGGAGAGGAGCAGAAGAACTGTACCACCAGCCGGCAGCACCAGTGGCGGAACTTGTGAGTGGTGGGCCCAGGTGCAAGGATATGCTTTGGGCCCCCCTCCTCCACCCCAGGGTGAGGTACAGGGTGACGAAGATGAGGCAGATGATGACGGGGATGAGGCAGAGGGTGACAGGGAAATGGAGAGTTGGTGAAAGGTTGAGACAGGGGGAGATGGATCAAGGAAGAGGGGGAGACTGAGAAAGAGAGGGGAATTATGGAGAGAGAGTCAGACTGAGAGAGAGGGGGAGAGGGTTTGAAGGGTAAAGAGGAAGGAAGATGGGGGGGGGGGAGAGGCTGAGCAGCACTTGCCACCTTCTCATACTCTAGCATTGCTTTTTTCTCTACCTTTAGTCTGTGGCTTGTGCAATCCAGGGCTGCTGCTGGGCGTGGAGATGGCCAGTGTCTCTGCTTCCCTCCAATTGATTTTTGGTGCCACGGACAGCAGGGGACGGGAGGAGGGTGGAAAATAAATATAAAAGGGGAGGGTTGCGTCTAGATTCTCTTCGCGCTAAGGACCTTTCCCATAACCTCCTGGGTCCATGTCACAATCTATTTGGAATAGAAAAGTGTGGCGAGCGAAGCGGAGCGAGACACCGAGCCCGATGCGTGGCGAGCGAAGCGAGCCCGCGAGGGGTCCAATGCTGCATAGGAAAAAAAAAATACCCTAAACGAACGGAGAACGAAGGAAACATTTAGGAGCTGTAAGGGCGGAAGTTGTCTCCGTCACTCGTTTTGTCACGTCCAGGTCCTTTGCACGAAGGCAACATAGACACAACCAAAAGGGGAGTGAGGAGCTGAGAGAGCGTGTTCTCCTCCCCCTCCGGTCAGGCAGTCCCACACAACCAGCTTAAATGAGTATGGGGGAGGAGCAGAGAGAGAGGCTCCTCCTGCACAAACGGAAGGGCACTCAACAGACAATTGGCCAGCACTACAACATCTGGGAGGAGGGGGAGGTGCTCGAGAACAGTGGGGAGGAGATGGGAGATCGTCCCTCCTCACCCTTAACAACCTGTATCGTGGCACCAGTAAGTCCGTGGGGCGGGCGGACATGCTTGAGCGGGGAGGAGAGAGAAGAGCAGCCCCTCCTCCCTCTGCGGCCGGGACACAGATTATTTGCTGCATTTTATTATTAGGAACTGGGGCACTGGCGGTAGGCACAGCGCTAGAAGCGGCAGTATTACAATGAGTCAGTGTGACTCTTTGTAATGCCGGCAGCTGTGCGCCCCTACACAGCGGCGGGCCTCGGTGCAATGCACCGCTGCTAGTTAAGCCACTGGGCAGCACGCTGCTTACTCTATGTGTATAGCGTATTAGAGGCGCTGCCGATGGGTTACACTCATACTGTCAGCGCTGCAGGGATGCCGCGGCCGCCCAACTGTTCTCAGCCGCTAGCGCTGACAGTGTGAGTGTAACCCATCGGCAGCGCCTCTAATACTCTATACACATAGAGTAAGCAGCGTGCTGCCGGTTAGTGGTACAGTTCTTCTGCTCCTCTCAACATATTCCTCTTAAGGAAGAGGAGGAGCTGAGCAAGGGTCAAGAAGCATTCACCAGTAGCGTGAGCTGCCGCCCTCCAGTGGCCGCCGCCCATAGGCAGCTTCCTAAAGCTGTCTAGTGGTGGCGCCGGCCCTGACCGTTTGGAGCCGTTTTCGGGGAGTGGTGAGTAAAACGCGAGCATGTCCAGAAGAACGGAGGACGGATGTCTGACGTCAAAGCTGGCTCCAGCATCGCAGAGATCGTCGCACAGGGTACGTATGTCAAGGGCTGGTCTTCTTTTGCTTTAATTTTTTTTAGCTTAGCAGGGCTGCACAAGCGTTCGCAGCCCTGCTAAGCTAAAATACACTCCCCCATAGGCGTGGACTAGTTGATCGCAGCAGCAGCAAAGAGTTGCTGGCTGCAATCAACTCGGAATGACCACCACAGTCTCAAAACAAATTCACTGTACATTTTTATAAAGTGAGAAGAAAATTTAAAACCAGAAAATTCCATTACCATATTTTAGATCCAACCTGATGACAGCACCGACACGAGGTTTTGATAATTCTTGTCTTACTTAGTTAAAGCCATTTATGTGTTTGCCTTTTTAGGGGGTAGATGACATAATAGTAGGTTCTTGTTTAAGAATATTTCTTGCAGCAGTTTCAACTACAAAATATTTTTTTCTGTGCTGATCTTATCCCAAGATGTTACCACCAGAAAGACCAGTGTTAGCTGATTTGTCCTCACCATCAACACTTGTAGCACTGGCAGCCAATGCAATAGCAGCAATAATATCATCATCATCATCATCATCATTATCATCGCGCTACTCACAGCTATTTGGTGGGAATGCAGAAGCACTGTACGGTGGAGGAGCAGGGATGATGTCAGCTTTGGGAATAACAACTGGAAAGAAAATGGCAAAATGTATGCTCATTTATCATTGTGAAGCTCTATCCCATTTTCAACATCTATTTTTTATAGTCATCCAAATTTCTTTTTGTTGTTTAACTCTGCAGCGCTTTACCATTGGGAGCAAACATAGTCATAAAATAAGATGGTATTTGGTGGAAATACATGTGTACAAGCTTGAGGATGTAGCAAAGGTTCTGTACACACCAGTAGATGCCTTACAACCAGTGGCGGATTTCCCACTAGGTACGTAGGGCACATGCCTAGAGGTGGCACGTGCTGGGGGGTGGCACACAAAGATGATGAGGCCAGGTGATTTTTTTTTTCTGTATTATATTTTGCAACTGGTGTGAGGTGGGGTTGCTTTGGTGGCTTCGAGGCATCTAGACTGGCCCTGAAATTATGGTGGCATATGCCTAAGGGCGGCCTGACCCCTAAATCTGCCCCTGCTTACAACTATGAACAGCCCAGTTATTTAACCAGTGGAGTGGTTTTATTCTTGATAAAGCAGGTACAGCCGTACTCACTGTTATAAACAATTGTAGATGGAGCAGAGGTTGAGTGGGGCAGGGTGTCATGTATGTACATGGTAGTAGTACCAGTGGCCATCTTGGTACAGAGTATTAATCTTTCCTATTGGAATAATGTAACACTTCTAGTGTGTTGTTGTGTGTCAGTGTGGCCCATATCTTCTCTTCAGGAAAATTAAAAGTGCATTACTAAGTGTAACAGACCTTTGTATCAAAATGGTTAGGAAAAGCACCAGGAAAAGGAAGCCAGTGTGGTTCACAAAAGTAGTATCAACTAGTGTGAAAGCAAAAAAGATGGCTTTTAGGAAATACAAACAGACTCAAAATAATAACGACAAAGAGGAGTATCTGGACAGACGGAAGGATGCTAAGAAAGTGATCAGACGTGCAAAGGCAGAAGCTGAGGAGAAAATGGCCCAGTCAGTAGATAAAGGGGGCAAAACTTTTTTTAAGTATATAAGTGAAAGGAGAAAATCAAATGGAGGAATAATAAGACTTAAGACAGAGAGTGGGCATTTGGTGGAGGGAGACAAGGCAATAGCAGATCACCTAAATAATTATTTTTGCTCAGTATTTACTACAGAAGAAGGGATGGGGCCACAGTTAAATTGCAAGGACATTCATAAAAATAAGGTAGATGAAAATACATTTACAGAGGAGAAGGTCCTAACAGAACTTTCAAAACTAAAAGTGGATAAATCAATGGGACCAGATGGGATACACCCAAGGATACTCAAAGAGCTAAAAGATGTCCTGGTTACACCTTTAACAGAATTATTTAACCAGTCACTAAATACAGGTGATATTCCAGAGGACTGGAAAAGAGCAAATGTAGTTCCACTGCACAAAAGTGGAAGCAAGGAAGAAGCAAGTAACTACAGACCAGTAAGCCTTACATCAGTAGTAGGGAAAGTAATGGAAAAACTATTAAAAGAAAGAGTAGTGGAATATCTTAAATCAAACAACTTACAGGATCCAAAACAGCATGGATTTACTGGTGGGAGATCATGCCAAACAAATCTTATTGACTTTTTTGACTCTGTGATGAAAATAATAGATCAAGGGGGAGCTGTAGATGTAGCATATCTAGACTTTAGTAAGGCATTTGACACTGTCCCACATCACAGACTGCTAAATAAACTTGAAAGCCTGGGGGTGGATTATAAATTAGTGAAATGGATAAGAACCTGGTTGCAGGATAGGAAACAGACAGTTGTAGTTAATGGAGTGCAATCTATGGAGGGAAATGTTACAAGTGGAGTACCCCAGGGATCTGTACTTGGTCCAGTTCTCTTTAATATCTTTGTTGGTGACATTGCAGATGGTATTGAAGGGAAGATATGCCTTTTTGCAGATGATACAAAGATATGCAACAGGGTAGACACACCGGGAGGGGTCAAACAAATGATTGATGACCTAGGTAGGCTTGAGAAATGGTCAAGAACGTGGCAACTACAGTTTAATGCTAAAAAATGCAAAATCATGCACTTGGGTCTCAAAAACCCAAAGGCTAAGTATAGTATCAAGGGTACTATAATGGAAACTACTGAGGAGGAAAGAGATTTAGGAGTCACTATTTCAAGTGACTTGAAGGCAGGAAAGCAATGCAACAAAGCAATGAGAAAGGCAAGTCAGATGCTTGGTTGCATAGGGAGAGGAATCAGTAGCAGGAAAAAAGAAGTGATAATGCCACTGTATAGGTCATTGGTAAGGCCCCATCTGGAATACTGTGTCCAGTTCTGGAGACCCTATCTCCAGAAGGATATAAATACATTAGAGAGTGTACAAAGAAGGGCAACTAAAATGGTGCATGGCCTACATCACAAAACTTACCCGGAAAGGCTAAAAGATCTTAACATGTATAGTTTGGAGGAGAGAAGGGAAAGGGGAGACATGATAGAAACTTTCAAATATATAAAGGGTCTTAACAAAGTTCAGGAGGGAAACATTCTTCAAAGGAAAAGAAGTATTAGAACTCGAGGGCATACATTGAGACTGGAGGGGGGGAGGTTCAGGGGAAATTTAAGGAAAAATTACTTCACAGAAAGGGTAGTGGATAAGTGGAATAGCCTCCCATCAGAGGTGGTAGAGGCTAAGACTGTAGGGCAATTTAAACATGCTTGGGACAGGCATATGAATATCCTTACAAAGAATCAAGATTAAAAAAGGGTTGAGATTGCCTAAAGGATAAAATAAAAAAGGGGCAGACTAGATGGGCCAAGTGGTTCTTATCTGCCGTCAAATTCTATGTTTCTATGTTTCTATGACCCCATTGCCACAGTAGAGAGACAGGAGACTCCCCTAGTTCCCCATGACAATGACAAGATTGTTGGTGAAGTGACGATTGTTTAATTAGACTGGATCATTCTGTCAATTTATGTCTGCTTTAAACAAAAACACAATAATGAATGGATTGAAACAGCGTGGATTGAAACAGCGTGGATAACAGTACAATATACTTCAACCTGTTATTTCGGCTTGGCCATTGCCACTAGCAACTCAGTGGTATTATGACTTCTGTAACAATAGTGCAAATAATATCTCCCTAAATTAACTATGTTCAGGAACTGTATCTAAACTAAGTCACCAATACAGTAAGTGGCATGGTTCTTAAGGGGTTGACTTTACTCAGGGCTAAATTGCAACAAGCTATATCTACGGAATGTACATAAATACCACATTAAGCAATAGAAGAGTGCAGTAAAGAGCCCTTGGCACTAAAATGGAAGAAATAAAGTAGTCAAAAATAAATATACTTCTATATGCAGCTATCAATTCTCATGAACCACATAAATTGTCCCACACAAAAGAGAAAACAGATAAGAAAAATAGTGTATCTCTCCACTTTTAGTGCAAAGGTCTATTTACCAAACTTCTATTGCTTTATGAAAATAGTTTTTTTTGGCGGGTGTTCCAAAACAGGCGCCTAGCAGCTATGATATAACAGACCTCAAGAGATGTCACCACATCTTAAAAACATAAGAAACTACCAGAAATCTGAAATCTGTATTTACACCATAAGCGCTATAACATAAAACATAGAAAAAATATCACCATTACATCCCTATTTTTTTTATGGTTCCTGTAATGAGGTCCTCAATGTAGAATGTCTGATGTAATTTCTCTGAAACGTAGAGGCATGAAAGAGAATAAAAATTAACCAATGTGTAATAAATTCCATATATACACCAATGAATACTGGTGACTTTTTTTTCTGGTCTAGGGGTGATTCTGAAGCGTACCCCACTCACACTTTAATCATATAGTTGGAAGCCTACCAAGGTTTCTTTGTTTTATCGTGACCCCTCCCACTTTGATTGCACCCAGCGTGATTATAGAATATATCTTGTAGTATATAAGTGAAGCGTACCCAAAACTCACACTCGAGAGATGGGTGAAAAGCACATCAAGGTATCTTTAATTTTCAAGAGAGAAACACAAGTCCACTCATGCGTACCCCAACTCACAGTTCTCACTGCAGTAGAGCTCCCATAATGGTATCTTTAAATTCAGTTCCCAGCTCTGTGTTCTCTGTGGTAACGGCTTTAGATGATCACCAAAAGAACTCAATCTCCACAAACAGAGAAAGGGGGGTACATAAATTTATTAAAGATCACGAACAAAAAAACATACTATGTTGTCTCAGTCCACAAGGAAGAGTCACGTGTAAAACAATCAAAAACATGCAGCAAAAGAAAAAACGGCAAAGGGGATAAAGAATCCAATAGGAAGACAAAAAGATTTCAAAAAAACTAAAAAAAAGTCCAATAGAATTGTCCACAAGGGTAACAGCTACTCACACTCCTGCTGTCAATGCGTTTCAGCCCTGGTCTGGGCCTTTATCAAGACACAATGGAGTGTGATAGTAGCTTGATATTTAAAGGGTGTTTACCCAATCAGGGGTTCGCAGGAAGTGACATCATAATTAAATATTCTAAGGATATTTAAAGAAAAGTAATATTGTGTATTTTATCCTTTGTGAAAACGGCAAAGAGTATAATTTTTATTGAATGGTAATATCCTTAGAATATCAAGCTACTATCACACTCCATTATGTCTTGATAAAGGCCCAGGCCAGGGCTGAAACGCGTTGACAGCAGGAGTGTGAGTAGCTGTTACCCTTGTGGACAATTCTATTGGACATTTTTTTAGTTTTTTTTTTTTTTAAATCTTTTTGTCTTCCTATTGGAACTGATTTTAAAGATACTATTATGGGAGTTCTACTGCAGTGAGAACTGTGAGTTGGGGTACGCATGAGTGGACTTGTGTTTCTCTCTTGAAAATTAAAGATACCTTGATGTGCTTTTCACCCATCTCTCGAGTGTGAGTTTTGGGTACGCTTCACTTATATACTACAAGATATATTCTATAATCACGCTGGGTGCAATCAAAGTGGGAGGGGTCACGATAAAACAAAGAAACCTTGATAGGCTTCCAACTATATGATTAAAGTGTGAGTAGAGTATGCTTCAGAATCACCCCTAGACCAGAAAAAAAAAGTCACCAGTATTCATTGGTGTATATATAAGAATTTATTACACATTGGTTATTTTTTATTCTCTTTCATGCCTCTACATTTTGGAGAAATTACATCAGACATTCTACATTGAGGACCTCATTACAGGAACCATAAAAAAAAGGATGTAATGGTGATATTTTTGCTATGTTTTATGTTACAGCGCTTATGGTGTAAATACAGATTTCAGATTTCTGGTAGTTTCTATTGCTTTATGTCACATTGAGGGTGTCAGGGTCACTCTGAGTATTTGAGCCCCAGGCTGATTTCCAGGTTGTGCTTAGGTTCTTGCATGTTTGTCCTTTATAAATACGTTACCTAGAAATGGGTAGTGAAAGAGTCGAATAGCCTCCTGCCAGAGTTCAAGTCAGTAGAGCAATATAACCTATATATTGGTAGATGCTCAATTAGCTTAGTGATATCATTCAGGTGCTCGAAAGGGAGGGGTATTTCTAAGCAAGAAAAAAAAGGCATTTGTTTCCCCCAGCACCCTGAATGATAACTGTAACTAGATATAAATTCCACATGATAATAGAATTCAGAGATCTTCGTTACACATATTTAGAGCAATATAAACAAGCTTGGGATAGGCATACGAATATCCTTACAAAGATCTAAAGATCAAATAGGGTTGGGGTTACCTAAAATTTAAAAAAGGGGCAGACTAGATGGGCCAAATGGTTCTTATATGTTGTCACATTCTATGTTTCTATGTTTACACTGAATTTTGTAGCAATAAGAAGTACACACTAAAAATGTAAACAGTTGTAAGCAATTTCTTAGTAGGTGATAACCTTACAAGCAATGAGTCCTGCAATATACATAAATATCCTTTAAATAAAGAGTTCCGTATTAGCACTATAACCATGGAATCTTCCCTGGCCAGGCTTTAGTCGGTGCACATGAAATGCAGAAAGAGCTAGACAATTTCACACATTATTATTCTTGTGGGTTTGAGGAGAGCCTCTGCGATTTCTGGTATTGAAAGTGTTAACTAGCTCTGATAAAATAACAGTGAGGCCAGTATGATGCCCAAATTAAAGAACACTGCAATTTATTGGAGATGTAGACACTTAATGCTGAGCAAATCTGACACTATAGGAAAAGCGAAGCTTTAACTGTAACACCTGTGGTTGGGGTTGGGGTGTACTTTGCTTTGCCGGTAGGCATGGTCTACATATGATTTACATGTGTTATAGTTTTGCTGCAATCCACTTGTGGAAGCCAACTTCAGGCTGTCTGTACAGGGCTATGTCCCAAAATACAATATAATATAAGAGAGTCTCTGTTAGTGATGAGATGTGTAACTAAGTTGTAGGCAATGAGCTATGGTTCCAAATCAAACAAGCTGAGTATAGCAAAGTACTACAATATGGGGATCATTCCGAGTTGATCGCACGTAGAAACTTTTTGCTGCTCATGCGATCAACTAGACGCCGCCTATGGGGGAGTGTATTTTAGCATAGCAGGGCTGTGATCGCTTGTGCAGCCCTGCTATACTAAAAAAGTTTCCTGCAAAACAAGAACAGGGTCAGACCTACTTACCCTGTGTGACGGATCCAGCGACGAAGGTCCCCGGATTGACATCAGACATCCACCCTCCTAACGCCAGGACACACCTGCATTCGGATCTCCGCCCGGAAAACTGTGAGTAGATGCCCCGGAACGCCTGCCCGCCATCAATCTTCTTGCGATCGCCGCTGCGATCACTTTCAGCATTGGCGGGGTCGCTGCCCGGTGATGACCGTCGCCAGGCAACGACGCACGTGTGCAGTGCTGACGCCGCGCAGCTGCAGTCCCGAACCGTTCACACCGCAGCGATGAACCGCTGTGTGCGAACGGGCCGGAATGACACCCCCCCCCCCATAGTCTGTAGTGTAAGCTGTAGCCTCACCAGGGTACTGAGTTCAGAGACTGCAGTTTCATAATTACACACTTATCTGTTTACCTTTGCTCTGAGACTTAAGTAGACACATGTGTGAGATAGCTGCACAACAATATAATGCTTTGGTATCATCAAACAGACCTGTTCTACTCTGCTGCCAGGGCTTCCTTTGCCTGTACCTCTCTGCACCACAATGGCCACAGCTACTCTGCCCCGTGCTGCCCAGCCTAAGACTAGGTCTATGCTACCAGTCGCTCCTTACACCCACTGGCTCCATCAATGAGAGCCAGTGTAGGGACTCACCAGAAGGGGAAGATTGTGGAGTGGTTGATGAGCTTTGACAATTTATTGCAATATTTTTTAAACTATTGTTTAAAAAATAAACTAACAGTTCCTGATTTAAAATACAGTAAAATACAGTTTGGAATTTACTTAAGTGAGTGGTGAGTATGTATGATTTTTGGTGTTTAGATGTTGTGGACATATACCACTGGCACCACAGTAGATTGAGTGTTTCGGATTAAAAGCCAATTGTTTATGTAAAACGTTGTGGTCACACTTTCCCTTGCACCCCTATTCCCCATGTGTAAGTCAAGTTTTGTCAGCCAATTTCCCAGGTGCTCAATAATTAATATGCTTCGGTGTGGTTCTGTCTCTTTAAACCAGTCAGCCAGTATTAAACCAATTGAAGCAGCATATGTTGTATTTAAAATTTGTGTAATAAATTGAGCCAAACAATGCAGAGCAATGCTCAAATGAGAGCCAGTGTAGGGACTCACCAGAATGGGAAGACCGTGAAGTGGTTGGTGAGCTTTGACAAATTATTGCAATATTTTGGAAACTAACATTCCCTGACCTTAACTGAAATACATACACTGAAGTTCATATACACAGACACATATAATTTATATAGGTTAATCCCAGGTCCATCACAGTTCAGTGGGTCTTAGAAGGATGCCTAGGTTTCTTAATGTATACCTCCCAACATGACCCTCTCCAGGAGGGACAGAATGCTCTGCTCCTGGACTTCCCTCTTAATTTATGCTTGGCATCACCTGTGCTGAAACACCTTTCTTGGGTGGTCATTCCGAGTTGTTCGCTCGCTAGCAGTTTTTAGCAGCCGTGCAAACGCTATGCCGCCTCCCACTGGGAGTGTATTTTAGCTTAGCAGAAGTGCGAACGAAAGGATTGCAGAGCGGCGGCAACGTTTTTTTGTGCAGTTTTAGAGTAGCTCAAAACCTACTCAGTGCTTGCGATGACTTCAGACTGTTCAGTTCCTGTTCTGACATCACAAACACGCCCTGCGTTCACCCAGCCAAGCCTGCGTTTTTCCTGGCACGCCTGCGTTTTTTTGAACACTCCCTGAAAATGGTCAGTTGACACCCAGAAACGCCCACTTCATGTCAATCACTCTGCGGCCAGCAGTGCAACTGAAAAGCTTCGCTAGACCCTGTGTGAAACTACATCATTCGTTGTAATAGTATGTCGCGCATGTGCATTGTGCCGCATACGCATGCGCAGAAGTGCTGTTTTTTTGCCTCATCGCTGCACAGCGAATGAATGCAGCTAGCGATCAACTCGGAATGACCCCCTTAGCCATTAACCTGTTCAACACAGCAATCATAAATTAAGAGACTAGTCCAGAAGCAGAGTATTGTGTCCCTCCTGGGGAGGGTCATGTTGAGAGGTATGCTAATGGTTATTCAGTTTTGTTCAGTCACTCTATGTGCCACCTTTCACGAGACACTGGGGCGGATGTACTAAGCCTTGGAGACTGATAAAGTGAAGAGAGAGAACATACCAACCAATCAGATCCTGTCATTTTTCCAACCCAGCCTGTAACATGGCAGTTAGGAGTTGATTGGTTGCTACTTTATCTCTCTCCACTTTACCACTCTCCCTATGGGAGAGATTGATCAAATCTTGGTGAAAGATAAAGTGGAGAAGTTGCCCATAACAAACAATCATCTTTGGTTATTTTACAGGTTGTGCTACAAAAATGACATTTACAAGCTGATTAGTTGAGCAATGTCTCCACTTCATCTCTCTCCAAGATTTGATAAATCTCTCCCTATAATCCCCATGGTGAAAGGAACTTCCCTGCTTCTGTGCCCTTGAACTTTGAGTACAGGGGTAATGGCAATAATTATTCTGAATCAGTTATAGAAGGTTATATTATAGCAGAGGTAATAAGCACTTCTCAGGTACATTATGTTATATATAGACTAGGAAGGAGAGTCGCTATTTAGATACACTTACTGCAATTACACTTTAATAATTCTACTACTAAAGGTAGAGTAGGATGAGGAATATGAAAAACATTTCTGAAGTTTAAAGGTATTTCACAATTGCATTCTCTGTGTGTGAGCTAGATTGGTAGGACTTTCAAAGAAGTTAGATGATTATCCGGAGTGCTAGGAAAGGTTAGCAATGAAACTGTGAGCGCTTTTCAAAAGATCATGGTGGAAATGTCTGCCATTAGAACCGTCGCCCTGCAGGACAGGCTGACATTACACTTCACGCTGGCCAGTAAAATGAGAGCATGTGCCCTAATTGGTAAGGAATGCTGTGTCGATAACTCACAAGAAACATTGGGGCAGATGTATTAACCTGGAAAAGGCATAAGGAAGTGATAAACCAGTGATATGTGCAAGGTGATAAAGGCACCAGCCAATCAGCTCCAATATGTAAATTAACAGTTAGGAGCTGATTGGCTGGTTCATTTATCACCTTGCACATATCACTGGTTTATCACTTCCTTATGCCTTCTCCAGGTTAATACATCTGCCCCATTGTGTCACGCGGCACACAGTTGAACAGAAGAAACAAAATGCATTGAGATGAATCACAGACTTTGTTAGAAGCTGTAGGCACACTGGCCTGATTTCTGACTTGCATGCAATGCCAAGGGTCACGATTATTTGCTGCTGAGCATGTGCAAAAAATTCAGAAAACCCCTAGAGCTGTACAATACCGACTAGCGGCTCCGGCATCCTGCCACATCCATTGCACAGGTGCTGGGACCCGGGGCTGGCTGTCTCTTCTCCGGGCATGAAGCTGGGAATCAACCACAGAGGAGATGAAAGCCACAGAGGAGTTGGAGCTGAGTGTACAGTAAGTCACAGATGAGATAGAAGTGGAAGTCAGTCACAGAGGATTTGGAATTGGGAGTCGGTCACAGAGGAGATGGAGCAGGAAGTCAGTCCCAAAAAGATGGAGCAGGCAGTCAGTCCCAGGTAGATGGAGCAGGAAGTCAGTGCCAGAGGAGCTGGAGCAGGAAGTCAGTCCTAGAGGAGATGGAGCAGGAAGTCAGTGCCAGAGGAGATGGAGCAGGAAGTCAGTCCCAGAGGAGATGGAGCAGGAAGTCAGTGCCAGAGGAGCTGGAGCAGGAAGTCAGTCCTAGAGGAGATGGAGCAGGAAGTCAGTCCCAGAGGAGATGGAGCAGGAAGTCAGTCCCAGAGGAGATGGAGCAGGAAGTCAGCCCTAGAGGAGATGGAGCAGGAAGTCAGTCCCAGAGGAGATGGAGCAGGAAGTCAGTCCCAGAGGAGATGGAGCAGGAAGTCAGTCCCAGAGGAGATGGAGCAGGAAGTCAGTCCCAGAGAGAAGGAGCAGGAAGTCAGTCCCAGAGGAGATGGAGCAGGAAGTCAGTCCCAGAGGAGATGGAGCAGGAAGTCAGTCCCAGGGGAGATGGAGCAGGAAGTCAGTCCCAGAGGAGATGGAGCAGGAAGTCAGTCCCAGGGGAGATGGAGCAGGAAGTCAGTCCCAGAGGAGATGGAGCAGGAAGTCAGTCCCAGAGAGATGGAGAAGAAAGTCAGTCCCAGAGGAGATGGAGCAGGAAGTCAGTCCCAGAGGAGATGGAGCAGGAAGTCAGTCCCAGAGGAGATGGAGCAGGAAGTCAGTCCCAGAGGAGATGGAGCAGGAAGTCAGTCCCAGAGGAGATGGAGCAGGAAGTCAGTCCCAGAGGAGATGGATCAGGAAGTCAGTCCCAGAGGAGATGGATCAGGAAGTCAGTCCCAGAGGAGATGGAGCAGGAAGTCAGTCCCAGAGGAGATGGAGCAGGAAGTCGGTCACAGAGGATTTGGAACTGGGAGTCAGTCCCAGAGAGATGGAGCAGGAAGTCAGTCCCAGAGAAATGGAGCCGGAAGTAAGTCCCAGAGAGATGGAGCAAGAAGTCAGTCACAGAGGAGATGGAGCAGGAAGTCAGTCCCAGGGGAGATGGAGCAGGAAGTCAGTCCCAGGTAAATGTAGAAGGAAGTCAGTCCCAGAGGAAATGGAGCTGGGACCAAGGGTGTAGCTAGATCTAAGGAGCCCATAGAAAAATTTCCACCCTGTAACACAAACGTTGACATCTTGTCCATGCTTAAAATGGTGGAATTACATCTTTGTGTTCAGAAGTGCCCGAACTTACGGTTTGCAATCCACCTTTGAACGCAAACTGTGCCATCACATATAAGTTTAAAGCCATGAATTACTTACCACCCATCATAGCAGGAATCCCCATACTTCCAGTTATTATAGTGTTCTACTCTCCAACACATAAACCATGATAATATTGAGTGGGTGCGGTGGAATGGTCTGGCCCCAGAGGTGGCCCGGGCCCCATAGCAGCCACACTCTCTGCACCTAATGTAGCTATGCCCTTGGCTGGGAGTCAGTCACAGATGAAATGGAGTTGGAAAAGACTCGCAGAAGAGGTATAGTTGGAAGTAAGTACCCGTGTCGCCAGCGACAAATGTGTTCGCAGCGGCGACCGCAAGAAGATGGACAGGCGGGAGGTGTTCCGGGGCAGATACTCACCGCTTCCCGCCATTTTCGGGGAGTGGTAAGAAGAACACAGGCGTGTCCAGGTGAACGGAAGGCGGATGTCTGACGTCAGGACCGGGACCTTCATCGCTGGATCTGTCGCACAGGGTAAGTAACTGCAGGGCTGGTCTTGTTTTGATTGAAACTTTTTTAGCTTAGCAGTGCTGCACAAGCGATCGCAGCCCTGCTATGCTAAAATACACTCCCCCATAGGCGGAGATTAGTTGATCGCACCAGCAGCAAAAGGTTGCTTGGTGCGATCAACTCGGAATGAGGGTCTGTGTCCATCTCTCCTTTAGCCTTTGGAGCCCAAAGGAATCGCATTAATTGCTTTGCCCTTGAGCCAGTTGCCCTTGGCAACTGTCAAATGCGTAACAAAATATACATTTCCTTTTTGAATCTGTGGAATTTTTAAATGTATTTGCTACTGTATTTCTGTCCCATAACTAAAAATACCCGAACAATAATCACTTACTAATTTACATAATATTACCAACACTGTGCATCCTTTCTATGCCATGTATTTAAATACCTCTAACAGTTTACAAAACACTACTGTTGAAAAACTGGTAACTTACAGTAACAATTCCTACAGAAATACAAACATCTAATGACAGAAAAGAACGATATAGATTGCATGCTACATCTGGCGTTAGCTTTTAATATATAAAGTGTTGTTTTTTTCTTTGGAGCTAAATCACATTTATGCAAAAGTTGTTTAATACATATTATACATATTCATGAAACTGTAATACATGCTTGCATGCTGCTAAAACTTATTAAATCTTTAATCTGATTCCATCGATTTGTAACACACTGTAACACACACGGTAACAAGATTGAAAGACAAATAATAACAAAGATTTCATTGGTTTAAAAGGAACATTATGTGAAAAGAGTGTAAATAAAACAGCACTTTTTCTTCTACAAGTTAATTTGTCCATAAATATACGCAATGACTTATTAATGCAAAACACCTTAAGGCTCACCCAGAGCAATAGACTAAAAATCTCTTGTCAGGTCTCTCATTACCTACGGAAAGTACTGGCCAATTTGTCTGCCTAAGATTACTGACACTTATACTAAGTTTTGGACAGCTATAAATGGAGGGGGAAATAGTAATGACTAAATAGACCACAAGATGATCACTGTAAAAAATAGTTTTATATAAATATGTATGAATTAATGAAATATTCTTATTAAATACTTTGTTCTTTACAAAGGTGAATGTGCTGACAACAAAATCACACAAAAATTATCAATGGAAATCAAATTTATTAACCCATGGAGGTCTGGATTTTGAGTCACCCTCAAAATTAAAGTGGAAAAACACACTACAGGCTGATCCAACTTTGATGTAATGTCCTTAAAACAAGTCAAAATGAGGCTCAGTAGTGTGTGTGGCCTCCACGAACCTGTATGACCTCTCTACCACCCACACAAGTGGCTCAGGTAGTGCAGCTCATCCAGGATGGCACATCAATGGGAGCTGTGGCAAGAAGGTTTGCTGTGTCTGTCAGCGTAGTGTCCAGAGCATGGAGGCGCTACCAGGAGACAGGCCAGTACATCAGGAGACGTGGAGGAGGCCGTACGAGGGCAACAACCCAGCAGAAGGACCGCTACCTCCGCCTTTGTGCAAGGAGGAACAGGAGGAGCACTGCCAGAGCCCTGCAAAATGACCTCCAGCAAGCCACAAATGTGCATGTGTCTACTCAAACGATCAGAAACAGACTCCATGAGGGTGGTATGAGGCCCGACGTCCACAGGTGGGGGTTGTGCTCACAGCCCAACACCGTGCAGGACGTTTGGCATTTGCCAGAGAACACCAAGATTGGCAAATTCGCCACTGGCGCCCTGTGCTCTTCACAGATGAAAGCAGGTTCTCACTGAGCACATGTGACAGACGTGACAGAGTCTGGAGACGCCAAGGAGAACGTTCTGCTGCCTGCAACATCCTCCAGCATGACCGGTTTGGCAGTGGGTCAGTAATGGTGTGGGGCGGCATTTCTTTGGGGGGCCGCACAGCCCTCCATGTGCCCGCCAGAGGTAGCCTGACTGCCATTAGGTACCGAGATGAGATCCTCAGACCCCTTGTGAGACCATATGCTGGTGCGGTTGGCCCTGGGTTCCTCCTAATGCAAGACAATGCTAGACCTCATGTGGCTGGAGTGTGTCAGCAGTTCCTGCAAGACGAAGGCATTGATGCTATGGACTGGCCCGCCCGTTCCCCAGACCTGAATCCAATTGAGCACATCTGGGACATCATGTCTCGCTCCATCCACCAACAGACCAAAGACTGTCCAGGAGTTGGCGAATGCTTTAGTCCAGGTCTGGGAGGAGATACCTCAGGAGACCATCCGCCACCTCATCAGGAGCATGCCCAGGCGTTGTAGGGAGGTCATACAGGCACGTGGAGGCCACACACACTACTGAGCCTCATTTTGACTTGTTTTAAGGACATTACATCAAAGTTGGATCAGCCTGTAGTGTGTTTTTCCACTTTAATTTTGAGTGACTCCAAATCCAGACCTCCATGGGTTAATAAATTTGATTTCCATTGATAATTTCTGTGTGATTTTGTTGTCAGCACATTCAACTATGTAAAGAACAAAGTATTTAATAAGAATATTGCATTTATTCAGATCTAGGATGTGTTATTTTAGTGTTCCCTTTATTTTTTGAGCAGTGTATATATATATATATATATATATGGAGAAAAAGGTACAGGTGCGCTGGTGATCCTATAATGAGAGTTTGCCAGTACACAGTGAATGAATCCCTGGGCTGTAGCACTGGTGTAACCAACACCGCTGCAAATCTCCAAATGAAGCTCAGAACTCCTTGAGCAAATTGTGTCTGGAATAAATCAGGAGAATGCGCCCATAGTGCAGATAAATTTATTTCACACATAAATTGAAAACAGGACATTTCATGGATTATAAAAGACTCGAGTCTTTTATAATCCATGGAATGTCCTGTTTTTAATTTATGTGTGAAATAAATTTATCTGCACTATGGGCGCATTCTCCTGATTTATTCCAGACATATATATATATATATATATATATATATATATATGTGTGTGTAAACAGATATGATGGGGTATATCAGCAACCAGTGTTGTTGTTACAGTACTAATAATCAAGAAAGAAAATATTCATTTAAAAATTAATATGAGCTCTTTATTTAGGACAGAGTATATAAAAAGCATAAAATTCAACAGACTGTAGGTGGAGTTATACGAAGACAAAAAAAAATCAGCCTATTAAAAGTAAGTTAAAAAGCAGTATATGAAAAAGTAAAAAAAAAAATATATATATATATCTCCTATATAATAGCCCAGCTCTGTGACTTTGTGCCTGTGTGTATAACGCATCTCTCATTGGGTTAGTGGCAGGTCTATCACAGCCAGTCCACAGCTGATTGGGCGAGAAACTCCCTCCCACTCAGGTTACATCCAATGGGAGGCTCTGCCCTTTGCCTGCTGTGTGTTCCCAGAGCAGGAATAACAATGGGGCTGATGGAGCTGCAGCTCCAGCCCCACACCCCAAAATAGTCCCCCTGCATCAACACACCCTCCAACACTTTACACATAAACATTGATACAAATTCGAAAAGGGGGCGTAGCCACGGGTACAGCCGTGTGGCCACGCCCCTTTTCCTATACTTTCAATGGAAGCTTGGAGAGTCAATAATCAGTACAGACCATAAAACAAAGGCACTGTACCTGCCAAAAAGGTGCAGCTGGAGGGTATGCCACTGCATCTGCAGCAAGTCTCTGTGCTGTAGATAGGGGAAAAAATCCTTTTACTGCAGCGTCCTATGTCCTGCTGCCAGTCCGCCTGCCACCTCCACCATCAACAATCCCCACTCCCTAGCCGCAGCGCAGGTGGAACAAAAGCTGCGGCGGCCACCGGCATAGATGTGTATGAAAGCGGCGCAGCGGAAGGCTTTCATAGCCGTCCCTGCACCGCATACTCTCTGAGCCCCGGAGCCTCCTCTGCGTGTGATGTCACAGAAGTGCCTCCCCGCCACAGCCGCGCCCAGATCCCCAGAGGCCCTGACTCCGCAACACAGCACCTGGGCTGCCGGCCTGGAAGCCCCGAGATGGCTAATGTAATGGATAGAGTGTGCGATATCGCGGAGGGTAATGTCTGGACGCTGAATCAAGTAAAAGGTGACAGTGCTGTGCAGTGCAGTCTGGGCCGGTGCTAGGGTGTTCGGCGCCCCCCTGCAAACTATAAATTGGCACCCTCGCATACTTTACAAAGGCACAGCGCACATAATACCCCCTGTAGTAGAGACACTTACACATGTAACGCCCCCTGTACCAGAGACCCTTACACATGTAATGCCCCCTGTACCAGTGACGCTTACACATGTAACGCCCCCTTGTACCAGTGACACTTACACACGTAACGCCCCCTTGTACCAGTGACACTTACACATGTAACGCCCCCCTGTACCAGTAACCATACGCAAGTAACACCCCCTGTAGCAGTGATGCTTACACACGTAACGTCCCCTGTACCAGTGTCGCTTACACAACTAACGCCCCCTGTACCAGTGACGCTTACACACGTAACGCCACCTGTAGCAGTGACGCTTACACACGTAACGCCCCCTGTAGCAGTGACGCTTACACATGTAACGCCCCCTGTAGCAGTGCCGCTTAGACACGTAATGCCCTCTGTACCAGTGACGCTTAGACACGTAACGCCCCTGTATCTGTGCTGCTTAGACACATAACGGCCCCTATCCAAGTGACGCTTACACACGTAACGCCCCCTGTACCAGTACCGCTTACACATTTAACGCCCCCCTGTACCAGTGCCGCTTACACATGTAACGCCCCCCTGTACCAGTGACGCTTACACAAGTAACACCCCCTGTAACAGTGACGCTTACACACGTAACGCCCCCTGTACCAGTGATGCTTACACACGTAACGCCCCCCCAATAACAGTGACACACGTAACGCCCCCCTGTAACAGTGACGCTTACACACGTAACGCCCCCCTGTTCCAGTGACGCTTACACACGTAACACCCCCCGTAGCAGTGACGCTTACACACGTAATGCCCCCCCGTAGCAGTGACGCTTACACACGTAATGCCCCCCGTAGCAGTGACGCTTACACACGTAACGCCCTCTGTACCAGTGCCGTTTAGACACGAAATGCCCTCTGTACCAGTGACACTTAGACACGTAATGCCCTCTGTACCAGTGCCGCTTAGACACGTAACGCCCCTGTATCTGTGCCGCTTGGACACGTAACACCCCCTCTACCAGTGCCACTTAGACACGTAATGCCCCCTGTACCAGTGATGCTTACACACATAACGCCCCCCTGTACCAGTGATGCATACACACGTAATGCCCCCTAAACTACAGCTCCCAGCAGCACTTAGCGCCGAAGCATTCCGGCCCTTAGGGCTGCTGGGAGCTGTAGTTTATTGAGTGCATCTTCTTCCCTGTAATGCGGCGCGTTGGTACACCGGCGCTACCAATAGTGACTGGCTGCTGTGTGAATCTCTGGGAGAGCCACTGCCAAAGGGAGGACAGCAGCTTAGCTGCTGACTGGAGGAGAAGCAGGATAAGCATTACTTGCCCCTCCCCCACTCACAGTTCCTCCGGGCCCCATCCGCGGCACCCTCACATACCCCCTCCAGCACCCCCTGTAGCTTCGGACCCCCACCCGCAGCAACCCCGCACCCGCCCCTCCCCCCGCACCACCGCATTCGCCCCACCTCCACCCGGGGAACCCCTGCAACTGCTCCTCCCCCACCCTCGGTGGCCCAGACCCCCACCTGCGGCAGCACCGCACCAGCCTCTCCCCCACTTGCAGCACCACCGCAACCGCCCCTCCCCCATCCGCTTCACCCCCGGATCCCATCCGCGTATTCCCCGCACCCGCCACACCCCCAACCAAAGCACCTACTAGGTGATTCATCAGGCGCTGTGTGCGCTGTTCACGCCGTTGCAAGGGGCTTCCACCCCTTAACCATTGCACGCCCTTTGTCTGTGCAATATTTAACCACTCACACAATTATGATTGGAGGTAATACTCCATATAATAAAACTATTGCACGCCACAAGGGTTTGCAAGGGTTACGACGGTGTGAAGAGCGCCCGTAGGGCGCGATGAATCACCTAGTATATATTAGAGATGAGCGCCTGAAATTTTTCGGGTTTTGTGTTTTGGTTTTGGGTTCGGTTCCGCGGCCGTGTTTTGGGTTCGAACGCGTTTTGGCAAAACCTCACCGAATTTTTTTTGTCGGATTCGGGTGTGTTTTGGATTCGGGTGTTTTTTTCAAAAAACACTAAAAAACAGCTTAAATCATAGAATTTGGGGGTCATTTTGATCCCAAAGTATTATTAACCTCAAAAACCATAATTTACACTCATTTTCAGTCTATTCTGAATACCTCACACCTCACAATATTATTTTTAGTCCTAAAATTTGCACCGAGGTCGCTGTGTGAGTAAGATAAGCGACCCTAGTGGCCGACACAAACACCGGGCCCATCTAGGAGTGGCACTGCAGTGTCACGCAGGATGTCCCTTCCAAAAAACCCTCCCCAAACAGCACATGACGCAAAGAAAAAAAGAGGCGCAATGAGATAGCTGTGTGAGTAAGATTAGCGACCCTAGTGGCCGACACAAACACCGGGCCCATCTAGGAGTGGCACTGCAGTGTCACGCAGGATGTCCCTTCCAAAAAACCCTCCCCAAACAGCACATGACGCAAAGAAAAAAAGAGGCGCAATGAGGTAGCTGACTGTGTGAGTAAGATTAGCGACCCTAGTGGCCGACACAAACACCGGGCCCATCTAGGAGTGGCACTGCAGTGTCACGCAGGATGTCCCTTCCAAAAAACCCTCCCCAATCAGCACATGATGCAAAGAAAAAGAAAAGAAAAAAGAGGTGCAAGATGGAATTGTCCTTGGGCCCTCCCACCCACCCTTATGTTGTATAAACAAAACAGGACATGCACACTTTAACCAACCCATCATTTCAGTGACAGGGTCTGCCACACGACTGTGACTGATATGACGGGTTGGTTTGGACCCCCCCCAAAAAAGAAGCAATTAATCTCTCCTTGCACAAACTGGCTCTACAGAGGCAAGATGTCCACCTCATCTTCACCCTCCGATATATCACCGTGTACATCCCCCTCCTCACAGATTATCAATTCGTCCCCACTGGAATCCACCATCTCAGCTCCCTGTGTACTTTGTGGAGGCAATTGCTGCTGGTCAATGTCTCCGCGGAGGAATTGATTATAATTCATTTTAATGAACATCATCTTCTCCACATTTTCTGGATGTAACCTCGTACGCCGATTGCTGACAAGGTGAGCGGCGGCACTAAACACTCTTTCGGAGTACACACTTGTGGGAGGGCAACTTAGGTAGAATAAAGCCAGTTTGTGCAAGGGCCTCCAAATTGCCTCTTTTTCCTGCCAGTATA
This sequence comes from Pseudophryne corroboree, assembly GCF_028390025.1. Lineage (NCBI taxonomy): Eukaryota > Metazoa > Chordata > Amphibia > Anura > Myobatrachidae > Pseudophryne > Pseudophryne corroboree. Next base: position 808,891,466 of record NC_086448.1, read on the forward strand.
AGTACGGACTGTGTGACGTGCCTACTTGGATGCGGTCACTCATATAATCCTCCACCATTCTATCAATGTTGAGAGAATCATATGCAGTGACAGTAGACGACATGTCCGTAATCGTTGTCAGGTCCTTCAGTCCGGACCAGATGTCAGCATCAGCAGTCGCTCCAGACTGCCCTGCATCACCGCCAGCGGGTGGGCTCGGAATTCTGAGCCTTTTCCTCGCACCCCCAGTTGCGGGAGAATGTGAAGGAGGAGATGTTGACAGGTCGCGTTCCGCTTGACTTGACAATTTTGTCACCAGCAGGTCTTTCAACCCCAGCAGACCTGTGTCTGCCGGAAAGAGAGATCCAAGGTAGGCTTTAAATCTAGGATCGAGCACGGTGGCCAAAATGTAGTGCTCTGATTTCAACAGATTGACCACCCGTGAATCCTTGTTAAGCGAATTAAGGGCTGCATCCACAAGTCCCACATGCCTAGCGGAATCGCTCCCTTTTAGCTCCTTCTTCAATGCCTCCAGCTTCTTCTGCAAAAGCCTGATGAGGGGAATGACCTGACTCAGGCTGGCAGTGTCTGAACTGACTTCACGTGTGGCAAGTTCAAAGGGCATCAGAACCTTGCACAACGTTGAAATCATTCTCCACTGCACTTGAGACAGGTGCATTCCACCTACTATATCGTGCTCAATTGTATAGGCTTGAATGGCCTTTTGCTGCTCCTCCAACCTCTGAAGCATATAGAGGGTTGAATTCCACCTCGTTACCACTTCTTGCTTCAGATGATGGCAGGGCAGGTTCAGTAGTTTTTGGTGGTGCTCCAGTCTTCTGTACGTGGTGCCTGTACGCCGAAAGTGTCCCGCAATTTTTCTGGCCACCGACAGCATCTCTTGCACGCCCCTGTTGTTTTTTAAAAAATTCTGCACCACCAAATTCAAGGTATGTGCAAAACATGGGACGTGCTGGAATTTGCCCATATTTAATGCACACACAATATTGCTGGCGTTGTCCGATGCCACAAATCCACAGGAGAGTCCAATTGGGGTAAGCCATTCCGCGATGATCTTCCTCAGTTGCCGTAAGAGGTTTTCAGCTGTGTGCGTATTCTGGAAAGCGGTGATACAAAGCGTAGCCTGCCTAGGAAAGAGTTGGCGTTTGCGAGATGCTGCTACTGGTGCCGCCGCTGCTGTTCTTGCGGCGGGAGTCCATACATCTACCCAGTGGGCTGTCACAGTCATATAGTCCTGACCCTGCCCTGCTCCACTTGTCCACATGTCCGTGGTTAAGTGGACATTGGGTACAACTGCATTTTTTAGGACACTGGTGAGTCTTTTTCTGACGTCCGTGTACATTCTCGGTATCGCCTGCCTAGAGAAGTGGAACCTAGATGGTATTTGGTAACGCGGGCACACTGCCTCAATAAATTGTCTAGTTCCCTGTGAACTAACGGCGGATACCGGACGCACGTCTAACACCAACATAGTTGTCAAGGACTCAGTTATCCGCTTTGCAGTAGGATGACTGCTGTGATATTTCATCTTCCTCGCAAAGGACTGTTGAACAGTCAATTGCTTACTGGAAGTAGTACAAGTGGGCTTACGACTTCCCCTCTGGGATGACCATCGACTCCCAGCGGCAACAACAGCAGCGCCAGCAGCAGTAGGCATTACATGCAAGGATGCATCGGAGGAATCCCAGGCAGGAGAGGACTCGTCAGAATTGCCAGTGACATGGCCTGCAGGACTATTGGCATTCCTGGGGAAGGAGGAAATTGACACTGAGGGAGTTGGTGGGGTGGTTTGCGTGAGCTTGGTTACAAGAGGAAGGGATTTACTGGTCAGTGGACTGCTTCCGCTGTCACCCAAAGTTTTTGAACTTGTCACTGACTTATTATGAATGCGCTGCAGGTGACGTATAAGGGAGGATGTTCCGAGGTGGTTAACATCCTTACCCCTACTTATTACAGCTTGACAAAGGGAACACACGGCTTGACACCCGTTGTCCGCATTTCTGGTGAAATACCTCCACACCGAAGAGCTGATTTTTTTGGTATTTTCACCTGGCATGTCAACGGCCATATTCCTCCCACGGACAACAGGTGTCTCCCCGGGTGCCTGACTTAAACAAACCACCTCACCATCAGAATCCTCCTGGTCAATTTCCTCCCCAGCGCCAGCAACACCCATATCCTCCTCATCCTGGTGTACTTCAACACTGACATCTTCAATCTGACTATCAGGAACTGGACTGCGGGTGCTCCTTCCAGCACTTGCAGGGGGCGTGCAAATGGTGGAAGGCGCATGCTCTTCACGTCCAGTGTTGGGAAGGTCAGGCATCGCAACCGACACAATTGGACTCTCCTTGTGGATTTGGGATTTCAAAGAACGCACAGTTCTTTGCGGTGCTTTTGCCAGCTTGAGTCTTTTCAGTTTTCTAGCGAGAGGCTGAGTGCTTCCATCCTCATGTGAAGCTGAACCACTAGCCATGAACATAGGCCAGGTCCTCAGCCGTTCCTTGCCACTCCGTGTGGTAAATGGCATATTGGCAAGTTTACGCTTCTCCTCCGACAATTTTATTTTAGGTTTTGGAGTCCTTTTTTTACTGATATTTGGTGTTTTGGTTTTGACATGCTCTGTACTAAGCCATTGGGCATCGGCCTTGGCAGACGACGTTGCTGGCATTTCATCGTCTCGGCCATGACTAGTGGCAGCAGCTTCAGCACGAGGTGGAAGTGGATCTTGATCTTTCCCTAATTTTGGAACCTCAACATTTTTGTTCTCCATATTTTAATAGGCACAACTAAAAGGCACCTCAGGTAAACAATGGAGATGGATGGATTGGATACTAGTATACAATTATGGACGGGCTGCCGAGTGCCGACACAGAGGTAGCCACAGCCGTGAACTACCGCACTGTACTGTGTCTGCTGCTAATATATAGACTGGTTGATAAAGAGATAGTATACTCGTAACTAGTATGTATGTATAAAGAAAGAAAAAAAAAACACGGTTAGGTGGTATATACAATTATGGACGGGCTGCCGAGTGCCGACACAGAGGTAGCCACAGCCGTGAACTACCGCACTGTACTGTGTCTGCTGCTAATATATAGACTGGTTGATAAAGAGATAGTATACTCGTAACTAGTATGTATGTATAAAGAAAGAAAAAAAAACCACGGTTAGGTGGTATATACAATTATGGACGGGCTGCCGAGTGCCGACACAGAGGTAGCCACAGCCGTGAACTACCGCACTGTACTGTGTCTGCTGCTAATATATAGACTGGTTGATAAAGAGATAGTATACTCGTAACTAGTATGTATGTATAAAGAAAGAAAAAAAAACCACGGTTAGGTGGTATATACAATTATGGACGGGCTGCCGAGTGCCGACACAGAGGTAGCCACAGCCGTGAACTACCGCACTGTACTGTGTCTGCTGCTAATATATAGACTGGTTGATAAAGAGATAGTATACTCGTAACTAGTATGTATGTATAAAGAAAGAAAAAAAAACCACGGTTAGGTGGTATATACAATTATGGACGGGCTGCCGAGTGCCGACACAGAGGTAGCCACAGCCGTGAACTACCGCACTGTACTGTGTCTGCTGCTAATATATAGACTGGTTGATAAAGAGATAGTATACTCGTAACTAGTATGTATGTATAAAGAAAGAAAAAAAAACCACGGTTAGGTGGTATATACAATTATGGACGGGCTGCCGAGTGCCGACACAGAGGTAGCCACAGCCGTGAACTACCGCACTGTACTGTGTCTGCTGCTAATATATAGACTGGTTGATAAAGAGATAGTATACTCGTAACTAGTATGTATGTATAAAGAAAGAAAAAAAAACCACGGTTAGGTGGTATATACAATTATGGACGGGCTGCCGAGTGCCGACACAGAGGTAGCCACAGCCGTGAACTACCGCACTGTACTGTGTCTGCTGCTAATATATAGACTGGTTGATAAAGAGATAGTATACTCGTAACTAGTATGTATGTATAAAGAAAGAAAAAAAAACCACGGTTAGGTGGTATATACAATTATGGACGGGCTGCCGAGTGCCGACACAGAGGTAGCCACAGCCGTGAACTACCGCACTGTACTGTGTCTGCTGCTAATATATAGACTGGTTGATAAAGAGATAGTATACTCGTAACTAGTATGTATGTATAAAGAAAGAAAAAAAAACCACGGTTAGGTGGTATATACAATTATGGACGGGCTGCCGAGTGCCGACACAGAGGTAGCCACAGCCGTGAACTACCGCACTGTACTGTGTCTGCTGCTAATATATAGACTGGTTGATAAAGAGATAGTATACTCGTAACTAGTATGTATGTATAAAGAAAGAAAAAAAAACCACGGTTAGGTGGTATATACAATTATGGACGGGCTGCCGAGTGCCGACACAGAGGTAGCCACAGCCGTGAACTACCGCACTGTACTGTGTCTGCTGCTAATATATAGACTGGTTGATAAAGAGATAGTATACTCGTAACTAGTATGTATGTATAAAGAAAGAAAAAAAAACCACGGTTAGGTGGTATATACAATTATGGACGGGCTGCCGAGTGCCGACACAGAGGTAGCCACAGCCGTGAACTACCGCACTGTACTGTGTCTGCTGCTAATATAGACTGGTTGATAAAGAGATAGTATACTCGTAACTAGTATGTATGTATAAAGAAAGAAAAAAAAACCACGGTTAGGTGGTATATACAATTATGGACGGGCTGCCGAGTGCCGACACAGAGGTAGCCACAGCCGTGAACTACCGCACTGTACTGTGTCTGCTGCTAATATAGACTGGTTGATAAAGAGATAGTATACTACTAATATTATATATACTGGTGGTCAGGTCACTGGTCACTAGTCACACTGGCAGTGGCACTCCTGCAGCAAAAGTGTGCACTGTTTTAATATAATATTATGTACTCCTGGCTCCTGCTATAACCTATAACTGGCACTGCAGTAGTGCTCCCCAGTCTCCCCCACAATTATAAGCTGTGTGAGCTGAGCAGTCAGACAGATATATAATATATATAGATGATGCAGCACACTGGCCTGAGCCTGAGCAGTGCACACAGATATGGTATGTGACTGACTGAGTCACTGTGTGTATCGCTTTTTTCAGGCAGAGAACGGATATATTAAATAAACTGCACTGTGTGTCTGGTGGTCACTCACTATATAATATATTATGTACTCCTGGCTCCTGCTATAACCTATAACTGGCACTGCAGTAGTGCTCCCCAGTCTCCCCCACAATTATAAGCTGTGTGAGCTGAGCAGTCAGACAGATATATATAATATTATATATAGATAATAGATGATGCAGCACACTGGCCTGAGCCTGAGCAGTGCACACAGATATGGTATGTGACTGAGTCACTGTGTGCTGTGTATCGCTTTTTTCAGGCAGAGAACGGATTATAAATAAAACTGGTGGTCACTATCAGCAAAACTCTGCACTGTACTGAGTACTCCTAATGCTCCCCAAAATTAGTAAATCAAGTGTCTCTCTAATCTATTCTAAACGGAGAGGACGCCAGCCACGTCCTCTCCCTATCAATCTCAATGCACGTGTGAAAATGGCGGCGACGCGCGGCTCCTTATATAGAATCCGAGTCTCGCAATAGAATCCGAGCCTCGCGAGAATCCGACAGCGTCATGATGACGTTCGGGCGCGCTCGGGTTAACCGAGCAAGGCGGGAAGATCCGAGTCGCTCGGACCCGTGAAAAAAAACATGAAGTTCTGGCGGGTTCGGATTCAGAGAAACCGAACCCGCTCATCTCTAGTATATATATATTTATATATATATAATTGTCCGTGTGCTGCCCGGCACTCAAAGTCAAATAGGTTAATGGTGCTGCGGTGCCCTCCTCCTGGGAGATGAAGCCCAGTATGCAATAGTGGGAAAGATTCAGGCGGCACTCATCAGGCTAATTTCCAAGTAGTAATTTATTAGCAAAGAGCCGACATGTTTCGGAGCTTCCTCCGTCCTCAGGGCCAAATTACCAATTGTTCACATACATACAAACATATAAACCCACCACAATCAAATCACAGAGGCTCTAACTATACTCACCTGCTCCACGGCGCGACCGCGAGTCCACTCACCCGGACCGCTGACGCGTCTCCCGGATGACGTCATCACGGCGCGCCGCGTCACAGGCGGTATCCATAGTAATCAGGACGCATTACTATCGCGTCCCTAGAGCCTGCTGCAAAACAAAACAAAAACAATGACAGGTTAAAGTGACATTAATAGACATCTCAAACAGTGATATTGAACGATATTAAAAACATACATAAGTGAAGCAGTGCCACTGCTCTCGCTCTTAACGCCTTCCAGCTGAGATTACAGACCAAAGATTATGTATATAGTATGTACATACAGCTCATTATACTAAATAGGAATATCTATAAAAATTACTGTATATGCTGTAAGGTCCTGAACTACTATCGACCCCCCTTTGTCAGCTTTTCGGACTACTATGTCTGTTCGATCAGACAACCCCTTAAGCACCAATTTTTCATCTCTAGACATATTGCTGAAGGGATCCCTGGGGGGAATATTGCCCTCCCTTTCCAACATTCTAAGGAATGTTCTAATCGATGAATTCAAGCTGGGGGGGTCAAAGCTGGAACCAGCATATATACAAGAGTGTGACCGCCAGCTTAATGACACTGTTACATATAGAAAATTGGGCAGAGACCCTACTATTGAGTATAAGAGCAGGGCCGTTTCTAGACAATTTGGCTCCCAGTGCGAGATTTCAAAATGCGCCCCCCCCCCCATTGCTATAAAAAAAAATTGCGTGCCCCCCCCCCCATATAGCCAGAAAAAAAGCATGCGCTCGCGCTCCCGACAAGGCTGTGTGGCCTGATTAAAATGGACGTGGTCTCATTACAGTGGGCGTGGCCTCGCCTGATATCACACCCACCACAGGGGGAAAAAATAAAAATAAAAAAGTCCCCTTTTTACACATTACACCAGGCAAGTGTCCCCATATTACACAGCGCGGCAGGCAGGTGTCCCCATTTACAAAGTGCGGCAGGCAGGTGTCCCCATTTTACAAAGTGCGGCAGGCAGGTGTCCCCATTTTACACAGTACGGTAGGCAGGTGTCCCCATTTAACAAAGTGCAGCAGGCAGGTGTCCCCATTTTACACAGTACGCAGGCAGATATCCCCATTTTACACAGTACGCAGGCAGGTGTCCCCATTTTACACAGTACGCAGGCAGGTGTCCCCATTTTACACAGTATGCAGGCAGGTGCCCCCATTTTACACAGTGCGGCAGGTATCCCCATTTTACACAGTGCGGCAGGTGTCCCCATTTTACACAGTGCGGAAGGTGCCCCCATTTTACACAGTGCGGCAGGTATCCCCTTTTTACACAGTGCGGCAGGTGTCCCCATTTTACACAGTGCGGCAGGTGTCCCCATTTTACACAGTGCGGAAGGTGTCCCCATTTTACACAGTGCGGCAGGTATCCCCATTTTACACAGTGCGGCAGGTGTCAAGTGGGAGGAGAGAGAGAGAGAGAGAGAGAGAATACTTACAACTTGCCGCTCTTCGGGTCCCGCGCGCCGGCCGCCTCCTCCGTCGATGGTTATCTCCAGTCCTCTCCTCCCTCTCTCTTCCACCCGAGCGCTCCTGCTCGGGGGGCGGGGCTTCGTGGAATGACGCGTTTGCGTCGTGACGTCACGACGCAAACGCGTCATTCCGCGAAGCCCCGCCCCCCGAGCAGGAGCGCTCGGGGGGAGAGAGAGGGAGGAGAGGAGTAGTCACAAAGTGCCGCGGCGGGCGCCCTGTGCGGTTGCACGGCTCGCCCGCCGCTAGAAACGGCACTGTATAAGAGTGAGGTAGATCAGTATTTGCAGCGGTTTGTGATCAGGGATTTATCCCTACAGAAGTTAAACAAGCATTGAGTGTTGAATTCCCGAAGGTGCCTCTCTTTTACACGGTATGTATGTGCACATTTGGTAATTTGGCCCTGAGGACGAAGGAAGCTCCGAAACATGTCGGCTCTTTGCTAATAAATTATTACTTGGAAATTTGCCTGATGAGTGCCGCCTGAATCTTTCCCACTATTACAGTATATATATATATATATATATATATATATATATATATATATATACGAACAGAAATCAGCGGCACTCCCAGGACTTTACATGAAATAAAGGCTCCTTAGCCCATCAAATATGCAACGTTTCGTTATTTTATTCCAACCATCGTCAGGCTTAATAACAATACATAAAACAGTCTTACCTTAAATACCATACAAAGATACATGTGCAGTGGTCACCGGATGTCCGGAGCCCCGGACTTCCCCTGACATATGTCAGATCTGACCTCATCAATTAACCCTTCACCGTGACAATTACAATACAATGGAAAAAACACTGTAAATATAAGAATAAATTATGTATCAGTACATTCTCAAAGGCCTTTTTATAATGCTTTAAACATACTCTGAAATTCATGGCAAATTGTACATAAATTAACTTTTTACAAAAATCTACTGAATGAAAGTGCTTCATTTAAACCATAAGGTGCAATGGTGTTTAAATGGTAAATCCAATGAGTTTCACATTGTAGCAGTTTTTTTATTCCTGTCACCGCCTCTCCTGTTTTCAGGGATATGATCTATCATTTTATACCTTAAACTGGATAAATTATGACCACACAATTTAAAATGCTTAGCAACTGGTTGTTCAATAACTTTACCCTCAAATGTTTGTTTAATAGCGCTATGATGTTGCGCCATCCGTTCTTTGAACATGCAGGTGGTTTTACCCACATAAAATAACCCGCATGGGCATTTAATATAATAAACCACATATCTCGAAGTGCATGTAAGGCTATGGGTAATTTTTAAAGCTTTACCAGATTGTGAGTGATAGAAGGTATCTCTGATATCCAAATATAAGCAGGTGGTACAGCCTAAACAGCGATAATTTCCTGTTTTTTTAACTAAAAAACGACTAGGTTTTGATGTTGTGAAATCTGAGATGTCGGAATGCACTAAAGCATCACGCAAATTGCGTCCCCTCCGGTAGCATGGGACCAGGTGTTTAGAGGCAAGTGAAGACAATGCTTGATCTGCCTGTATGACCGGCCAATGCCTTTTTGCACATCGTGTCAGTGCAGGACTAGCAGTAGAAAATTGGTTAACATAAATAACTTTGTTATCTACGGTCTTTGTGGAGACATCAGACTGCTTAACTTTTGGTTGTGCTAATGGTCGTTTTTTAGCATCTTGCAATAATTTATTTGGATAGCCTCTCTCAAGAAATTTAGATATAAGTTTATCCATTTGGATCTGTTCTTCCGTGACATCACTACAGATACGGTGCACTCATGTTCAAAGAACGGATGGCGCAACATCGTAGCGCTATTAAACAAACATTTGAGGGTAAAGTTATTGAACAACCAGTTGCTAAGCATTTTAAATTGTGTGGTCATAATTTATCCAGTTTAAGGTATAAAATGATAGATCATATCCCTGAAAACAGGAGAGGTGGTGACAGGAATAAAAAACTACTACAATGTGAAACTCATTGGATTTACCATTTAAACACCATTGCACCTTATGGTTTAAATGAAGCACTTTCATTCAGTAGTTTTTTGTAAAAAGTTAATTTATGTACAATTTGCCATGAATTTCAGAGTATGTTTAAAGCATTATAAAAAGGCCTTTGAGAATGTACTGATACATAATTTATTCTTATATTTACAGTGTTTTTTCCATTGTATTGTAATTGTCACGGTGAAGGGTTATTTGATGAGGTCAGGTCTGACATATGTCAGGGGAAGTCCGGGGCTCCGGACATCCGGTGACCACTGCACATGTATCTTTGTATGGTATTTAAGGTAAGACTGTTTTCTGTATTGTTATTAAGCCTGACGATGGTTGGAATAAAATAAAGAAACGTTGCATATTTGATGGGCTAAGGAGCCTTAATTTCATGTAAAGTCCTGGGAGTGCCGCTGATTTCTTTTCGTATACATCACAGAGCTGTCTGTGGGAGAAGGCACCGGGCAATAACTGTTTCTAACTTGGAGTGCCGAATACTGGGTTTGATATATATATATATATATATATATATATATCCAACCAAGTTTTGCTGGCACTCCAATTCCAATACAACTGCTCCGGTGCCCAGTAGAAGTAAATCAATATAAATCCAGAAAAGTAACTGGCACTCTGGAGTCTGAGCAATCAGTTGAAATAATTTTTATCCACAGTCAACGTTTCGGGGGTCTTAGCCCCGTCGTCAGGACATAACAGTACAGCATACAAAACATAATAAAAACTTACCCCACCTTTGTACCCCACCGCACGTGTATGTCCGCCCGCGGTCTCTCCCATGACTTCCGCCCGCCGGAGGTCACGATCCTTCCTCCGCCCGGCTTCCGCCCCAGGTGTTACTAGGCAACCGCGAGTGTGCGTTCCACACACCCCGGCGTCTGCGCTCCACCGAGCGGAAGTTCCTCGTACATCTCACGGAGGGGGTAAATCATCTGGGCAGGTCCCGCCGGCGAATCTACAAAATGTATACAAATTTATATATTATTGAAGTGTTACATAAAACAATATAACATGCATCAACAAACATTAAACATAATTGCATATGGACAACAATGTCCCCAAACCCAGCATCATAACAATTGCATGAATTACTTATAACCGAATAAAAGTTAAATGGTATTCCAATTAATTTTTTCATTAAGCCCATTAGGGGCTATAGTCCCTAACCGGATTATCCATCTCGATTCTTTCAGCAAGAGCTCACGAGCTCTATTGCCACCTCTCAATGTAATAGGCACATGATCTATGATAAAATATTTTAGCATTTCTAGCCTATGTCCAGCAGATTTAAAATGTTTTGCTACAGGTTGGTCAATAGACCTGCCCTGTAGAGCAAGCCGTATAGCAGACCGGTGAGCCGTCATCCTTTCGGTGAATTTTCTGGTAGTCTGTCCCACATAATATAGTCCACATGGACAAACAATAATGTATACCACGTGAGACATATTGCAGGTAAGTACATAACGTATGTCAAACTGTTTACCTGTGTTAGGATGGGCAAAGGTCTTACAAGAAATCAGATGAACACATGTGGCACAGCCACAGCATCTATAACATCCAGGGGATTTTCTATGAATATTAGGGGGTAATGCTACCCCCCTCCCTGTTATATCTGCCCTTACCAGCCTGTCTTTTAAATTACTGCCTCTTTTGAAGGCAGCTATCGGTCTGCTATTGTTCAGCCCCTTCAGCTCCGGGTCAGTCTTAATAATGGGCCAAAGGGCATTGGTCGCTCTTTTAATAACAGGACTGGCTGTAGTGTAATCTGACGTCCATGGGATCAGATTACTGGAACTGCGTACCTCGGGATTGAGAAGATCAGATCTAGACATATTGAGTACTTTTAGTTTTTGTGAGTTTAAAGTCTTGCTATTAAACCCTCGCGCTTCAAATTTACTGATAAGTGTATCTAATTGTTTAGGAACTTTATCAGCCTCACTAGTGATGCGCGCTATGCGCATCACTAGTGGCCTCTTTTCAGTGTTTCAGGATGGTGACTGGAATTCATAAGAAATGTATTCCTGTCAGTGTCTTTGGTAAATACTTCAGTAGATATTAAATTATTTGTGACTAAAACCTTTACATCTAAGAAATTAATTTCCTGCAAACTGTATGAATAAGTAAATTTAATTGGGGAAGCCCTGTTGTTAACATCATGCATCACCCTCTCCAGGAGTTCAGCACCTCCCGTCCATAGCAGGAATACATCGTCGATGTATCTAGTGTACCACATAATATGTTTGTTAATTTCCTGATCCTGAAAAAATATTTGAGATTCCTCCTCAAACATAAATATATTAGCGTAGGAAGGTGCCACGGCAGAACCCATGGCACACCCCCTACGCTGCAAATAAAAGTTTCCATCAAACAAAAAGTAATTTTTAGTTAAGGTTAATTCTAAGAGGCGTAGAAACAAGACATTATCAAACTCAGTATTACTCAAATTCCATTCTAGGAAATTACTCATAGCTGATAGACCAGCGGCATGTGGAATTGATGTATATAGACTGCAAACGTCCAGAACCACCATGAGTGTACCAGGAGGAATACTGTTGATGGAAATTAATTTCTTTAGAATTGAGGTAGTGTCTTTCAAAAACGTATCCTGATTCAGGAGTAGAGGCTGTAGGATACAATCTAGTAGTTGTGAGACTGGTTGTAGAAGGGAGTCCCGAGCCGAAATTATCGGTCGTCCAGTCGGTTTTTCTTTATTTTTATGAAGTTTTGGGAGAGTGTAGATTACCGGAACCTTCGGAAAACGGACCAAGAGGGCATCATATAATTTAGGTGGAATCTTATTCGAAGATCTTGCTTCATCCAAAATACCCATAAGCTCTCTCTGATAGTCCATAGTAGGATCTTTTTTTTAAACTTTTTATACATAGCAGAGTCGGATAGTTGAGACATAATTTCAGAGCGATAATCCCCAATGTCCTGGAGGACAATCGCCCCACCCTTATCGGCGGGCCGGATTACGAGGTCTTCATAGGACTCAAGGTTTTTCAGAGCACCTATTTCCTCTTTAGATAAGTTATGTCTTATTTTGCACGGAGCCATGGTGAATTTTTCTACAGCTTTATCCATCATTCTCCCAAATGTTTTAAGGGAGGCGTTAGTTGAAATGGGATCAAATGTAGATCTAGATGCAGATCCAATAAAATCATCATACACCGTAGGAGTAGATAAATCACCAGAGGCATGTTGATAAAACTCCTTAAGGCGTAACTTTCTTGCAAAACGGTGAGAGTCTCTTTTCCAATTAAAGGTATCAAATTTGTTGGTCGGGACGAAGCTGAGTCCTTTGTTAAGGACCCTTTCTTCCACTTCACTCAGAGATCTTGAGGAAAGATTAAAAATTAAGTTGTCTTTTTGTTTCCACCCCTTGTGCCTCCTCTTGTTTTGACCACCCCTGCGGGTGGGAGGTCTCCACTGGAGGGCACCCCTTCCGTTCCTAAAGGGATCTGTCGTGCTCTAGTTACTTCATCTGGTTCGGAGACAGCAAAATCGCTGTCACTATTGGAGGTATTTCTATCACTCGGGCCGCTCTGGGTCCTTTTCTGCCACGGTCTACGTTTGGGATTCGATGTCCTATTTCCCCTCATGCTGTCTCCACCTGCCAGCCATTTGTAGACTTTGTTCTCCTCATAGTCCAAGTCAACCATATACTTCTTGTTTTTCTTAAATTTGATCAAATTTTTCTTATAGTTTTCACACTGTATTTCCAACTTGTGAATCCAGTTCTGGCTGGTTTCAGCCTCCATAGTTACTTTAAATTCTCTTTCAAATTCAGCAATTTTCATTCGGGTATGATTTAATTCCCTATTTGCTTCTTCTATGACAGCTATCATCAGGTCAAACGCACACTTATTAAGTATAGCGATCCACTTTTTCACGAAATCCGGATTGTACCGGCCTATCGTCGGTACATTAAGGACCCTGAAGCCCCTGGGTATCTTATGCTCCCTATAATAGTCAGAGAACGAGATCCCATGTAGTAAATAATCAATTTCTCTGCGCCTGAGTTTAAACAGACAATTAAAGAGGTCTTCAGAATTGTGTACCGGGATAACTAATAGTTAAATTTTCTTTAGACAAGATTTGCTCAATTTCTGCAGCAGAAAAACTGAACGTTGCACCTGGTTCTGGCATAGAGAAATTGTAACAACCTGCTGTTAACTGTGGTTGTGCTGGGCTGGCCGACACGTCCATATTGCAAACAGAAAACAGCTAATCACCTGTACAAAGTTCTGGTAATTTTAAATGGGTGAGGGTGCCTTGCAACTTGTGCTAAGCAAAGCACTACAATATCCAACCAAGTTTTGCTGGCACTCCAATTCCAATACAACTGCTCCGGTGCCCAGTAGAAGTAAATCAATATAAATCCAGAAAAGTAACTGGCACTCTGGAGTCTGAGCAATCAGTTGAAATAATTTTTATCCACAGTCAACGTTTCGGGGGTCTTAGCCCCGTCGTCAGGACATAACAGTACAGCATACAAAACATAATAAAAACTTACCCCACCTTTGTACCCCACCGCACGTGTATGTCCGCCCGCGGTCTCTCCCATGACTTCCGCCCGCCGGAGGTCACGATCCTTCCTCCGCCCGGCTTCCGCCCCAGGTGTTACTAGGCAACCGTGAGTGTGCGTTCCACACACCCCGGCGTCTGCGCTCCACCGATCGGAAGTTCCTCGTACATCTCACGGAGGGGGTAAATCATCTGGGCAGGTCCCGCCGGCGAATCTACAAAATGTATACAAATTTATATATTATTGAAGTGTTACATAAAACAATATAACATGCATCAACAAACATTAAACATAATTGCATATGGACAACAATGTCCCCAAACCCAGCATCATAACAATTGCATGAATTACTTATAACCGAATAAAAGTTAAATGGTATTCCAATTATTTTTTTCATTAAGCCCATTGGGGGCTATAGTCCCTAACCAGATTATCCATCTCGATTCTTTCAGCAAGAGCTCACGAGCTCTATTGCCACCTCTCAATGTAATAGGCACATGATCTATGATAAAATATTTTAGCATTTCTAGCCTATGTCCTGCAGATTTAAAATGTTTTGCTACAGGTTGGTCAATAGACCTGCCCTGTAGAGCAAGCCGTATAGCAGACCGGTGAGCCGTCATCCTTTCGGTGAATTTTCTGGTAGTCTGTCCCACATAATATAGTCCACATGGACAAACAATAATGTATACCACGTGAGACATATTGCAGGTAAGTACATAACGTATGTCAAACTGTTTACCTGTGTGAGGATGGGCAAAGGTCTTACAAGAAATCAGATGAACACATGTGGCACAGCCACAGCATCTATAACATCCAGGGGATTTTCTATGAATATTAGGGGGTAATGCTACCCCCCTCCCTGTTATATCTGCCCTTACCAATCTGTCTTTTAAATTACTGTCTCTTTTGAAGGCAGCTATCGGTCTGCTATTGTTCAGCCCCTTCAGCTCCGGGTCAGTCTTAATAATGGGCCAAAGGGCATTGGTCGCTCTTTTAATAACAGGACTGGCTGTAGTGTAATCTGACGTCCATGGGATCAGATTACTGGAACTGCGTACCTCGGGATTGAGAAGATCAGATCTAGACATATTGAGTACTTTTAGTTTTTGTGAGTTTAAAGTCTTGCTATTATTCCCTCGTGCTTCAGATTTACTGATAAGTGTATCTAATTGTTTAGGAACTTTATCAGCCTCACTAGTGATGCGCGCTATGCGCATCATTTGTGACATAGGCAGGCCTCTTTTCAGTGTTTCAGGATGGTGACTGGAATTCATAAGAAATGTATTCCTGTCAGTGTCTTTGGTAAATACTTCAGTAGATATTAAATATATTTATGTTTGAGGAGGAATCTCAAATATTTTTTCAGGATCAGGAAATTAACAAACATATTATGTGGTACACTAGATACATCGACGATGTATTCCTGCTATGGACGGGAGGTGCTGAACTCCTGGAGAGGGTAATGCATGATGTTAACAACAGGGCTTCCCCAATTAAATTTACTTATTCATACAGTTTGCAGGAAATTAATTTCTTAGATGTAAAGGTGTTAGTCACAAATAATTTAATATCTACTGAAGTATTTACCAAAGACACTGACAGGAATACATTTCTTATGAATTCCAGTCACCATCCTGAAACACTGAAAAGAGGCCTGCCTAATTCACAAATAATGCGCATAGCGCGCATCACTAGTGAGGCTGATAAAGTTCCTAAACAATTAGATACACTTATCAGTAAATTTGAAGCGCGAGGGTATAATAGCAAGACTTTAAACTCACAAAAACTAAAAGTACTCAATATGTCTAGATCTGATCTTCTCAATCCCGAGGTACGCAGTTCCAGTAATCTGATCCCATGGACGTCAGATTACACTACAGCCAGTCCTGTTATTAAAAGAGCGACCAATGCCCTTTGGCCCATTATTAAGACTGACCCAGAGCTGAAGGGGCCGAACAATAGCCGACCGATAGCTGCCTTCAAAAGAGGCAGTAATTTAAAAGACAGGCTGGTAAGGGCAGATATAACAGGGAGGGGGGTAGCATTACCCCCTAATATTCATAGAAAATCCCCTGGATGTTATAGATGCTGTGGCTGTGCCACATGTGTTCAACTGATTTCTTGTAAGACCTTTGCCCATCCTCACACAGGTAAACAGTTTGACATACGTTATGTACTTACCTGCAATATGTCTCACGTGGTATACATTATTGTTTGTCCATGTGGACTATATTATGTGGGACAGACTACCAGAAAATTCACCGAAAGGATGACGGCTCACCGGTCTGCTATACGGCTTGCTCTACAGGGCAGGTCTATTGACCAACCTGTAGCAAAACATTTTAAATCTGCTGGACATAGGCTAGAAATGCTAAAATATTTTATCATAGATCATGTGCCTATTACATTGAGAGGTGGCAATAGAGCTCGTGAGCTCTTGCTGAAAGAATCGAGATGGATAATCTGGTTAGGGACTATAGCCCCTAATGGGCTTAATGAAAAAATTAATTGGAATACCATTTAACTTTTATTCGGTTATAAGTAATTCATGCAATTGTTATGATGCTGGGTTTGGGGACATTGTTGTCCATATGCAATTATGTTTAATGTTTGTTGATGCATGTTATATTGTTTTATGTAACACTTCAATAATATATAAATTTGTATACATTTTGTAGATTCGCCGGCGGGACCTGCCCAGATGATTTACCCCCTCCGTGAGATGTACGAGGAACTTCCGCTCGGTGGAGCGCAGACGCCGGGGTGTGTGGAACGCACACTCGCGGTTGCCTAGTAACACCTGGGGCGGAAGCCGGGCGGAGGAAGGATCGTGACCTCCGGCGGGCGGAAGTCATGGGAGAGACCGCGGGCGGACATACACGTGCGGTGGGGTACAAAGGTGGGGTATGTTTTTATTATGTATTGTATGCTGTACTGTTATGTCCTGACGACGGGGCTAAGACCCCCGAAACGTTGACTGTGGATAAAAATTATTTCAACTGATTGCTCAGACTCCAGAGTGCCAGTTACTTTTCTGGATTTATATATATATATATATATATATATATATATATATATATACACACTGCTCAACAAAAATAAAGGGAACACTAAAATAACACATCCTAGATCTGAATGAATTAAATATTCTTATTAAATACTTTGTTCTTTACATAGTTGAATGTGCTGACAACAAAATCACACAAAAATTATCAATGGAAATCTAATTTATTAACCCATGAAGGTCTGGATTTGGAGTCACCCTCAAAATTAAAGTGGAAAAACATACTACAGGCTCATCCAACTTTGATGTAATGTCCTTAAAACAAGTCAAACTGAGGCTCAGTAGTGTGTGTGGCCTCCACGGGCCTGTATGACCTCCCTACAATCCACACAAGTGGTTCAGGTAGTGCAGCTCATCCAGGATGGCACATCTATGCGAGCTGTGGCAAGAAGGTTTGCTGTGTCTGTCAGTGTAGTGTCCAGAGCATGGAGGCGCTACCAGGAGACAGGCCAGGACATCAGGAGACGTGGAGGAGGCCGTACGAGGGCAACAACCCAGCAGCAGGACCGCTACCTCCGCCTTTGTGCAATGAGGAACAGGAGGAGCACTGCCAGAGCCCTGCAAAATGACCTCCATCAAGCCACAAATGTGCATGTGTCTACTCAAACAATCAGGAACAGACTCCATGAGGGTGGTATGAGGGCCCGACGTCGACATGTGGGGGTTGTGCTTACAGCCCAACACCGTGCAGAACGTTTGGCATTTGCCAGAGAACACCAAGATTGGCAAATTCACCACTGGCGCCCTGTGCTCTTCACAGATGAAAGCAGGTTCTCACTGAGCACATGTGACAGACGTGACCGAGTCTGGAGACGCCAAGGAGAACGTTCTGCTGCCTGCAACATCCTCCAGCATGACCGGTTTGGCAGTGGGTCAATAATGGTGTGGGGTGGCATTTCTTTGGGGGGCCGCACAGCCCTCCATGTGCTCGCCAGAGGTAGCCTGACTGCCATTAGGTACCGAGATGAGATCCTCAGACCCCTTGTGAGACCATATGCTGGTGTGGTTGGCCCTGGGTTCCTCCTAATGCAAGACAATGCTAGACCTCATGTGGCTGGAGTGTGTCAGCAGTTCCTGCAAGACGAAAGCATTGATGCTATGGACTGGCCCGCCCGTTCCCCAGACCTGAATCCAATTGAGCACATCTGGGACATCATGTCTCGCTCCATCCACCACAGACTGTCCAGGAGTTGGCGGATGCTTTAGTCCAGGTCTGGGAGGAGATCCCTCAGGAGACCATCCGCCACCTCATCAGGAGCATGCCCAGGCATTGTAGGGAGGTCATACAGGCACGTGGAGGCCACACACACTACTGATCCTTATTTTAACTTGTTTTAAGGACATTACATCAAAGTTGGATCAGCCTGTAGTGTGTTTTTCCACTTTAATTTTGAGGGTGACTCCAAATCCAGACCTCCATGGGTTAATAAATTTGATTTCCATTGATAATTTTTGTGTGATTTTGTTGTCAGCACATTCAACTATGTAAAGAACAAAGTATTTAATAAGAATATTTCATTCATTCAGATCTAGGATGTGTTATTTTAGTGTTCCCTTTATTTTTTTGAGCAGTGTATATATAAAAGGTTGTATATGAGAAACAATATATATATATATATATATATATATATATATATATGTGTACCCCCTTTGGTGAAAATGGAATATATAGAGGCTTGGTAGGTTCTAAAATAGCTGTGCAATTGTAATATATATATATATATATATATATTGTGTGGGTGGTAGGAATGGTGGCTGTAATTGACTGCACGGGGAGTATTCTCGTGGACATGGTGAGGGACTGCGAGGAGAAAGGTCTGGAAGGAGTGAGAGCACGAGGAGGTGGAGAGCTCGTGAAGCAGCGATTGAGAGAGTGACGCAGCGGGAGCGAGGGAGGAGAGGAGACCGGCGAGCACCGGCGAGAGATCCGCAGTCTTAAGCCAACAGAGCTGCAGTCTAAAGCCCTGAAGCCCGCCGTAGAGTGGGAGGTGCAGCTAGTAGCAGAGATAGCCTGAGACTGGCGAGCAGAGCCACAGCCTAAAGCCCTGAAGCCGCCGGAGAGAGAGGTGCGTCTAGCAGCGGAGCCGCCTACCGCCCAGTAAAGAGGATGGCGGCGCAACGGTAGTATAGAGGCGGCCAGTGACCCGAGACTATGCAGCAGGGAAGAGGGGCTGGAGTGGTGCCTCACCTGTCATTCTAACGGTGCTGGACTCCGACCGGATCCCGCTGGCAGCGCTGAGGAGGCAAGTAAGACAGTGTATGTGTCTGGGAGTCCGTATTTCTGTGCTGAGGAGGCGAGGTGGAGAGGCAGGGACACAGCAGCCTGACCAGTTAACACTACAGTAAGGAGGAGTCGGGGGAGTGGAAACTTTGAAGCCTGTCATTACAGCCTATAGGGACGACGTCAGAGGAGGTGTGACAAAGCCATCATTCATACACGCCATTGTATTAATTTCAGGCACTCTACCTACTTCCACTAGACTGTGTATGATACATAGATGAAAGTGAATCTAAGGGAGTAATATATTCCTTCATACACAGATCAACCCACAGTGATACTACTCAGCAAGTAAAGAGAGCCGGCTTTCACTTAAATCACCCATTTTCCCTACTCCAGAGTAGACAAGGAGGGGATGATGCACCAGCCTGCAAGGCTGCCAGTATAGTGGAGGCAACTGATGTTAACTGTGAGTGACAGAGGGGAGAAGCGTAATCCCAGAGTGCAGTGCTGAAGGGACCTTGTGGGGAGGCTCCATAGACTGATCATTGGCTGAGGATCACTGTTACTGAACCGGATTCAGCTAACTGCAGGGTAATAGTACTGGGAATAAGAGTAGTGGATTTTACAGCTTGACCAGTGGAGCTGGAGATTAATGAAAGTCATAGTAAAGGGGACTTCTGCTTCATAAGGTCATCAGTGTTAGTAGTATTATGGACAGAAACACTGCTAGCCTAAAGCGTCAAAATCTAAAGTGTTATATCCCTGGATAAAATGCTATCATAGCCAGATAGCAACACTGGTACTGTTTATAATAAGCCCACACTTCGTAGTAACTTTGGGGAAGGAGGAGTCGAGCGAGAATAAATTAGATTTCTCTAATCACTACCGCACCATTATAAATTAACTGTATATTATTAAAGGTTTAGTTCTACGGCATCCTCTCGTAGGAGCTTTTTATCTACCCCTTTCGTATAAAGTTGAAGAGACTAGAATATTCAGGGGTACGGTGGTGAGAGTGGCACATTATAAAGAAATGGACTGTTATACTCGGAAATGCATTATGGTTTCTCATGTACCAGCCTGCATGTTAAAATAGTTTATATATCATCTTGGTATTGGTCACCCATCATATTGTTGGCTATATCAGAAGTATCTATATAACTATTCAGTTCAGTAAATGAAAAGTGATATTAAATACAGACTTTGCCCTGTCGTGCCAGCATAGTGTTAGTGCTGTGATCCTCAGAGACTCTCGTCCACTAAAGCGAAACACTCTGTTCTAATCCCACAATTTAACAGTAAAGGATAGCCGAAAGGAATTATAGCGGTGACCCCCTTACCGGATTCAAGACTAATGAATACTATCGAGGAGCATCCCTCGCATTCATCTATCTGTTGTTCTGTATTGAAAGTATAAACATCTTAGCCTTTATAGACTAGTCTTCCTCCATGTAAACTGGATCCAGCCTCTAGCAAGAGTGATAGCGAACAAGATACATCAAAGAATATCAGATACAGGTTGAGTATCCCCTATCCAAATATTCTGAAATACGGAATATTCTGAAATACGGACTTTTTTGAGTGAGAGTGAAATAGTGAAACCTTTGTTTTTTGATGACTCAAAGTACACAAACTTTGTTTAATACACAAAGTTATTAAAAATATTGTATTAAATGACCTTCAGGCTGTGTGTATAAGATGTATATGAAACATAAATGAATTGTGTGAATGTACACACACTTTGTTTAATGCACAAAGTTATAAAAAATATTGTATTAAATGACCTTCAGGCTGTGTGTATAAGGTGTATATGAAACATAAATGCATTCTGTGCTTAGATTTAGGTCCCATCACCATGCTATCTCATTATGGTATGCAATTATTCCAAAATACGGAAAAATCCGATATCCAAAATACCTCTGGTCCCAAGCATTTTGGATAAGGGATACTCAACCTGTACTAACAAAAGTGACTGATAGATATAACATATGTTAATTAGCAGGAATACCACTCATTATTGGTGGATACCAAAACTGAATAAGAGTATCATATAACTACTACAGTGACACCGTGATCACATTATTTTTTAAAGGTTCAACCTGCGTAAGCTTAAATCTGTTAGACTATGGGATATATATAATTGTTTTTGTATATTGCATGCATTCTGTCTGTAATATAGAATTGTACAAGTGTTATATTTGCTAAATTGATATTTATTCGAGTTTAAAATGCCACATGAATATTTAACTGTGTAAGGAGAAAATAAAATTACTTACCTCATCTAGCGGGTCCACTGTGTCCGGGAAATCCTGATCTGAGAGAGTACTGTAATACATACGAAACCTGAAACCAAAGAATATTACCGGATTAGTAAAGTGAGCTGACTACCTTATCTACTATATATATATATATGATCATATCTTTAAAAGTTACCTAGAGATATTTCCAGCAGTTATAACCTACAACACATACAATACCCCAACCCCTACAGGGTAAGGTTCTCCCAAGGGAACCAGGGTATATCGTAACATCTGCTTGGGTGGAGGCACGCCAGATTGCATAAACCCTGATACTCAAGAAGTAGGAGGAGGGATACATATATATATATATATATATATATATATATACACACTATAGATAGATAGATAGATAGATAGATAGATAGATAGATAGATAGATAGATAGATTTTTTTGAACAAATATCAAAAGATAGGATGTATGTCTTATCCTTTTAGAAGGCAGGAGGTCATAGTGAGGGAGGTCCAACGCGTTTCGTCCTAAGACTTCATAAAGGGACCCCTTGATGAAGTCTTAGGACTAAACGCATTGGGCCTCCCTCACTGTGACCTCCTGCCTTCTAAAAGGATAAGACATACCTCCTATCTTTTGATATATGTTTAAAAATATATATACAGTATATTTTTTATTTATTTTTGTTTCTCTTATACAACCTTTTAGATATATATATATTCCTTTTTCATATACTGCTTTTTTAACTTACTTTTAATAGGCTGATTCTTTGTCTTAGTATAGCTCCACCTACAGTCTGTTGAATTTTATGCTTTTTATATACTCTGTCCTAAATAAAGTGTTCGTGTTAATTTTTAATTGAATATATTCTTTCTTGATTATTAATACTGTAATGACACCACTTGTCGCTGATATATCCCCATCATATCTGTTTACATTTTTCACCCAGCAGTTTACTACTGCTACTGTACTTACTTGGGGTTAGCAGACACCCTATATCACAGTGAGCGTCTCTTTATCAGACTAATGAAAGTTTGAATTTACATTAAGGGGTACAGTATACCACAAGCGGTGCTGAACCTCACTATTTTCCACATATATATATATATATATATATATATATATATATATATATATATATAACAAAAAAACACCTGTAATCAGGAACCGGTGAGCAGAGGAGACCACCGCTTAGCCCCGGGTACAGGTAGGTTTAATCTTTTTTTTACACAAGGAGCAGGGGGCTAGGGCAGCATCAGGGGGTGTAGGCAGAGAGAGAGGTAGTGAGAGGGCAGGGGAGGTAAGGCGGCAGCAGCAGCATTGGGGGGCAGTGGCAGATGTGTGTCAGCAGAGCCAGGCAGCAGCAGGGGGGCCAGGGCAGGTACAGCAGAGACAAGAGAGGAGGTAGCCGGGCTGCAAAGATAAGAAGCCAGGGATGACAGGCAGCAGCAGGGGGCGCAGGGGAGGGGGAGGCCACGTGCGCAAAGTGACTGCAGGAAAATGTGCTCTGTGATCGTATCTGTGTATTTGGAATAATAACATAATGGCCATAATGATTTGTAACTGGTTGGTTTGCTTTTGTGGAGCTCTGCATAGCGGATAAAAGATTCCATACTGTACATTTATAGTCATTTGGTTCCAATTTTATTGTCCTGCTTCCAATTCCCTAAGCTTTCCCTTCTGTACCATTATGCAAAAGCACCTTCCTGACGTTCTATGTACCATTATTTATTATCACTAATGGCTTGTGCTTTTATAAATATTTAATGATACAATGACAATGATAACCACTCATATTTCAATAGCTGCTAACATATTGCTAATTATACTATTATACGCATGAGTAAATTCAGAAATGATCATATTGGAATGTTTGAGACTGTCTTCTTTTTATACATATTTCAAACTGTAAGTTGCTAAATTTTTCTGGATGCAAATGGGGGCAGCTTCCCACATCCTTCCTCTGCTAATAAAACTAAGTAGTACAATATAATTTACATGCGCAATATGCATATAGGCTAATTAAGCTAGCTTTATTGCCATGCCATTGAACATCCTGCAATTATGTGGCAGGGAGATTTAGAGAATGATGTCTTTGAAAGAATTATTGACATGTTTTACATATTTAAATGTGTTATGTGTTTTAAGTGAGCTGATAAGAGTTTTAAGAAGATGCTTCATATGCCTTTCAAGACGCATTTAAATCATAATAGACATTTGAAGTTTGGTAATGTGGGCAGTGCCAGTGACGTACGGTATAAACAGCCATTTTCGCACTACAGGTATTGGATGGCATCCAGTAAGAATCCCAGCGGCTGGGAATCTCGGCAGTCGAAGTAACAATGCCGGAATCCCAACACTACTTAGGATGCCGTCACAGTCACCCCAAATAGGGTCACAAGCCCGGCGCCGGAATCACGACCATGGGGATCCCGAATGACCATCAACTGACGACTCTGGTAAGTCATGACGGGGGGGTTAGGGTTAGTCTGCGGGGCAGGGGATTAGGGATAGGCTGTGGGGTTAGTGTTAGGCTGTGGGGTTAGATTTAGGCTGGGGGGCGGGGGGGTTACGGTTAGGCTGCGGGGCAGCAGATTAGGGTTAGGCTGTGGGGAGGGGGGATTAGGGTTAGGCTGCGAGTGGGGGGTTACGGTTAGGCTGCTGGGCAGCAGATTAGGGTTAGGCTGCGGGGAGGGGTGATTAGGTTTAGGCTGCAGGGCGGGGGGTTAGGGTTAGGATGTGGAGCAGGGGATTAGGGTTTGGCTGTGGGGTGGGGATTAGGGTTAGGCTGCGGTCTGGGGGATTAGGTTTAGGCTGCGGGTTGGGGGATTAGGGTTAGGCTGCAGGGCAGGGGTTACGGTTAGGCTGCTGGGCAGCAGATTAGGGTTAGGCTGCGGGGAGGGGTGATTAGGTTTAGGCTGCAGGGTGGGGGGTTAGGGTTAGGAGCAGGGGATTAGGGTTAGGCTGTGGGGTGGGGATTAGGGTTAGGCTGCTGTTTGGGGGATTAGGTTTAGGATGCGGGTTGGGGGATTAGAGTTAGGCTGCGAGTGGGGGGTTAAGGTTAGGCTGCTGGGCAGCAGATTAGGGTTAGGCTGCGGGGTGGGGTGATTAGGTTTAGGCTGCAGGGCGGGGAGTTAGGGTTAGGATGTGGAGCAGGGGATTAGGGTTTGGCTGTGGGGTGGGGATTAGGGTTAGGCTGCTGTTTGGGGGATTAGGTTTAGGCTGTGGGTTGGGGGATTAGAGTTAGGCTGCAGGGCGGGGGTTACGGTTAGGCTGCTGGGCAGCAGATTAGGGTTAGGCTGCGGGGAGGGGTGATTAGGTTTAGGCTGCGGGTGGGGGGTTAAGGTTAGGCTGCGGGGAGGGGTGATTAGGTTTAGGCTGCGGGTGGGGGGTTAAGGTTAGGCTGTGGGGAGGGGTGATTAGGTTTAGGCTGCGGGTGGGGGGTTAGGGTTAGGCTGCGGGGAGGGGTGATTAGGTTTAGGCTGCGGGTGGGGGGTTAAGGTTAGGCTGCGGGGAGGGGTGATTAGGTTTAGGCTGCGGGTGGGGGGTTAAAGTTAGGCTGCGGGGTGGGGGGATTAGGTTTAGGCACAATTTTTACTTCGCATGTGAGAGTTGGACTGGGATAGTAATAATGACTAGATGACTGGAGTGTACCGGTGTCTTTGGTATTAGACATAGATGTACAGTAATGTGTATACCTCCACCTATCTGAGGTAGGAGCACCCTGGAGCGTGTGTAGGGAGCACACAGGTTGGTAGCTGGTGGGTGTATCTAAATCTGCTAATGAGGAGGGACTCAGTGGTCAGTGTCCAAACATCATTTGTTTAAAAAGACATAGTGAAATTATATTTTCTAAGCTTTAGTCCCAAGAAGAGACGGGCGGGCCCAGGATAAGGAAGTGGCTGGCCTCTCTGCAACATTTGTTTTAAGCCAATATATAAAGTGAATTAATTTTATTTGGGATAGTTATCAAAGTTTGCACAGATATAAAGCAGAGAGAGATAAAGAACCAACCAACCAACCAATCAGCATCTACTATTTACAGTTGGAGTCTGATTGATTTGTTCTTTATATCTGTCCAATCTTTGATAATTCTCCTCTTAGACCCTTTATTCCCCATGAGTGGTATGATGACATTTGCAACTTTAAACCTCCTTACCATCTGCTGGACCACTTACTTTAAATCACAATATAAAGGCTTCTATCCTCTCCTGGTTGGAGTCATCCTCTTAGGTACTCGATAGCTGCCGGGACTAAAGCTCAGGCAGTGGAAGCTTATCATAGCAGGGTAGTAAGATAGAAATATAGGGTATCCAGTCTCTAGGTCAACCACATTTAAGTCAACAGTCTTTTGGTCAACCACTATTGGTCGACATGCACTAGGTTGACATGTTTTCTAGGTCGACACGGTCACTAGGTTGACATGTACAAGGTCAACATGACAAAAGGTCGACATGCGTTTTTTCACAATTTTTTTGATTTTTTTTTTTACTTTTTCATACTTTACAATCCATGTGGAGTACGATTGGGAATGGTGACCCTTTTGCTCGCCATGCGAGGGGACACAGTGCACTAATTGGGGTTCCTGGTCACTCTACGAAGAAAACGACACCAATTTTTTTTTAAATCTTGTTGACCTTATGCTTGTGTCGACCCTATGAACCACACCCGAAACAAAGAAATATAGAATTTGATGGCAGATAAGAACCACGTGGCCCATATAGTCTGCCCTAAACACATGTACACACACGTTCCTACATACTAGAGGTAATTTGTGAAGAGACTCGGGAGCCAATTAAACTAATGTATATTTATGGATTGTGGGAGGAAACCAGAGTACCTGGAGGAAATCCACGCACGTACGGGGAGAATATACAAACTCCACACAGTTAGGGCCATGGTGGGAATCGAACCCATGACCTCCGTACTGTGAGACAGTAATGCTAATTATTACACCATCCGTACTGACCAAGTTACTAGTAAGGGGGTGAGGCACTGCTGAGGTCAGGAATAATTGGGAATGACGGTACCAACTCACAGAAGAAATAACAGTGTTTTCAGGGCAGGCTGCAGCAAAGGATGGTCAATAAACAAGGTGAGGTCAAATGCAGAAGAGGTCAGGAGATAGGTAATGCAGGAAGAAGGTCACAATGAAGGATGCAATAATAAATACACTGGGTCAGAACTATACATAGGAACCAGCAACCATCACTAGCACAGGTACCTGGGAGAGAGAGCAAGATGACCAATGAAGAGCAGACATTCTTCCACATGACTACATGCAGTAAAACTGCTAATAGCAGAGCTGCCTGACTTCCGGTTCCGGGACCCATGAGATAGGAAGCTCGCTGCCGGAGCTCCGTCCCTGCCGCCTGCTGAATAAACCTTTTCAAGGCTATCACAGCCTCCACACCGCCCGGGACACCCTCAACAGCATCCGCAGTCACCATGGACCGCTTCATGACCCCCGCAATCGCGGCTCCCCAGACACTCGCCGGCGCCTACACAAGACAGGAGAAGCGCCGCGCGGCTGGCAACATGGCGCCTGGCGCCGGATCTGAGGCAGTCTCTCTTGCCTCTAAGAAAGCCACGGCAGAGGGAGCAGATAGCATGGGATCACAGGTATACCATGATCCTGATGCCCCAGTAACATATGGGGATGTAGTGGCAGCCATAAAAGCCACCATGGCCCCCCTGCTCTCCCAGGCTGTATGTGATATTGTGATATATCCAAACAGCTGCTGCATCTAACACAGAGAGTCACACACACTGAATCTCAGCTGAAAGCTGCCACACATGACATGGAGGGGCTACATCATTCAGTGAAATCCCCTACTACTGAAAACTACCAAATATGGAATAAGCTGGATGATATTGAAAAAAGATCGAGGAGAAATAATATTAGATTGGTAGGACTGCCTGAATCAGTTAAAGGCACAGCACTGGCTCATTTTGTACGTATCACTCTTCCTTCACTTCTGGGCATTGAATGAGACTCTAGTGATCTTGTTATTGAAAGAGTTCATCGTGTGGGACCTGTCCCCACCCCCAACAGGCCGCGTCCACGCGTGACTCTGTTCCGTTGTCTGAACTACCTCCATAAAATGGAATTTTGGTCTGTGTCTCGTAAAGTGAAAGATATCCAATGGGAAGGTAACAAGCTTTTCATATTCCAGGACTACTCTGTGGAACTGACTCGGGCCCGTAATGCTTTCCCCCCCCCCCCATTTGCACTCAACTTGTGTCAGAGGGTCGTAAGTTTGGCCTGCTTTATCCCGCACGCCTACACCTATATGAGGGTACTTCCCACAAAGACTTATTGTCGCCCGCTGACGCTGCAGCGTACCTACGGAATATCTCAAGAGAAGACAAGACGGATATCACTGACCCTCCTACAGCGGCAACTTAATCTATGTTATTTTGTTCTCTTTTTGCTGCATTTCCTGCTTGGAATGCTTTGGTCCCCTTCTCTGCATCGTTCACACTCACGGATTGCAGCGGATGCTGTTGGCCTGTCTCCATGACTTTTATTTACCAATCTTGCCTTAATATATTCTCATATATATGTTGATTTTAATATTGTTCACAGTGCTTTCCCCACCAGCTGGGAAACACCCCCCTTACATAAGGTTAATTTTTTAGCAGTTATGTTATTTTCTCACTGAGATCGTAGTGGGTTATCCGTTACTCCCTGCTTACTGCATCTTCCGTGCAATGTAATTTTCTATTTGGTTTTATATTACCCCACATATCTTTGAGGGTCTCTCGGATGTATTGTTAGTTATATCGGGATGGTTGGGAGGGGATCCTTCTCCATAGTTAATTCCCCATTACTAGCGCCCGTGTGTGAGGCCATTGTAC
Source organism: Pseudophryne corroboree (assembly GCF_028390025.1). Classification (NCBI taxonomy): domain Eukaryota; kingdom Metazoa; phylum Chordata; class Amphibia; order Anura; family Myobatrachidae; genus Pseudophryne; species Pseudophryne corroboree. The sequence goes on from NC_086448.1 coordinate 808,919,999, forward strand.
CTGGCAATCGCCCATGCTCGCTAGCTGGAGGTCACTAGTTGTTTGTATTCTAGCATTTTGCAACATGTTCTATTTACCATTGTGTGACCAATTATTCACTAATGTTTTCTTTTTCAGTTACTCTACCTCTGCCCTTGTCTTGTCTCCCCCCCCCCCGTCTCTTTTCCACCCCCCTTCCACCAGGATGCCTGTATATATGTATTCTCAGCACTGCTTGTAGTTGCCTTCTTTTTGCATTCTCCTCTGAAGTATGCCTGATTTGACAGTGGGGTCTTGGAATGTTGGGGGTTTCAACTCCCCAGCAAAGAGAAGGAAAATACTCCTCTACCTCAATAAACCTGGTTTTTCTGCAGGAAAACACCTGACTCCAGAGGAGACTGCAAAATTGAATACTCTAAACTGGCAGGTATTGGGTTTTAGTTCCTATAATTCTAAGGCCAGGGGTGTTGCTATATTGATAAAACGTCATATACCTAAGGAAATTTTATCTACTGTAATTGTAATTGACCCTAATGGTCGCTATGTGATTATGTCTGCAAAAATCAATTGTAGAATTTATTCATTATGTAATGCATATGCTCCTAATGTTTATTCCAAGGTTTTCTTTCAGTCCTTACTTGCCAAGCTGATCCCTTTCCTCACGGACCCCTTGGTCCTCTGTGGCGATTTAAATCTTATCTCATCCTCCTAGTTAGATAGATCTCACATGCCAGTGAAACCTCTCTCATTACCTAAATTTGGGGTTCCTCTCCTGGCAGAAAGACTGCAGGTAGTGGATATTTGGAGAGCCTTACATCCCACAGAGAAAGAATACACATGCCTCTCTGCGGCCCACCATTCACTCTCCAGGATAGATTATATCTTGTTATCTCATTCCCTATTACCACAGGTATCAGACTCCCAAATTGAGGCGTTAGCCCTCTCAGATCATGCCTTGGTTACGGTGACCCTTCACTTTCCAGACACCTCCTCCTCTCCTAAGCTGTGGAGATTCCCCTCGTATCTTGCAAACTCCTTGAAATTCCAACAAAGGCTGGAGTCTTCTTGGAAATCTTTTAAAGTCAATAATGCATCCCATCTGGATGAGGATCCTATGTTATTCTGGATGACCGCAAAATTGGTCCTTCGGGGTGATATTACATCCTATGTATCGGCCACTAATAAGAAATATGCCTCTCAGTATTTGGAATTTCAAAGACCCCTGTCTGCAGCCTATCAGCAATACAAATCTCTTCCCACTCCTCACAATCGTCTTTTATACATTGACGCTAAAACGCACTTTGATGAGTTCATGTCTTCCATGGGCAATAGATTTTCTTTTTCAGTGAATTATAGATATTATAAATTTGGTAATAGAACTGGGAAATTATTAACGAATCTGCTTAACGGTTCACGTCCTCCTATGGTCACCCAACCATTGCATACCTCCTTCGGCACATTAACTACTAATAATCTAGAGATCTCCGATGTAATGAAATCTTTTTACCAAACGTTATATTCCTCGACCTCACATTCCTCATCTTCCACTACCCCCGCCTCTTCACCCTGGTCTGATGAATTCTGGGACAGCCTTCCCACTCCTAAACTTCCTCCCTCCATTGTCCAAACACTGCTTGACCCTATCTCATTAGAGGAAGTTGAAGGGGTCATTGGTCAATTTGGCAGGGATAAGGCGCCCGGCCCGGACGGCTTTAGTGCCTATTTATATAAATTACTCCTCCCACGATTAGGAGACACTCTGGTACGCCTCTTGAATGCGATCTTGGTCTCTGACACCCTCCCCATACACTTCAACACTGCTACTCTCAAAGTCCTTCCCAAACCTGGTAGGGATCTCTCCCATCCGGGATCGTACCGTCCCATTTCACTTTTAAACCTTGACTATAAATTACTAACTAAAATATTGGCAGAACGTATTAAATTATTGCTCCCCCATATCATACACAGAGATCAGACTGGATTCATCCGGGGAAGACACTCAGAGATTAATGTATGATGGGTACTGACTGCTATATACACTTCCTCTTCTTTATCCCCCTCCTCTCTCCCTGGTATTGTATTCCTTGATGCTGAAAAAGCGTTCGACATGGTGGAATGGATCATCTCTTTTCTACTCTCTTACACTTTGGTTTCCCTGCTAACTTCGTAAACCTTCTAAGACTCCTCTACTCTAACCCCCAAACCCAGGTACAGTATCCTGTAAGGGGGTTCTCTCATTGCCCTTCACGATTCAACATTGGACTAGACAGGCCTGCCCCTTATCACCCTTACTCTTTGCCATAGCGTTAGAGCTTCTGGCAATAGCCTTATGACAATCGGTAATATTTAAGGGAATTAAAGTTGGTGATGTTGAACTCCGTCTTGCTCTCTTTGCCGATGATATGCTCTTATTTGTTTCGTAACCACTGAACTCTATCCCGGAGATTCCTGGTCTAATCCAAGCATTTGGCGATAGAGAGGGATACAGGATCAATATAGCTAAGTCGGAACTTCTACCCTTAGGGTCCTCTTCTCAGACTATCCCTAGACTCCTCCCATCTATTTCCTTTAAAATTGCCCAAACAGAAATCACTTACTTAGGGATACAGATCCCCGCCAACCTTTCTAGGCTGTATGAGGACTCTGGATGAGGCCCTATTCGCACCCTATTCTCCGGGAGCGCTCTTACTATCCAAACCCTCCTTGGTTCCAGCCCACATACTCCACAACCCCCTTTTTCATGATATATATTATACATGGCGCTCCTTGCATAAGAAATTTTAATGTAACCCCGCAGTTTCTATGTGTATTCCACTATGGGGTAATCCCGCCTTCACTCCGTCTCTTATTAATCCTCATTACCGTCTCTGGAAAGAGAAGGGCCTATCTAACTCCTCCAAAGTGTTTGACCCAGGAGGCTCCATACTTCCATTCTCATTTCTACGAGAGAAATTTGACCTGCCACATTCTAATTTTTTTATGTATTTACAGACCCGACATTATCTGGACTCAGTCACTCGCTTGCGCACTACATCACAAAACACCTCCCTTTCTCCTAACCCATTACTAGTCTCATTCAACATTCATAAAACTGGCCCAACATGCATTAGACAGATTTACTCCATTCTGACATCTGCTTCAACAGAACACAGATGGGATAGACTACTCATTCAATGTCATAAAGATATACCTCGCCTAATCAGTCATCATCAACTTAGTGATCACTATGTCTCCACACTAAAAATCCTGGCCTCACCCTACTTACAAGAGGTCCACCTCCACACTCTACAGAAAGCCTATATCTCCCCGATACAACATGCTAGGTTTAACCCCACAGTATCTGCGGAAAGCCTCAAATGTCATATCAGTATAGCTTCCTTCTATCATATGTTTTTGGAGTGTGGTCTGATCCGGCAAATCTGGCATAAAGTAGTGGCTTACATTAATCAATTACTGTATATACGAGTGACAGCGACATGCTTATCTTGTCTATGTGCAATTTTTTTTCGGAATGGAACTTGGGTACTGGGAAACGACGGATTCTACCGTTTCTCACTATTCTAGTAACAGTCTCCAAAAAAATAATTTTGTCCTACTGGCTCTCACCGTCATCCCCCACTCTAGTGGAAGTTCATGGAAAACTTTTACAGATACTATATTATGACAGAAAATCAGCCCAGGTTAATATAGAGACCGGTGTCAAATCCTTTTATAAAAAATGGGGCCTCTACATTGATTCGCGGGATCAGTCCACACAAGCTCAGATTTTCAGGGAATTTGAACATACTTAATGGTTACTCCATAAGAAGATCTTGGAAGACTCTATGTTATGATACTCTTCCCCCTTGCATTCCGATATTCTAATGTAATTACTATACTCTCTGAACTTATAATGACGTACCAATTACTATCTTTTGATGATAGGACATCCTCAACCTCCCTCCCCATTTGCCCTCATGTGTGTCCCTATCCCCCTCCTTTTCCACCACTTTTCTTTCTCTCCTTTTCTTCCCTTTTTCTGTCTCTTCTAATAATAGGTTCCAGGTAGTGATATTCTCTGGTTTGCATTGTTTACTTGACAAAGATTTACTACATGTTTACATACACCATCTTATGCTACCACTCTTATGAAGCCTTGACGGATGTCTCTGATAGTGCCGACTCCATGGTTCTTGGTCACTAATTTGACCACTCGTTCTATCCCTATACTATTGTTGGTTTAATGGCTTCGATATATAGTGCAATTTACTGGTATACCACTTATGCCTATAGACACCTACTGTACTGGATACCAACCTCTTGGTATTGATAGGTGTATGTTTCTATGCTGTTCTTCCTTTTTACTCACTACCTGCCTGCATTTGTTTGTATTCTGTATTGTATTATATGACAACTATAATAAACAGATTAAAAAAAAAAGATAACAAAGCAATTTAAAGGCAAAAAAAAAGAAAAAAAGCAGAGCTGCCTGCTGTAATATAGCTAATAGCACAGCCTGTTGTATCTGCTAATAGCGCAACCCCCTTGGATGTTAAAACTGTAGAGCGTCTCCATTCCAGCATAAAAGTTTTACTGTTACTGATACTCTACCAATATTTTTTCTCCATCCCCACAACTGTGGCAGAGTTCCACTTACAGTCACTCTCTATGGACCTAATTCAGACCTGATCACAGCAGCAAACTTTTTCTCTAATGGGCAAAACCATGTGCACTGCAGGTGGGGCAGATGTAACATGTGCAGAGAGAGTTAGATTTGGGTGAAATGTGTTTAAACTGAAATCTAAGTTGCAGTATAAAAATAAAGCAGCCAGTATTTACCTTGCACAGAAACAAAATAACCCACCCAAATCCAGAGCTGGCCCTAAGTAATATGATGCCCTAGGCAAGATTTTGGCTGGTGCCCCCTAGCACCACTGCTAGTTCTGCCTCTGACCTTGCACCCCTTTCCCATCACCATCACCCCTCAGTTATAGCAGTCCTCATTTTGGTGCTCCTACCCCCTATGTTTTAAATAGGAACAGTGCGCACATTTTGCGCACACCCCAAACAGGGGTGTGTTCTTTTGGGAAGGGGCATGGCCACACAATAGTACCCCCAATTCAAATTACGTTACACAGTAGTGCAACTTTATTCACATTATATCATGTGATAGTGTCCCTACTTCACATTACATCACACAGTAGCACCACTTTACCTTATATACATTACTAATCACAGTAGTGCCCCTTATTCACATTACATCACACTGAATTCATCCTTATTCACATTACACCACACCATATTGCTCTTTATTCACATTAGACCACACAGTAGTGCTCTTTCTATACATTACGTCATACAGTAGAGCACTTTAAACACATAATTCCACACATTAGTAATGCCTTTATACACATATTACCACACAGTAATGCCCCTCACACATATGACACACAATATTAATGTCCTTATAAACATAATGCACATTATGCCAACCTTTATTAATGCCCTTATACATATAATGACACACATAATGCCCCTTACACATATGTCGCACATTATTAATGCATTTATACACATGAAACACATAATGCCTCTTACACATATGCCAAACACTATTGTACAATGAACCTACCCACACACAGCACTCACACAGCCGCTAACACTGTGCTCTCTGCCTCTGCTTGGATACAGATGTGTCCTCATACATCTTGCCTCAACATGCCATGCAGCTCCTGTCCAACTCTGCTAACATTGGACGCCTTTTTTTGCAGAATATGTGTCTTATTTTCATTGCTATGTGACTAGGACGCACAAGCAGCTTCTGCTGATTAACATGATATGCGTCATGCCTATATTCTGTGTGTGACTGTAGCTGTATCTGCATATGAAATGCTACGTTACAGTGATTTCCAGGAATACATTGTAACGTAGCATTTCATATGCATATACAGCCGCAGTCACACATACTGTAGAATATAAGCATGCCACATATAATTTTTATCAGCAGTTACTACAATCACACACCTTGCACCCCACAGTTTTAAGGTCTGAGATATATCCTAATTGTTCTTCATGGACTTGATACTGTTAAAGTGAAGAAAAGGAGCTGGGAGAATTGACTAGGACTATGCAGTCTATTTATTAAGCCTTGGTTGGAGATCAAGTGGTAGGAGATAAAGTACCAGCCAATCAGCTCCTAACTCATTTTTTAAACTCAGCCTGTAACATGATACTGTAGTTAGGAGTTGATTGGCTGGTACTTTATCTCCGTCGACTTTATGTCCATTCAAGGCCTAGTAAATAGAGCCCTGTATAAATTACCAATTCTTAGAAGGAGTAGAGCTTGGTACCTGTTCAGTCAGCTCCTACTATACAACATGTAAGTGCTGAAAATGTTTTTTCAAACTCACCTCTCCAGTACAGGGGGGTCAAGGATCAAAATTAGTCAGCGGGGCTATAATTATTCTGGGCTGCCCAGGGCTGAACACAGTATTTAATCATAGGGATAAAAGGGGGTGTGATATGATATACTGAGATGCCAGCGGTCATAAGACTGACACCTGCATCCCCATGTTCAAAATCCCAACAGGTGTCAAGTAAGTATGATTATCCTCCCCCTTTACCCCCTTAACCCTCGCTTCCCACTGACTAAGCCCAACCTTCTCGCTCCCCACAGCCTAACCTTAATCCTCCCCAGGGGTGCCTAAACCTAACCCCTCCTCCCCGCAGCCTAAACCTAACCCCTCCTCCCCACAGCCTAACCCTAACCCTCCCTTTCCCGCAGCCTAAACCTCCTCCTTCCCCACCACCACCACCACCGCATACTTATGTTCAGGATGTTGGTGGTCGGGATTCTGGCATCGGTATATCTCAAATGATGTTGAAGTTCTTGTGCCGGGATTTTGGGCTCGTGTCGGTATTCCTGCATAGGTTTGAGCGTCTGCAACCTGACCGTATCCCAAAAAAGAAATTGAATAAACCTCTTAGCTGTCTCGTCCATTTTTAAAACTCTTAGCCATAGTTCATAAAGCGTATAAATACCGGAGCTGTGTAATTGTCCATACTTACAAGAAAAAGCACAAAGCCTATTCCTAAATAACATCTTTACGAAGCTCTGCAGCACATATTTTATATGGTACACAACTTACTTGACATCAGTCCGTATTTGAAGGACTTCCTCTGTCTTTCTCATGTCGGAAAACTGGCCCACCGCAATGACATCAATTGTGCAGGCATTTCTTAAAATATTTCTCTAGCAGTTTGACACAGGTCACTTTAGCTGCCAAATGACATGGTCCTTTTGTAAATTAGCCAGGTTTTGTAAATTCCACCATTTCCCTGATCACGCTAACGTTGTTAGCTGATGGACCCACACAGTTTAACAGCGATGAAATGCAGAATGTACGTATGTGTAATTTTGAAAAATATTTTAATTAACTCATTATTAGTTACGTTTATAATCATGGGTCATATAGTGGCAACATTAAAATCATTTGCTCATATTGGTGTTTGTTAAAACCACCATTAGAGTTCATTATACAGGGAAACTGAGCTCAGAAATCTCTGTGTATATGTTTTTTATACACAGTTCAAACACATCGTTATCATTTTGAATCTTAAAACAACTGTAAATTAAAATAGATTTAACATTTCCATGATTCCGTCAATAGCATAATCACAATATTTCCAAAAACATATCCACGCTGTATTCTCATTATGTGCTGAACAGTGCGGTACTGTAGTTGCTTCCTTGATAAAATAATCCTCTCGCTTATTATAATTATCTCTCGAAGTGAATAATAGGCCTCGCTCGTTGCTTAGGTGCTGTTCCCGTGTGCTTTCATTATTGTATGAAAACAGTTTCATAATACTGTATGTAAAACGTGTCAATGCCAGCTTAAATCTCTCTTCAAACAGGTCTCACATGTATAGGGAAAGAACATAAAGTAACTATAAGCTATAATGGGATATGTGGGCTTATCAAAGAGAATGTCACTTAATACGGTGTTCATTTTAAGAGATAGAAAGAATGTAATTAAAAAGTTGAGTGTTGGTAATAGAGAATAACATGTAAAAATAAATGCAATATTATAGTTTTCTTTCTCCTGAGTTTAGCTATTCAATACGATCCATCTCTTTGTCTTTCTCTCTTTTTTCCTGTAGCTTCTCATTCTTTCCTTTTTTTTCTTTCTTCCTACCTCTCTGCCATATGTTATCTATATCTCTTTTTTGTCCATCTCTAAATTTTTTCTAAGAAATAAGTATTTTTAGGGAGAATACCAAAAACAACAAAAACAAAAGGGAAGGGTGTAAGGGAATACCTGACATAAACAGCAAGACCGATATGTGCAGAACAGTCAATAGTTAATTTTAGAAGGCAACAGGTACATAAAGTGTTAGTGGACTAGGTCTTCAATGGGGTGGTTCATTGAAGGCCAGCTGGAGGTGACATGCATGAAAATCAAAGGTTGACCGTAATTGGACCCTACACAAAGTAAAGATTCTTGTTGCTATCAGTTAGTATAAGCACTTCCAGTATCAGAGGTGTGAAGTCTAATCCACCGGTGGTTTTCGCCAAGGACTCCCCCAAGGAGCTTTGGACTTTGCTGTACTCAGGTACGCAGGTTGTGGTCCTCTGCACAGTTTATTCACATAATAGACTACTGGTTTTCAAACTCTGTGGCAGATATATTAAGCGTGGAGAAGTGATAAAGTGGAAGGTGATAACGTATCAGCTTCTACCAGTCAAGTTACAGTTCTGTCCTGGCTGTCACTGGTGTTTCATGTGCTGTTAGGGGTGCTGCAGCTGTATATGGGTGTTGTTGCTGTCCTGGCTATCACTGTGTTGTACAGGGCACAGGGGCACTGTCCTCCTGTATGCAGTGAAAATAGAGGGGTGCTGGCCCTGTCTTGTATGTGTAAAAATTCAGGGGTGCTGTTAAAATAAATGTACACTGGCCCTGTCTTGTATGCTGCAAAAATTCTGGGGTGCAGTAAAATAAATGTACGCTGGCCCTGTCTTGTATGCTGTAAAATTACAGGGGTGTTGTGAAAATATAGGGGTGCTGGCACTGTCCGCAGTTGCAATGTCTAGGCCTGCAGGGTGCAGTAAAATAAATGTACACTGGCCCTGTCTTGTATGCTGTAATAATTCTAGGGGGCAGCAAAATACATGTACACTGGCCCTGTCTTGTATGCTGTAATAATTCCAGGGGGCAGTAAAATACATGTACACTGGCCCTGTCTTGTATGCTGTAATAATTCAGGGGTGCAGTGAAATAAATGTACATGGTCCTGTCTTAAATGCTGTAATAATTCAGGGGTGCTGTAAAAGAAATGTACACTGGCCCTGTCTTGTATGTTGGAATAATTCAGGGGTGCAGTAATTTGGTGCCAATGGAGACTTTATACCTGGCTTATAAGATTCAATAAAAATAGGGCGACTGTCCTAATCAAAAAATCTTTCCTCTTTATTATTATATATTTTGGGCCATTCTACAAATTTTTTTTTTTTATTCTCTCGTTTTTGTGATTGGCAGAAAGCACCGATAAGTTTTCCCTCAGTACATCAATAGAATAATTTCAGTTATGGCCTAGGGTGAACGATATAATAGTCTGGAGTAAACTTTATTGATGTAATCATATTAGATCAGATATTTCTTAAACTTATCAAGTATATGATAACACACTTACTAGCCCCTTTCCTGTTTTTTCCTCTCTAGGAATACCCCCTTCCCTATATGACACCTTTAATAGGTGTCAAATGTCTGCTGTAGGTTTTATATACAACCCACGTAAGAAAGCTATATGTATAGTTTAAAAGGGTTGACTAGTGCTGTATTGTATAAGGTATGAATAGGCCAATGTCTCGATAATTTTTTTGGACAAACTGCATTGTAACAGGCTCTTTATAAAAGTGGAGCTTTAACCTGCTTGGAGAACTAAAGAAAAGGGATAATAATGCCGCTTTAGTAAGCTTCACAATTGGTTAATGGTCTCCAGGGCAACAAATCTAAATATCTCCTCCGTCTCCGAGCGTCATACGCTAGGAGTCACGTTTGGTTGCGGGACTGCGGAGACACAGGAAATAAGAAACAACTTCTTCCCCTCCCCTTGGTGATCGGAGCTTGCGGTCCATTCAGCGGAAGACAAGCGGGATGTGGCACCCGGAACTTCCGGCTGTGCTGGTGCGGCTGGGGAGTACCTCTGGTCTACCGCTCGATGGCCGTGACTTGCGGTCCATCAAGTGGAAGTGACATCAAGGTCATTACCCGGAAGTGTTTACCGGGATGTCCGTAACTTATATACACAAAAAATATATACAAATAAGTTTTATGTCTCTGTGGCTCTTTGTTTTTAAGTTTTATTACAACAGCAATGAGGATAATAGTTATAGATTGGCTGGGTATATGAATTTTCCCCTTTTGGTGCAATTGGTGACAGTATTACTGAGCTATATGCAACCCTTAACCCGGAAGTAATTGAAATGTGTCCGAATCTGAAATGATCTTGAAACCCCTAATAAACTTTATAAAGTTGTATTTCTTATGTTAGTATTAATTTTCATGAGTCTGTCCTAGGATTACATATTTTGTTAATATATTTTAAATGTTTTGTATTAAATTACAGTAAATAGAAGGATTGAGTGAACAGCTGTCAATAATTTGATTATTAGATAGTGTATAAATAGCCAGACCCTTTACCTGCACAAACCACCTTTGATAAAGCTGCAGGACCTGCAGCGAAACGCGTCAGAAAGGAATCTACAGGGGTTTCCACCTTTAAAAATCTACTGCCTAAGTGTGCCCGGACCAGGACTGGACATTTGTTCAAGCAGAACTGCTGCGTCGACTGTTAAAACAACAGGACCACCACTACTCCTCTCTATCTAAAGAGGACACCGCGATGCAGTGAGGACCCACAATTATACTTCAAGGGACTCTTACCTCCAGCGGCCAAATGTGGTAAATAACTTTTAAACCTATGACTGTGCTGTCAGTCCGGTGTCGACTATTCACCCTTCTGCTATCCGGTCTATACTATACAGGAACGGACTACACACTAAAAAGGCAGCTATTCATATGACCCCGTTTTAGCATAGTCTGATTTTATATTTTATGGATGTTTGTGTTAATGAATTGTTTTTATGGTTGATTAAATGCTACTAATTCAGTACTCAATCCTTCTATGTTATCAATTTTCACATTAGCGCTGCTATCTGGTTTTCTCTGTCTTGTATGCTGTAATAATTCTGGGGTGCAGTAAAATAAATGTACACTGGCCTTGTCTTGTATGCTGTAATAATTCAGGGGTGCAGTAAAATAAATGTACACTGGCCCTGTCTTGTATGCTGCAAAAATTCTGAGGTGAAGTCAAACAAATGTACACTGTCTTGTATGCTGTAATAATTCAGGGGTGCTGTAAAATAAATGTACACTGGCACTGTCTTGTATGCTGTAATAGTTCTGGGGTGCAGTAAAATAAATGTACACTGGTCCTGTCTTGTATGCTGGAATAATTCAGGGGTGCAGTAATATAAATGTACACTGGCCCTGTCTTGTATGCTGCAAAAATTCTGGGGTGCAGTCAAATAAATGTACACAGGCCCTGTCTTGTATGCTGTAATAATTCTGGGGTGTAGTCAGATAAATGTACACTGGCCATGTCTTGTATGCTGCAACGATTCTGGGGTGCAGACAAATAAATGTACACTGGCCCTGTCTTGTATGCTGTAATAATTCTAGGGTGCAGTAAAATAAATGTACACTGGCACTGTCTTGTATGCTGTAATAATTTCGGGGTGCAGTAAAATAAATTTACACTGGCCCTGTCTTGTATTCTGTAATAATTCAGGGGTGCAGAAAAATAAATGTACACTGGTCCTGTATGCTATAAAAATACAGGTGTGCTGCTGTTAAAATAAAAGTACATGGTCCTGTATGCTGTGAAAATATAGGGGTGCTGCTGTTAAAATAAAAGTACACTGGTCCTGTATGCTGTAAAAATACAGGGGTGCTGCTGTTAAAATAAAAGTACACTGGTCCTGTATGCTGTAAAAATACAGGGGTTCAGTGAAAATAAATGTACACTGACCTTGTCTTGTATGATGTAAAATAACAGGGGTGTTGTGAAAATAAAGGGGTGCTGGCACTGTCCGCGATTGCGATGTCTAGGCCTGACCTTCCCAACACTGTATGGGAAGATGAGGTTCCTAACACCATTTGCATGCCCTCTTCAAGTTCTGGGAGGAGCACTACCAGTCCAGTTGCTGATATTGAGATTGAGGATGTCACTGTAGAAGTACACCAGGATGAGGAGGATATGGGTGTAGCTGGCGCTGAGGAGGAAGTTGACGATAAGGATTCTGCTGGTGATGTGGTTTGTTTGAATAAGGCACCAGTGGAGACAGTTGTTGTTTATGGGATGAAAAAGCCTATTGTCATGCCTGGGCAAAATACCAAAAAAGCTACCTCTTCAGTGTGGAATTATTTCTCAACAAATCCAGACAACAGGTGTCAAGCCATCTGTTGCCTTTGTCAATCCATAATAAGTAGGGTAAGGACGTTAACCACCTAGGAACAGCCTCCCTTATATGTCACCTGTAGCGCATTCATCATAAGTCATTGTCAAGTTCAGAAACTTTTGGTAATAGTGTAAGCAGTCCACTGACACCTAAATGATGTGGATTTGTTTGAATATTATTTCTCTGTGAGGATGTAAACACTGAAGGTGGTGTAATCTGAGGATGAGGACAACATCTTGCCACTGTAGAGCCAGTTTGTGCAAGGAGAGATTAATTGTTGTTGGTTTTTTTTGGTTGGAGCACAAACAAACCAGTCCTTTCAGCCACAGTCGTGTGGCAGACTCTGTCGCTGAAATGATTGGTTTGTTAAAGTGTTCATGTCCTGTTTATACAGCATACGGGTGGGTGGGAGGGCACAAGGATGATTACATCTTGCACGTCTTATCTTTGCCACATCATTCCAGGGGTGCTGCCCTATATGGGGTGCTGCCCCTCAGCCATATCAGTCCAGGGGTGCTGCTCCACTGCCGTTTAAGTTGAGGGGTGCTGTTGCCTGTCTGCTGTGCTGTGTAATTCTCTAGGGGTACTGCCTCTGCTGTATAAGTCCAGGGGTACTGCCTTATAACTCTAGGGGTGCTGCTGTACTTGATCCTAGGTTTAAATGAAAGCCTAGGCAGATATGAAACAAGCTTCAACATCACAAACAGATTTGTGAAAACATAGCTGCAAAGGTGGAAATGGAAATTGACAAAGTGTTTTTAAATAAAGTAGGGAGAGACCACATTTGTGGCCAAAGTCAGTGTGACTCAGAAGAGACTGAATCATAATCCAGCACAACTGCTGGAGAGTTAAAAGTGATATTTTTTGCCAAGGCATTAGAGAGAGATTTTTGCCAATTATTTAATGTTAAGGACTCACTCAAATGAATGGCTCCAATTAGTCAACCTTAATTTTAATTTATTATTGATGTTCCACATTTTGGGATTATTTATTTATAAGATGCACATTTGTTGTACAGGGATCTTCTTTTCCTAAGGGCTGCGTAGGGTTATCACAAGACCTCGCGATGTTAGAAGAACAGAGTTTCAGTGATCTTGCATTGCATCAACTTTCCATTGCACTGCAGCACTAGATGGGCCAAGAGCTCCTGCTAGGCACAAATAGTTACTGAATAAAGCACAGTATGAAGTTTCATGGTGGCTTACAGCCTGGAAGAGGTCTGGCTTTACAGGCTGAGGCATACTGTGGGCACAGGCCTTAGCATTGCTTCCGCCCACAGTCCTACTTACTGTATAGTATGAAATGAGTTTCGACTGTAGAGTGGTAAGCTCCAATACGGCAGGGGCTCAATAACAAAAATATTCACTGTACAGTCGTGCTTAGTACTTTACCGAACCTACCCGAACTCAGCTTACCTCATTTGGGGCTGTTGTGGGGGCTCAGGACTGACTGCTAAAACATCTAAGGGGCTACTTTATTTAAAAATAAATTATGAATAAAATAAACAAGACACACAGGTATGCTCACATGCATGTAACTGGGACACACAGGTTTACTCACATGCATGTTACTGTGAGCTGTGAAAAAACAAAAATAAGGCATTTGCCACAAAATATGAAAATAAAAATGCTATAAAAAAAGAAAAAAAAAAGAAACCTACGAGATTTTAATACAATATGCCTCCAAACTCCGTGGAGCGGAAAATATCCAATCTTGATCCTATGGTATACACCAGTTTATTTGCATCCCAGCATTAAATCTGACATTATCTTAATCCCTGAAAATGTAGTAGGGTGTACAATTTTGGAGGTTTTGGCCCCTAGTTTTTCAGTTTGTCCAGTAATGTGGTAATTAATAATTATATATTTGCTTGGTTAAAGTCCTTTCTGTTCCACAGAGTGGAGGTGAAAGCCTGTGTGTTGTTCCTGATTGCATGTGCCTCTCTAATTTTTAATCACCTTCTTGACACTGTCCTCTTCCTCTTGCCTCTGCTCATGATTTAATAAGTCATCAAAGAAGGAGGTGGTGTGTTTGTAGCTAGCTATGATTCGGAGAACTTTGCGAGCTTTTTCCAGTAGGACCACCTGTCGCTGAAATGATGGGTTTATTAAACTGTGCATGTCCTGTTTAAAAAACATATGGGTGGATGGGAGGGCCCAAGACAAATCCATCTTGCACCTCTTTTTTTTCTTTGCATTATGTGCTCTTTGGGGCCTAGTTTTTAAAACTGCCATCCTGTCTGCCACTGCAGTGCCACCCATAGATGGGCCAGGTGTTTGTGCCGCCCACTTGTGTTGCTTAGCTTACTCATCCAGCGACCTTGGTGCACCTCTTTTTAATCTTTGCATTATGTGCTTTTTGGGGCCTAGTTTTTAAAACTGCCATCCTGTCTGCCACTGCATTGCCACTCCTAGTTGGGCCCGATGTTTGTGTCCAGCCCACTTGTGTCGCTTTGCTTAGTCATCCAGCGACCTCTGTGCACCTGTTTTTTTAATTTGCATGATGTGCTCTTTAGGGCCTAATTTTTAAAACTGACATCCTGTCTGCCACTGCAGTGCCACTCCTAGATGGGCCAGGTGTTTGTGCCGCCCACTTGTGTCGCTTAGCTTAGTCATCCAGCGACCTTGGTGCAACCTTTTGGTCTAAAAATATTATTGTGAGGTGTCAGGTGTTCAGAATAGACTGGACATGAGTGGAAATGAATGCTATTGAGGTTAATAATAAAGTAGGATCAAAATTACCCCCAAATTCTGTGATTATAGTTTTTTTTATGTGTTTTATCAAAAATAATCCAGATCCAAAAACAAAACCCGAAAGTGTGGTTTTGGCAAAACCAATACAGATCCAAAACACGAGCGGGGATCCAGATCCAAAACCAAAACACAAAACCTGAAAAGTGTCCACCGCACATCTCTAGTTATCACCTTCCACTTTATCACTTCTCCAGGCTTAATACATCTGCCTCAGAGATAAATCAATTGAAGCCTGGTACTGTACAGTACAATTCATGGATATGCCACATGTATCATGCAGAGGAGAGTCAGTGACGACCCAGAGGGGTGTCAGGCACAGTCCGAGGATCATATACGGGAGTAGTCTCAAATATGCCACAGTGATCATGCTGGCAAGGAGTCACTGTCAAGCCAGGGTCATACACAGGAGGATATCACAATAGGATGCTGGAACAAGGTTGTAAGCCTAACACTCTGGTGGCAAGCAGCAGCCAGAGTGAGGTTTATGCAGGGAATTCCATTTGAAAGTGCCGATGTCTGACTTCATTGGTCACCTGACCTCAAGTTTAAATCAAGCTAAGGGCTGGGAACATACATTTGTAGAGGGTGGGGGACAGACTCTTGGAAAAGAGAGCCCAAATATCAAAATCAAATCAAATAACAGATCTGGAAGTGTTTTTTAGAATACCTTATGGCATGAAACACGTGTTTGTTCACAAGAGTCCCTCAATTTCTTTTGATGAGAATTAGATTATGGTGGATTAAATCCTTGGTGGGTTTATTTCATTTCTTTTCAAAAATGGATAGAATAAGGTGGAGGATGAGGGACCAAGTTCACAGCATTTTTCCCAGACTTGTTTCTGGGTTCTGGGTTCACACTATCTTTGACTATATTGCTAATTTAATATTGTTGATTATTGGATAATTGCTTTTACTTTGTTGTCTAATGTGTGCATATGGAAAATGTATCTTGGATGATTTATTTGTAATTGTCCTGCTTCAATGAAGAAAAATGTTGTTGTAGAAAAAATTTATAAATAAAATATAATAAAACTTACTGTAAGACCTGTATCCAATGAAGAGTCTTTGGTGGTAAATTCACAGGGGATTTCTCCTAGTTCCAGTTCCTCCCCAATGGGACATATAAAAATCATAAAGTAAAATGCAATATAGATTAGTAATTTGATGACTTGATCAACAATCCCTTATTATGCATGCAGGAAACATGTGAGGTTAGATGTCCAAATGGTCTACAATTACCCCAGGTTAAAAAGGTATTCCTTCACCTTCAAGTGGAGTCCCTACGGTATTGCACTTACTAAATTTAATTAAATAAATATGCCTATCCTCAGGACTTTGATTACTAGATGTATGTCTGTTCTACAAATATAGGATTCCAAATGATGCAGATAGTGTGATACCATTTACAGTTGCATTTTAAAAAAAAAAATCACAAATAATCACAGCATAAAACTGGTAAAGAAGGGGGATAAGTCTCCTACCATTTGTAGACAAAAATTCTCCTTATCCAGTGACATGAATCCCAGGCTTGTTCACTAGGGCTGGACAGACTGCAAATGAAGTTCCCTGGACTTGTGTACCCGCTGTTTCCATTAACATTGCTTTTCAAGACAAGTTCTTAATCAAATTGACTTACAAATTGTTTATAAAATCCAATTAGCCCCAAGAATGTCTGTAGCAGATTCTTTTGGACAGTTCTGCACTGCCTAAACTTTGTCCAGCTGTGGTGTTACCTGGCCTTCACCCACTATATGCCCCAAGTACTTGGCTTCCTGCATATTTACCACATATTTGTCTGGATTACTGGTTAAGCCATTAACACATAAGGTTGCTATTACAGCCTCGACCTCTGGAGATGGGATTCACAATACTGGGTATGGATAATGATATCATAAAGTAAGTTGAGGAGTAAGCGCACTAGAGGAACATAAGCTTGTCCATGCCCACTGGGAAGTAGCCAGAGCCTCATATAAACCAAAATGGGAAGACTTTATATTGAAATAGTCCATCTGGGGTAGAGAAGGTCTTAGCTCTAGCTAAGAGGGATCTGCCAGTAACCTTTTGTAAGGTCAAAGTTGGTTACGTAACGACTGTTGTCCAGTTTCTTGACTTACTCATCAAACTGAGGCATGAGATACAGTAGCTATGAAACCAGGAGGACTAATTTAATTTGCGGAATTCATTAAAGAACTGTGTGTTTCCATCAGGTTTAGACAACAATACAATTTTGACTGTTCCATCCACTAGTGGATCTTTCCACCACACCCATCTCTAGCATTTTCCGCACCTCCCTTTTTAACTGCTATCCATCTCACATCAGAGATACAATAGGGTTTTACCTTAACAATTAGCCCAGGAGGGGTGATGATGTAGTGTTTCATCACAGTGGTATGCCCATGAAGGGCCGAGAACACATATTAATTACATTGTTCCATTTCATTATTTTTTTTGTCTCTGATCTGGTAACAGAGTTGACCCAATTGGTAACTTTGCTTGTCCAACTATGGTATTGACCATTCTGGCCACTTCCAGCTCATGTCAAGGTTTCAGGTTGGCATGGTTGATGTGGTAGATCTGTTCCTCCTATCTCTTACTGACCTGCCTGACCCTATAATTAACAAGCCTTAATAATTTTGTATGGGCCTTGCCAGTGAGTAAACAACCTTCTCTCCTGAATTGGCACCAAAATCAATACCTTGTCCATGGATTAGAAAAGATCAAACTACCATAGTTCCTCATTTAAAGTAACTGTAACTCATGTGCATGATGTTGTTCTATTGGAACAATTTTCTTTAACCTCTTATATAGCTGAGACACAAATTGGACCATACTAGGTTATTTAGGACTCCAATGTTTACAATCCTCTTTAAAGATACCTTAAGTATCTCCCATACAATTACTAAATGTAGCTAAAACCTGCACAGTACATGCCCGAGGCACTTCCCTTATGGCAAACATTATATACAGTAAAGCAGGTGTTCAAGTCTCATTTCTCATGTACCACAGCCTTCCTTACCTTATCCTTCGGCGATGCTTCTATTGAAGTGTTTTACCAGACCTGTAGATGGTAAACTGATAAATGCAATGTCTTTACTTTAAACATCTAGCAGAGGTCCTTCATTAGACAGGACATAAGGGGGTAAACTGAAAATTAGGATCTCTGGCAGTAACAGACAAATATACACAGACATAGCAATTGTGCTATATTTCATTTTATGCAAGGGAATTTTCTCAAAAAACCTGGATAGTCTCAGACATACATCTGACTCCAAACTTTTCCATGGGGCCTACTAAATCCATGCCTATACTGTACCTTCAAAGGTAACATGGACTACAGGAAATAATGTTTCTCTACCCATTAAACTCTTCTAAAAAAAATTATGAAAAACCCAGTGGTAGTAATGACCAATCAGCATCCTTACCAGGTGCTCAAGAATCGTTGTCCACAACTTCCCCTGCCAAAGATGCTTGGAGTTGGTTTATTCCCTGCAGCTGTTAAACTGGCACTAAGAACTCCAAAGCTTCCAGGAAGACATTGCTGCAGACATCTGGACTGCATTTATGAAGGATGTTGGTTTGGCTTAAGGGAAGGTCTTTCAAGATAGGACTTCCTGCCTGTGTTTCAATTGATGACCTGTCTAACCAGACATGCTCTTGGAGGTGCTCCTTAAATAGGGGAAAATATCTGCCAATAATTGAACCTGGACTGGAATCGCAGGCTGTAGTGTGGTCCGGAGTAGGTAGCAGGAAGATGGACATCCTAATAAAGTTCTTCTCATGGACTGATACTTGGAGCACACAGACAAATATATTAGAACTTGATTGAAGAAATACAGAAGATAGCTACTGAATTCTGATCAGGAACAACTTGATACTGAACAGCCACCCAGAACATTAGAAAAGACAGACATCAGGAACACTGTAAAATCACCTGGGATACTAGGGTAGTCAGGCGTTGGGAGCTCTGTACCTTTGAATAGTGCAGTAGTAATTTGCAACTGGCCTGGTACCAGGCTGAGCAAAAAGTGACTGGTACCAGAATGAGCAGGGACCAGAATGGCATCGAATTAAGCAGGAACCAGAATGGCATCAGAATTAGCAGAAAACAGAATTGCACTGGAATGAGCAGGAGAGTGATCACTCATGAAGACTGATTGACAATCAGTCACCTTTTGTGGGTATTGAATGCAGGTCTGTCGCAGAGGTGTTTGCAATGGCACCGAGAGGGGGGGGTGGGTAAACTTTACTTGGGCCTGGACCTGTTGGAGGAGTCTGGTGGGGGCTTGGGACCCTCTGCTACCTCCCTTCCCCATTGCAGACAGCGGGTAGGCAGGGAAAGTAGACTGACTACTGATGCTTCAGCAGTCCCTCTCTCCCAATGCAGCACATGCTGCTGTGTGGGCTAGAGAGAGAGGAATCAGCAGCAGTCAGCCTCTCTCCTTTTGCGGTGTTATGCAGTGGGGAGGCAATCGCACCAGCCCCCCATCGTCCACCAAATCTAACATAGGCACCCCCTCCCCACAGACACATGCGGCTGCTTTGCGACCGCACATAAAGAATATTTTTTCTTATTTTGTAAGTAGGGGGCCTGGCCACACCTCCCCTGTTGGCTATTTGCTTGCACAATCACAGCTGCAATTGCCATAGCATCCATCAATGAATCAAATGGCTTAGGGCACAGCACAGGTACTCAACCATCGGAGGTGTACACAAACCATCACTGGCACCCCACCGTCAGAGATGTTTGCAAACCACAATTAGAGGAACCACGGCAGCCTCTTGCATGTGGTATGTTTTATCCAAAAGAAAAACAGCAGGAAATAGTGACTGATTTTTTTTATTTTATTTTATGAATTTTATGTCTATTTGCAGTGGATTTTGAAAAGAACGGAATGACTGACTAATAATTGGCCAACATCAACAATCAACATTGATCAAAAGAACAAACACAAAAAATGTGTAAATATGGAATGTTGGCCCTGGAACATCCTGTCAATACTGGTCAATTTTAGATTGATTTTACACTGAGCTGTTGATCCTCCACTTGTATCTGGAAGTATTATTTATCACTAACATCTCAACCTCTGGAAGGTAAAGTCAGGTGTCCTGCAGAGCGCACTAAAATGACTGTAGTGAGACTGTGAGAAGGGAGCCAGAAGCCTGGACACCAAAAATGGGCACATAAATCTGTTCATGCCGTTGCGCAGGTGGTCGGTGAGTTGGACCATTCCGTGATCCTCCATTCCATGATGTTTCACAGATGGCGTTACTGTCTGTGCCCTGCTTGTGTTCCTTCACAGGGTGCCGCTACATTCCACCTCCCAGCAGAACGCTGTCCAGTAGCAGTAGGGAGCAGGGAGGGGTTGGGTATGAAATGCCATCTGCCCGAATACTGGCCGTCAGGTTGAAATCCCGACAAGGGCCGGTAAGTAGTCTAACCCTCTCCCTACCCTACTCTACCTTGCACAGTCAAACTCTAACCCCCCCCTCCCCTTGGTGGTGCCTAAAATGAACTCCCCTCCCCACAGCCTAAACCTAACCCCCCATCCCTGGCGTAGTACTTACCCACCCCGCTGTCTCCATAATCGGGATCCCGACAGTCGGGATTTTGGCGTAGGTATCCTGGCCCCTTTTGGGATTCTGGCATCGGCATTCCATTGTGTGTCAAGATTCTGGCACCAGTACCTCGTGTGCCGAGATCCTGACCATTGGGATTGTAGCAGCATCCCACAGGAAGACCTGGCCATGTGATTGCACACAGTATGTAGAAGCCTGTGTCAGAGCTGGTGGTAGAGAGGTCATGACCAAATCCCCACCTCTCCGCTGCTACTGGATCTGCAGTGTGATTTCTAAGCTCTCCACACCGCGCATTACATCACCCACGCACTGCACTATTGGGTCCTGGGCTTCTGATGCCCCAGAAGCCATCACAGGCTTATTTTTGTTATTTTGGTCACAATCACAATCTACCAGCAGAAGCCCGGAGAGCTAACAATAGATTGCAACCTACCTTTTGTCCAGGTCTGATTTTATATCTAATGCCCTGGTATTATAAAATGTTTTTTTACAGTATATATATGCAGTGCTGCATTCAGTTTGTGGTACCTAATAATTATAATAATAATAAAAAAAATTTTGCACACAAATCTGTACACTTCATTTGAAACTGGCAGCATTTAAGCACAAGGACAAAACAAACCATCTGCTCTGCATGACGGCACATTTATGCTTTTGTTAATAAACCTTATTGAGCATGAATAACAGAAAATTACAACTATATTTATAGATATTCAAATTATTAAGGTTTATTTTCTGTTCATGATTAAAACTCAATTCAGTGTACTAAATTCATGATAAGAAGCATGAAAAATAGCAAGAAACATGAAAGACAGAAAGCAAATAGCAAAAACAAAACAAGTAAAAAAATTATAATGTGTCTCACACAGATAAATATGTTACAATCAATGAAGAGTTCATTAAGATAGTTTCTCTGACGTCCTAGTGGATGCTGGGGACTCCGTCAGGACCATGGGGATATAGCGGCTCCGCAGGAGAAAGGGCACAATAATAAAAGCTTTAGGATCAGGTGGTGTGCACTGGCTCCTCCCCCTATGACCCTCCTCCAAGCCTCAGTTAGATTTTTGTGCCCGACGAGAAGGGTGCAATCTAGGTGGCTCTCCTGAGCTGCTTAGAATAAAAGTTTAAGTTAGGTTTTTTATTTTCAGTGAGTCCTGCTGGCAACAGGCTCACTGCTACGAGGGACTTAGGGGAGAGAAGAAAACTCACCTGCGTGCAGGATGGATTTGCTTCTTAGGCTACTGGACACCATTAGCTCCAGAGGGAGTCGGAACACAGGTCTCACCCTGGGGTTCGTCCCGGAGCCGTGCCGCCGACCCCCCTTGCAGATGCCGAAGTTGAAGAGGTCCAGAGGTTCAGAAACAGGCGGCAGAAGACTTTCAGTCTTCATAAGGTAGCGCACAGCACTGCAGCTGTGCGCCATTGTTGTCAGCACACTTCACCAACAGTCACCAACTGTCACTGAGGGTGCAGGGCGCTGGGGGGGGCGCCCTGGGCAGCAATGTATAATACCTTTTTATGGCTAAAATACATCACATATAGCCCTTGAGGCTATATGGATGTATTTAACCCCTGCCAGATCTCACAAACTCCGGGAGAAGAGCCCGCCGAAAAGGGGGCGGGGCCTATTCTCCTAAGCACACGGCGCCATTTTCCTGCTCAGCTCTGCTGTGAGGAAGGCTCCCAGGCTCTCCCCTGCACTGCACTACAGAAACAGGGTTAAAACAGAGAGGGGGGGCACTTATTTGGCGATATGATTACATATATAAAAATGCTATAAGGGAAAACACTTGTATAAGGGGTTGTCCCTGTATAATTATAGCGTTTTTGGTGTGTGCTGGCAAACTCTCCCTCTGTCTCCCCAAAGGGCTAGTGGGGTCCTGTCCTCTGTCAGAGCATTCCCTGTGTGTGTGCTGTGTGTCGGTACGTGTGTGTCGACATGTAGGAGGACGATGTTGGTGAGGAGGCGGAGCAAATTGCCTGTATTGGTGATGTCACTCTCTAGGGAGTCGACACTGGAATGGATGGCTTATTTAGGAATTACGTGATAATGTCAACACGCTGCAAGGTTGGTTGACGACATGAGACGGCCGGCAAACAAATTAGTACCTGTCCAGGCGTCTCAGACACCGTCAGGGGCTTGTAAAAACGCCCATTTACCTCAGTCGGTCGACACAGACACAGACACGGACACTGACTCCAGTGTCGACGGTGAAGAAACAAACGTATTTTCCTTTAGGGCCACACGTTTCATGTTAAGGGCAATGAAGGAGGTGTTACATATTTCTGATACTACAAGTACCACAAATAAGGGTATTATGTAGGGTGTGAATAAACTACTTGTAGTTTTTCCTGAATCAGATAAATTAAATGAAGTGTGTGATGATACGTGGGTTTCCTCCGATAGAAAATTATTGGCGGTATACCCTTTCCCGCCAGAAGTTAGGGCGAGTTGGGAAACACACCTTAGGGTGGATAAGGCGCTCACACGCTTATAAAAACAAGTGGCGTTACCGTCTCCAGATACGGCAGCCCTCAAGGAGCCAGCTGATAGGAAGCTGAAAAATATCCTAAAAGTATGTACACATATACTGGTGTTATACTACGACCAGCAATCGCCTCAGCCTGGATGTGCAGTGCTGAGGGGGCTTGGTCGGATTTCCTGACTGAAAATATTGATACCCTTGACAGGGACAAGATTTTATTGACTATAGAGCATTTTAAGGATGCATTTCTATATATGCGAGATGCGCAGAGGGATATTTGCATTCTGGCATCAAGAGTAAATGTGATGTCCATATCTGCCAGACGACAGTGGTCAGGTGATGCAGATTCCAGACGGCACATGGAAGTATTGCCGTATAAAGGGGCGGTCCATCGGACCTGGTGGCCATGGCAACAGCTGAAAAATCCACCTTTTGTTACCCCAAGTCACATATCAGCAGAAAAGGACACAGTCTTTTCAGTCTCAGTCCTTTCGTCCCCATAAGGGCAGGCGGGCAAAAGGGCCAGTCATATCTGCCCAGGGGTAGAGGAAAGGGAAGAAGACTGCAGCAGGCAGCCCATTCCCAGGAACAGAAGCCCTCCACAGCTTCTGCCAAGTCCGCAGCATGACGCTGGGGCCGTACAAGCGGACTCAGGTGCTGTAGGGGGTCATCTCAAGAGTTTCAGCACGCAGTGGGCTCACTCACAAGTGGACTCCTGGATCCTACACGTAGTATCCCAGGTGTACATTGGAAATTCGAGACGTCTCCCCCTCACAAGTTCCTGAAGTCTGCTTTACCAACGTCTCCCTCCGACAGGGAGGCAGTATTGGGAACAATTCACAGGCTGTATTCCCAGCAGGTGATAATCAGAGTACCCCTTCTACAACAAGGGAAGGGGTATTATTCCACACTATATTGTGGTACTGAAGCCAGACGGCTAGGTGAGATCTGAAATATTTGAACACTTACATACAAGCGTTCAAATCAAGATGGAGTCACTCAGAGCAGTGATAGCGAACCAGGAAGAAGGGGACGATATGGTGTCACTGGATATCAGGGACGCTTACCTACATGTCCAAATTTGCCCTTCTCACCAAGGGTACCTCAGGTTCGTGGTACAGAACTGTCACTATCAGTTCAGACGCTGCCGTTTGGATTGTCCACGGCACCCCGGGTCTTTACCAAGGTAATGGCCGAAATGATGATTCTTCTTAAAAGAAATATGGACGCTTTCCTGATAAGGGCAAGGTCCAGAGAACAGTTGGAGGTCGGAGTAGCACTATCTTAAGTAGTTCTACGACAGCACGAGTGGATTCTAAATATTCCAAAATCGCAGTTTTTTCCGACGACACGTCTACTGTTCCTAGGGATGATTCTGGACACAGTCCAGAAAAGGATGTTTTCTCCCGGAGAAGAAAGCCAGGGAGTTATCCGAGCTAGTCAGGAACCTCCTAAAACCAGGAAAAGTATCAGTGCATCATTGCACAAGGATCCTGTGAAAAATGGTGGTTTCTTACAAAGCGATCCCATTCGGTAGATTTCACGCAAGAACCTTTACGTGGGATCTGCTGGAAAAATGGTCCGGATCGCATCTTCAGATGCATCAGTGGATAACCCTGTCTCCAAGGACAAGGGTGTTTCTTCTGCGGTGGCTGCAGAGTGCTCATCTATGAAAGGGCCGCAGATTCGGCATTCAGGACTGGGTCCTGGTGACCACGGATGCCAGCCTGAGTGGCTGGGGAGCAGTCACACAAGGAAAAAATTTCCAGAGAGTGTGATCGAGTCTGGAGACTTCTCTCCACATAAATATACTGGAGCTAAGGGCAATTTACAATGCTCTAAGCTTAGCAAGACCTCTGCTTCAAGGTCAGCCGGTATTGATCCAGTGGGACAACATCACGGCAGTCGCCCACGTAAACAGACAGGGCGGCACAAGAAGCAGGAGGGAAATGGCAGAAACTGCAAGGATTCTTCGCTGGGCGAAAAATCATGTGATAACACTCTCAGCAGTGTTCATTACGGGAGTGGAAAACTGGGAAGCAGACTTCCTCAGCAGGCATGACCTCCACCCGGGAGAGTGGGGACTTCATCGGGAAGTCTTCCACATGATTGTAAACCGTTGTGAAAAACCAAAGGTGGACATGATGGCGTCCCGCCTGAACAAAAAACTAGATATTGCGCCAGGTCAAGGGACCCTCAGGCAATAGCGGTGGACGCTCTGGTAACACTGTGGATGTACCAGTCAGAGTATGTGTTCCCTCCTATGCCTCTCATACAAAAAGTACTGAGAATCATAAGAGGGAGATGAGTAAGAATGATACTCGTGGTTCCGGATTGGCCAAGAAGGACTTGGTACCCGAAACTTCAAGAGATGTTCACGGAAGACCCGTGGCCTCTACCTTTAAGAAAGGACCTGCTCCAGCAGGGGCCTTGTCTGTTCCAAGACTTACCGCGGCCGCGTTTGACGGCATGGCGGTTGAACGCCGGATCCTGAAAGGGCATTCCAGATGAAGTCATCCCTACCCTGGTCGAAGACAGGAAGGATGTAACCGCAAAACATTTTCACCGCATTTGGCGAAGATATGTTGCGTGGTGTGAGGCCAAGAAGGCCCCTACAGAGGAATTTCAACTGGGTCGTTTCCTACATTTCCTGAAAACAGGACTGTCTATGGGCCTAAAATTAGGGTCCATTAAGGTTCAAATTTCGGCCCTGTCGAATTTCTTCCAGAAAGAACTGGCTTTAGTGCCTGACGTTCAGATGTTTGTAAAAGGGGTACTGCATATACAGCCTCCTTTTGTGCCCCAGTGGCACCTTGGGATCTCAATGTTGTTTTGAGTTTCCTAAAGTCACATTGGTTTGAACCACTCACCACTGTGGACTTAAAATATCTCACATGGAAGGTGACGATGCTATTAGCCCTGGCTTCAGCCAGGCGTGTGTCAGAATTGGCGGCTTTATCATATATAAAGCCCTTACTTAATTTTTCATTCTGACAGGGCAGAATTGAGGACTCGTCCTCAATTTCTCCTTAAGGTGTTTTCTGTTTTTCACATGAACCAACCTATTGTGGTACCTGCGGGTACTAGGGACTTGGAGGACTCCAAGTTACTTGACGTTGTCAGGGCCCTGAAAAATATGTTTCCAGGAAGGCTGGAGTCAGAAAATCTGACTCGCTGTTTAGCCTGTATGCACCCAACAAGATGGGTGCTCCTGCTTCTAAGCAGACGATTGCTCGCTGGATTTGTAATACAATTCAGTTTACACATTCTGTGGCAGGCCTGCCACAGCCAAAATCGGTAAAAGCCCATTCCAAAAGGAAGGGGGCTCATCTTGGGCGACTGCCCGAGGGGTCTCGGCTTTACAACTTTGCCGAGCAGTTACTTGGTCAGGGGAAAACACGTTTGCTAAATTCTACAAATTTGATACCCTGGCTGAGGAGGACATGGAGTTCTCTCATTCGGTGCTGCAGGGTCATCCGCACTCTCCCGCCCGTTTGGGAGCTTTGGTATAATCCCCATGGTCCTGACGGAGTCCCCAGCATCCACTAGGACGTCAGAGAAAATAAGATTTTACTTACCGATAAATCTATTTCTCGTAGTCCGTAGTGGATGCTGGGCGCCCATCCCAAGTGCGGATTGTCTGCAATACTTGTACATAGTTATTGTTACAAAAATCGGGTTATTCTTGTTGTGAGCCATCTTTTCAGAGGCTCCTTCGTTGTTATCATACTGTTAACTGGGTTCAGATCACAGGTTGTACGGTGTGATTGGTGTGGCTGGTATGAGTCTTACCCGGGATTCAATATCCTTCCTTATTATGCACGCTCGTCCGGGCACAGTATCCTAACTGAGGCTTGGAGGAGGGTCATAGGGGGAGGAGCCAGTGCACACCACCTGATCCTAAAGCTTTTATTATTGTGCCCTGTCTCCTGCGGAGCCGCTATATCCCCATGGTCCTGACGGAGTCCCCAGCATCCACTACGGACTACGAGAAATAGATTTATCGGTAAGTAAAATCTTATTTTTAATTTGGTTTATTATGTTATGGCTTATTGAGTCTTCAATTAAGTTGTGTATTTTTGCTATCTGCACACATATTCAGATGTCATTATTGCATAGTATTCTATAAAGATGGTATTGACCTCAAACCTCACATAAATACTAGTACTGTTAGTAGTCAGTTGCAACGCAGTGGAGGTTGATTTAATTGTCCATTTATTAAAAATACTAAGAGGGAGATGTATCAAACCTTCTAAAGAGAAAAGTGGATGTTGCCCATAGCAACCAATCAACTGTCACCAGTTTTTTTAATCTAAATAGAAAAGTCTTGTGAGTGCTGCAGCTTTCTACCTGCGGGATACGGTTATGTGACAATACCGATGCCGGGATCCTGAAGCCTGAATAGCCCACCGGTCGGAATGCCGACCAACAGGGACTATTCCCACTAGTGGGTGTCCACGGCACCCATAGAGTGGGAACAGAACCTGTGGCGAGCTCAGCGAGCCACCGAGCCCGCTGCGTGGCGAGCGTAATGAGCCCACAAGGGGCTTTGTTGCGCTCGCCGCTCCCGCTGGTCATCTAACAGCCGGGTCACCCGAACCCAACCCCTACCTGCCCTAACCATTTCCTTCTGGACATAGGCAAGCCATCCTAACCCTCCAAACCCTCCGCTTCCTGCCTGGGACATAGGCTTCACCCACAACTTGAAGATGGCATTTGTTCTCGCAGCAAACTGTGAAAAGGTCCCCACACACTAAACGACTCGCAAACGATGCAATGTCGTTAACATTTTCCATTGAACTCCCTGGCAGCTCCCTGGCAGTACTAGACAAATGATATCGTGCAAAGTGTTCATTTTGACAAACAACCTAACAATCGATTTGCACCAAATCACTAGAAGATCTGAAGATCCGACAAACGACTCGTGGGACCCACATTGGATCGTGTGCAACTTGCATGATTTTGAATGATTTATCATTCCATTGCGCAGAAATTGTGCATAAAATCGCCTAGTGCGCGGGCACCTTTAGTTTTTGGTGTTTGCTGAATATCAGGTGGTCGGGCCCCTAATGATAGTTTCTGTATGTGTAAAGGGCCAGTTAGTGATGATGAATAGGCCCCATAGTACTTATTAGAAGAAGAAAAAATCAGTGTATTTATAGTAGTACAGTTGATGTATAATTTACTTTTACTTGGCTAAATCTCCTTTTCAGCCTACCATTATTTATTTATTTATTTATTTATTAACAGTTTCTTATATAGCGCAGCAAATTCCGTTGCGCTTTACAATTGGAATTAACAATGATATAACAAAACAATGATATAACAAAACTGGGTAATAACAAACAGTCAGAGGTAGGAAGGCCCTGCTCGCAAGCTTACAATCTATAGGGACAAGCTTACAATCTACCATGAACTGAGTTAGAGTCAATCAATTTTTGCCCATGCGCAGCTGCAGTAAGACAACTCCTTGGGCTGCAGAATTTGCAGAAGCACTGTACATTGAGGGGCGAGTGATAGTCCAACATGTGGGGAGTTTCCTTAGACCTACAGGCCCGGTGAGATGAGTAGGACATAAGGATGCCATTGATGGTTAATCTCAATGATATAAAACCATCTACAGAGGAAACATCTATGGTTTCAGCCACCGATGTTCATCCCTGCTCTATTACTCACTGAGCTGCGAGCCAATCAGAGCCTAGGGGTGGGGCTTCTTGGGTAAATCAGGGGTGGAGCTAGGCTCTATGTCCTGAAACCAATAAGAAAAAATAGTGAGAGAGCTGTACCATCAATGATGGAAAACCATTGGATTTCCACCATCGATTACAAAACAATCTAACAATGGTCAAGGGGCAAACCTAGAAGGCATCTGTAGGAAATAGACACTTCCTGCCTGCATCTGCAATATGAGTGTTGCACCCAAAGGTGCAGCATCAGTTCTCCAAAGCAACCATCGCAACTATTGTTCATGCTTGGAACAGCCTCCAGTCAGTCTGTGCATGCCGAAGCTTACTCAGACTGTACATTGAAACTGGTCAGCTGTGTCAAGAGAGTCTGCATCTGACAATGAAGACCCTTGGCTCAGCATGCCTACAAACAACCCCTCAATTTTGTTAAATTA
Source organism: Pseudophryne corroboree (assembly GCF_028390025.1). Taxonomy (NCBI): domain Eukaryota; kingdom Metazoa; phylum Chordata; class Amphibia; order Anura; family Myobatrachidae; genus Pseudophryne; species Pseudophryne corroboree. Next base: position 808,949,417 of record NC_086448.1, read on the forward strand.
TATTGCCCGCTGTCCCCTCTCCACATACACTCTCCTTCTCTCATATTCCTGCAACTTACCCTTGCTTGTCTACTCTCCGGGAATGGCCGTGAGGCTCCTGAAAATTGGAGAGTGGGCAGAGTGGGCAAGTCTTCCGATCTGGCCTTCACTTGCTGCCCAGCCATTTATTTGCAGAAAGAAGAGAGTGGACCCAGCGGGCAATGACACAATTTTCACTTGTAACCACACCCCTCTATCAAGCCAAACCTCCTGCACCACCCCTATCTGAGACCCCAGTCAGCAACTTTGTACTTATTACTCACCAGCCAACACCAAAGTCTGTTCCATAGCGGCATCTCCAGCTTCCTTCCTCTGCATCACTCCCAACTCTGCAACTTATAGCCGACTGTTGCTTTTTCTGATTGTCTGTCCTCTATTTTTTTCCTGTGGGGTGGCTTTTCAGTGCAGTGTTGAGCAGGCGTAACATCCCTGGTGATGGATTTTTGGGCCCCCATGAGAAATATCATATAGCTTGCCATGAAGATCTGCAGAGAGATTGGTGTGACCTAATAGCTCCTTGATATGCTGTTTGGCATTTTAAATGTATGCACAGAGACATTTTGACACAAATAAAACCTTTAAGGCATGCTATATCTTAAATGGTATCAGACGATCCAGCCAAGATGTATAGTTCACACTGGTGAATAAAGTTCACTTATGATCACCCATATTTCTTGTTTCCTGCTGCCATTTCCTGCTCAATGAAAGCAACAGTAAAGTAAATTTTGCAGACAAGAAAGGTGAATAAATTCTGTATTGCCCTGTACAGCATCTGGCAGGGATAGAGAGAAAAGAAAATTCATGAAAATACTTGAAATGTAAAAGCTGGAGTTTTTCATATCTACAGTGAATAAAAGTTCTGACGTAGGCGGAATAACATGGGGATGACAATTGTGTGCAATAAGGTGAAAATGTATTCCTGTAATAATATAATCATACAGCTGTCTGTCTAAACCAAGCTAAATTAGTGGCGTATCTGGATGTAAGATGTGCCATGCACTTGGCCAAATGAGTCAAGGGAGCTCCACTAGCACCTACCCACCACCCTGTGACAGGTGGAACTCTCTTTGGGAGAGGCAATAGATCTCAAGCTTGACCGCATCAAAGAGTGTACAGAAAATGTGATGTCTCCTGAATGAGCTACGGGGCAAATGAACATGTGCGGGCCCATTGCCTATGGGCTGGCCATTTTTTAGTATAGAGTGGAGTTGTTAGAGGCATCAGGTGGCCTCTGGCTTAGAAAAACACTGTACCCCTAATTTTAAATAACTACTGTACTTCATGGCCAGACAACATTTTTCATTTTGCCATTTTCTGTTGAAATATTCATATATATAATGTCTATTTGGGTTCAGTATGTTTGGCCAGCAGATGGGATGCCGGCAGTCACAATATCAACACCGGCCCTGTTGAAATCCCAACAGGGGCGAGGTGAGTATGTAAACCCCTCTCCCCTTCCCCTAACCATCCCTTCCCGCAGCCTAACTCTAACCTCCCCCTTAGTGCCTATCCCTAACCTCCCCCTGGTGGTACCTAAACCTAACTTAAAGCCCCGCAGCCTAACCCTAGCCCTCCCCCTTAGTGTCTAAACCTAACCTACTCCTGGTGTTGCCTATCCTACAGCCTAACTTTAACCCCCCACCCACAGCTTATCCTTAACCTCCTAGGGTTACACCTAAACCTAACCTTCCTCCCAGCTATATCCCTAACCCTGCCTGGGTTGCCAGCTGTTGGGATTCCAGCGCCGGTCTCCTGACCCTGCCGGGATTCCGGCGTCAACATTCTTTTGGGTGTCCGGATTCCAGCGCCGGTATCTAAACTGCATCCCATCTGTTTAACAGTCCACACAGGTGTATTCATTTTCTTTTTCTTTGAAGAGATACGCCTGTTTTTGCTTGTAAATTAGAATAAATATATTTTTTATTTTATGGAAATTTTATGGGAAAATCCTTGCCAAAATATGAAGATCAGAAACTGTTATTTTATTACTTTCTGTATCTTTACCTTATAGGTTATTTCATTGTATGTAGTTTGTTTGTGCGGTGCCATGATCCCCTCAGTGTACAGCACTGTGTATTAAGTCAGCGCTTTATACATAAAAAGATTTTTTTTTTAACTTACAAAGAAAGTTCAGAAGTCAAAGGGTAGAAATGGGAAATAAAGAGAACAGCTTGTACACAGAGATTTTATTTCTTGCAATGAAGTTAAAGGAAGACCGTACAGGCAACGGAAAGAAAAACAGCCAGACTGAGCAAAGGCTAAAGAGATCGAGGAAGATGAGTTAAAGCAAGGAGCAAAGGGTGCTACTAGTGATGAATTAGTACTCAGATGCATGGCGGAAAATTATTGATGTTTCCAGGTCAGGGTTTTTGTCTACTGTCTGCCTTTAAGTTGAAATTGTATTTAGAAAGAACTGTGTTCTAAAAAAATAATAATACAATGCTGAAGTTGTGATGAATATCCAAACTTTTACATTTTAGTTTAGTTCTCTAGAAGTTAAGCCTCCTACAATGCCCTCTTAGCCAGTCAATCATCTATTCATGATTCTGGAACCATAGATTGCCTCCTTTAGAATTTTAAACCTTATGTCAGCTCCATACTTGCACTTGTGAGGATACCGGGTATTGCACTGTAGTTTTCTAAGTTTGCCCAGATCCTTAGGTTCAGCAATCACACAGGTGGGGAGGAGAGAAATATATAAATAGACACTTTATTGTTCAGAAAACATAAATAGTGCAATATAGTAATGTACCTAACCATTACAAATTGTAACCCATTGAATAACAAGCCAGGTAGTTACCAGTCCTCTTAACAGTCCCTGCAGAGTCCCAATACATCAGAGGAAATTGCTGCAAATATGTCCAGTCTCACCCAGGGGTATTGTCCTGATGGCACTGTATACAGCTGCTCTTGATCTTCTTGCTTGCTGCCTCATGATATTTACTGGGTCCAACTCCTGGGGTACAGCAACTTTACCCACTCCTTTGGCTGCTCAAGTCCTTCCCAGACAGGTTCTCCCCAGATTTCTATAGAACTGGGGAAGATCAACCTCTCACCTCTAGTCTCACAAATAGAACCCTCACTTTGTGTTTTTCCCTTCCTCCTTCCCCAGTTGCATTGAGTATTTGTAGCATGCCCATTGGTTGGGAGTGATGTAATTGATGACATCAGACAGGCGGGTCAGCATTTTACAATGTGGCTGTGGATTGCATATCCATACTTTTCTAGAAGAATCCTTTGTCCCACCCAGGTGCTTGCTGGGAACCTGTCTGACCACCGGGATCCATTTAAGAATCTGCAGTGCCTCTGGCTACATTTCACTAAACCTGTGCTTAATTTCTAAGCAAGCTGACTAGATTGCTTAGAAATTAAGCATTGATCTCTCCATTTGTATGCCCCATAGCGATAGTGATGTGCGGCCCTACGCGTCGCTATCGCCGGTACTAGACAGGCACAATCTAGTAGATTGCTCATTTCACTGCTGGATGAAATGAGCGTTCTTCCTCCCTCCCTCGCTGAGCACACATCGCGCTGTGTGCTGAGTGGGGGAGAGATGTGTGCTGATCGTTCTCTGCTAGATCGCTCAGCACACATCTCCCCCATGTGTATGGCCCTAAAGGGTATAACAATATGAGAACAGCCTGAACTGGGAAACAGAGATTGGTATATCTGGTAGGTTGCAATCCACATCCACCTTCTCTAATAGTAATACTCCCTCATAATCACCCGAATAGACAATCTCATGATTTGAGGGAGGTATTTACGCTGGGCTTTGTATGTCATTATTTACACTAGGCTGATGTTCGTAGATTACCACTTGTTCATTCTGTGTAGATGTCACCGGGCTACATTTTCTCAATTTTTTGATGTTAAACGTAGATAGGGGTGTAATTAATGCCCCAACAGGAGGACACTGTGCTACCTGTTTAGGAGAACTACCAACCTATTGAACTCAGAAAGGTCCTTGATTAGACCTCATTTTCTTTGGACAAACTCCTATAAGCATTAGTCCCTTGGGAGCCAGTGATGTTGGCTACCTTTGTTGCCCTCTCTGTCTCTTACTAGAGATGAGCGGGTTCGGTTTCTCTGAATCCGAACCCGCCAGAACTTCATGGTTTTTTTCACGGGTCCGAGCAGACTCGGATCTTCCCGCCTTGCTCGGTTAACCCGAGCGCGCCCGAACGTCATCATGACGCTGTCGGATTCTCGCGAGGCTCGGATTCTATCGCGAGACTCGGATTCTATATAAGGAGCCGCGCGTCGCCGCCATTTTCACACGTGCATTGAGATTGATAGGGAGAGGACGTGGCTGGCGTCCTCTCCATTTAGATTATAAGAGACTGAGAGAGATTTACTGGAGCTGACTAGGAGGAGTACTGTTACTGTAGAAGTGTAGAGACTGAGTGGAGAGAGTTTACTAGTGAGGACAGTGCAGTTTACTTTATAATCCGTTCTCTGCCTGAAAAAAGCGATACACAGCACACAGTGACTCAGTCACATACCATATCTGTGTGCACTGCTCAGGCTCAGGCCAGTGTGCTGCATCATCTATTATCTATATATAATATTATATATATCTGTCTGACTGCTCAGCTCACACAGCTTATAATTGTGGGGGAGACTGGGGAGCACTACTGCAGTGCCAGTTATAGGTTATAGCAGGAGCCAGGAGTACATAATATATTATATAGTGAGTGACCACCAGACACACAGTGCAGTTTATTTAATATATCCGTTCTCTGCCTGAAAAAAGCGATACACACAGTGACTCAGTCAGTCACATACCATATCTGTGTGCACTGCTCAGGCTCAGGCCAGTGTGCTGCATCATCTATTATCTATATATAATATTATATATATCTGTCTGACTGCTCAGCTCACACAGCTTATAATTGTGGGGGAGACTGGGGAGCACTACTGCAGTGCCAGTTATAGGTTATAGCAGGAGCCAGGAGTACATAATATATTATATAGTGAGTGACCACCAGACACACAGTGCAGTTTATTTAATATATCCGTTCTCTGCCTGAAAAAAGCGATACACACAGTGACTCAGTCAGTCACATACCATATCTGTGTGCACTGCTCAGGCTCAGGCCAGTGTGGTGCATCATCTATTATCTATATATAATATTATATATATCTGTCTGACTGCTCAGCTCACACAGCTTATAATTGTGGGGGAGACTGGGGAGCACTACTGCAGTGCCAGTTATAGGTTATAGCAGGAGCCAGGAGTACATAATATATTATATAGTGAGTGACCACCAGACACACAGTGCAGTTTATTTAATATATCCGTTCTCTGCCTGAAAAAAGCGATACACACAGTGACTCAGTCAGTCACATACCATATCTGTGTGCACTGCTCAGGCTCAGGCCAGTGTGCTGCATCATCTATATATATTATATATCTGTCTGACTGCTCAGCTCACACAGCTTATAATTGTGGGGGAGACTGGGGAGCACTACTTCAGTGCCAGTTATAGGTTATAGCAGGAGCCAGGAGTACATATTATATTAAAATTAAACAGTGCACACTTTTGCTGCAGGAGTGCCACTGCCAGTGTGACTGACCAGTGACCTGACCACACTGACCACCAGTATAGTTAGTAGTATACTTATATTGTGATTGCCTGAAAAAGTTAAACACTCGTCGTGTGACTTCACTTGTGTGTTTTTTTTTTTTTTTATTCTATAAAAATAAAACTCATTCTGCTGACAGACAGTGTCCAGCAGGTCCGTCATTATATAATATATAATATATACCTGTCCGGCTGCAGTAGTGATATATATATATTTTTTATATCATTTATCATCCAGTCGCAGCAGACACAGTACGGTAGTTCACGGCTGTGGCTACCTCTGTGTCTCTGCACTCGGCAGGCAGTCCGTCCATAATTGTAATACCACCTAACCGTGGATTTTTTTCATTCTTCTTTATACATACATAGTTACATAGACATCTTCTCTTTATCAACCAGTCTATATTAGCTGCAGACACAGTACAGTACGGTAGTTCACGGCTGTGGCTACCTCTGTGTCTGCACTCGGCAGGCAGTCCGTCCATAATTGTATACCACCTAACCGTGGTTTTTTTTCATTCTTCTTTATACATACATAGTTACATAGACATCTTCTCTTTATCAACCAGTCTATATTAGCTGCAGACACAGTACAGTACGGTAGTTCACGGCTGTGGCTACCTCTGTGTCTGCACTCGGCAGGCAGTCCGTCCATAATTGTATACCACCTAACCGTGGATTTTTTTCAGTCTTCTTTATACATACATAGTTACATAGACATCTTCTCTTTATCAACCAGTCTATATTAGCTGCAGACACAGTACAGTACGGTAGTTCACGGCTGTGGCTACCTCTGTGTCTGCAGTCGGCAGGCAGTCCATAATTGTATACTAGTATCCATCTCCATTGTTTACCTGAGGTGCCTTTTAGTTGTGCCTATTAAAATATGGAGAACAAAAATGTTGAGGTTCCAAAATTAGGGAAAGATCAAGATCCACTTCCACCTCGTGCTGAAGCTGCTGCCACTAGTCATGGCCGAGACGATGAAATGCCAGCAACGTCGTCTGCCAAGGCCGATGCCCAATGTCATAGTACAGAGCATGTCAAATCCAAAACACCAAATATCAGAAAAAAGGACTCCAAAACCTAAAATAAAATTGTCGGAGGAGAAGCGTAAACTTGCCAATATGCCATTTACCACACGGAGTGGCAAGGAACGGCTGAGGCCCTGGCCTATGTTCATGGCTAGTGGTTCAGCTTCACATGAGGATGGAAGCACTCAGCCTCTCGCTAGAAAAATGAAAAGACTCAAGCTGGCAAAAGCAGCACAGCAAAGAACTGTGCATTCTTCGAAATCCCAAATCCACAAGGAGAGTCCAATTGTGTCGGTTGCGATGCCTGACCTTCCCAACACTGGACGTGAAGAGCATGCGCCTTCCACCATTTGCACGCCCCCTGCAAGTGCTGGAAGGAGCACCCGCAGTCCAGTTCCTGATAGTCAGATTGAAGATGTCAGTGTTGAAGTACACCAGGATGAGGAGGATATGGGTGTTGCTGGCGCTGGGGAGGAAATTGACCAGGAGGATTCTGATGGTGAGGTGGTTTGTTTAAGTCAGGCACCCGGGGAGACACCTGTTGTCCGTGGGAGGAATATGGCCGTTGACATGCCAGGTGAAAATACCAAAAAAATCAGCTCTTCGGTGTGGAGGTATTTCACCAGAAATGCGGACAACAGGTGTCAAGCCGTGTGTTCCCTTTGTCAAGCTGTAATAAGTAGGGGTAAGGACGTTAACCACCTCGGAACATCCTCCCTTATACGTCACCTGCAGCGCATTCATAATAAGTCAGTGACAAGTTCAAAAACTTTGGGTGACAGTGGAAGCAGTCCACTGACCAGTAAATTCCTTCCTCTTGTAACCAAGCTCACGCAAACCACCCCACCAACTCCCTCAGTGTCAATTTCCTCCTTCCCCAGGAATGCCAATAGTCCTGCAGGCCATGTCACTGGCAATTCTGACGAGTCCTCTCCTGCCTGGGATTCCTCCGATGCATCCTTGCGTGTAACGCCTACTGCTGCTGGCGCTGCTGTTGTTGCCGCTGGGAGTCGATGGTCATCCCAGAGGGGAAGTCGTAAGCCCACTTGTACTACTTCCAGTAAGCAATTGACTGTTCAACAGTCCTTTGCGAGGAAGATGAAATATCACAGCAGTCATCCTACTGCAAAGCGGATAACTGAGGCCTTGACAACTATGTTGGTGTTAGACGTGCGTCCGGTATCCGCCGTTAGTTCACAGGGAACTAGACAATTTATTGAGGCAGTGTGCCCCCGTTACCAAATACCATCTAGGTTCCACTTCTCTAGGCAGGCGATACCGAGAATGTACATGGACGTCAGAAAAAGACTCACCAGTGTCCTAAAAAATGCAGTTGTACCCAATGTCCACTTAACCACGGACATGTGGACAAGTGGAGCAGGGCAGGGTCAGGACTATATGACTGTGACAGCCCACTGGGTAGATGTATGGACTCCCGCCGCAAGAACAGCAGCGGCGGCACCAGTAGCAGCATCTCGCAAACGCCAACTCTTTCCTAGGCAGGCTACGCTTTGTATCACCGCTTTCCAGAATACGCACACAGCTGAAAACCTCTTACGGCAACTGAGGAAGATCATCGCGGAATGGCTTACCCCAATTGGACTCTCCTGTGGATTTGTGGCATCGGACAACGCCAGCAATATTGTGTGTGCATTAAATATGGGCAAATTCCAGCACGTCCCATGTTTTGCACATACCTTGAATTTGGTGGTGCAGAATTTTTTAAAAAACGACAGGGGCGTGCAAGAGATGCTGTCGGTGGCCAGAAGAATTGCGGGACACTTTCGGCGTACAGGCACCACGTACAGAAGACTGGAGCACCACCAAAAACTACTGAACCTGCCCTGCCATCATCTGAAGCAAGAAGTGGTAACGAGGTGGAATTCAACCCTCTATATGCTTCAGAGGTTGGAGGAGCAGCAAAAGGCCATTCAAGCCTATACAATTGAGCACGATATAGTAGGTGGAATGCACCTGTCTCAAGCGCAGTGGAGAATGATTTCAACGTTGTGCCAGGTTCTGATGCCCTTTGAACTTGCCACACGTGAAGTCAGTTCAGACACTGCCAGCCTGAGTCAGGTCATTCCCCTCATCAGGCTTTTGCAGAAGAAGCTGGAGACATTGAAGGAGGAGCTAACACGGAGCGATTCCGCTAGGCATGTGGGACTTGTGGATGGAGCCCTTAATTCGCTTAACAAGGATTCACGGGTGGTCAATCTGTTGAAATCAGAGCACTACATTTTGGCCACCGTGCTCGATCCTAGATTTAAAGCCTACCTTGGATCTCTCTTTCCGGCAGACACAAGTCTGCTGGGGTTGAAAGACCTGCTGGTGACAAAATTGTCAAGTCAAGCGGAACGCGACCTGTCAACATCTCCTCCTTCACATTCTCCCGCAACTGGGGGTGCGAGGAAAAGGCTCAGAATTCCGAGCCCACCCGCTGGCGGTGATGCAGGGCAGTCTGGAGCGACTGCTGATGCTGACATCTGGTCCGGACTGAAGGACCTGACAACGATTACGGACATGTCGTCTACTGTCACTGCATATGATTCTCTCAACATTGATAGAATGGTGGAGGATTATATGAGTGACCGCATCCAAGTAGGCACGTCACACAGTCCGTACTTATACTGGCAGGAAAAAGAGGCAATTTGGAGGCCCTTGCACAAACTGGCTTTATTCTACCTAAGTTGCCCTCCCACAAGTGTGTACTCCGAAAGAGTGTTTAGTGCCGCCGCTCACCTTGTCAGCAATCGGCGTACGAGGTTACATCCAGAAAATGTGGAGAAGATGATGTTCATTAAAATGAATTATAATCAATTCCTCCGCGGAGACATTGACCAGCAGCAATTGCCTCCACAAAGTACACAGGGAGCTGAGATGGTGGATTCCAGTGGGGACGAATTGATAATCTGTGAGGAGGGGGATGTACACGGTGATATATCGGAGGGTGAAGATGAGGTGGACATCTTGCCTCTGTAGAGCCAGTTTGTGCAAGGAGAGATTAATTGCTTCTTTTTTGGGGGGGTCCAAACCAACCCGTCATATCAGTCACAGTCGTGTGGCAGACCCTGTCACTGAAATGATGGGTTGGTTAAAGTGTGCATGTCCTGTTTTGTTTATACAACATAAGGGTGGGTGGGAGGGCCCAAGGACAATTCCATCTTGCACCTCTTTTTTCTTTTCTTTTTCTTTGCATCATGTGCTGATTGGGGAGGGTTTTTTGGAAGGGACATCCTGCGTGACACTGCAGTGCCACTCCTAGATGGGCCCGGTGTTTGTGTCGGCCACTAGGGTCGCTAATCTTACTCACACAGCTACCTCATTGCGCCTCTTTTTTTCTTTGCGTCATGTGCTGTTTGGGGAGGGTTTTTTGGAAGGGACATCCTGCGTGACACTGCAGTGCCACTCCTAGATGGGCCCGGTGTTTGTGTCGGCCACTAGGGTCGCTAATCTTACTCACACAGCTACCTCATTGCGCCTCTTTTTTTCTTTGCGTCATGTGCTGTTTGGGGAGGGTTTTTTGGAAGGGCCATCCTGCGTGACACTGCAGTGCCACTCCTAGATGGGCCCGGTGTTTGTGTCGGCCACTAGGGTCGCTAATCTTACTCACACAGCTACCTCATTGCGCCTCTTTTTTTCTTTGCGTCATGTGCTGTTTGGGGAGGGTTTTTTGGAAGGGACATCCTGCGTGACACTGCAGTGCCACTCCTAGATGGGCCCGGTGTTTGTGTCGGCCACTAGGGTCGCTTATCTTACTCACACAGCGACCTCGGTGCAAATTTTAGGACTAAAAATAATATTGTGAGGTGTGAGGTATTCAGAATAGACTGAAAATGAGTGTAAATTATGGTTTTTGAGGTTAATAATACTTTGGGATCAAAATGACCCCCAAATTCTATGATTTAAGCTGTTTTTTAGTGTTTTTTGAAAAAAACACCCGAATCCAAAACACACCCGAATCCGACAAAAAAAATTCGGTGAGGTTTTGCCAAAACGCGTTCGAACCCAAAACACGGCCGCGGAACCGAACCCAAAACCAAAACACAAAACCCGAAAAATTTCAGGCGCTCATCTCTATCTCTTACCATATCAAATTCCATCCCCCACATTATGTAGAGGCTCTACATTATAGTGGCAAACCAAGACATCCCCCTTAGTATCATTGAATGAAAGAACCCTTAGACATTGCTATCTATTAGGTTGAATATAACGGAAAGGTCACAAAGCATAAAGCACTTATGCTGATAGTACCACAACTGTGCAGATTTCTTTATTTAAAGAGCCATGTCAGATACACAGTATCTCACTATGATCCCCGACTGTTGGATGACCTGCTCCCTGGACTATGGTCTGAGCATATAAATTCAACACAATGCACTGCCACCGCCTGTGGAAATGTTAAGAAGGGGGTCACAGGTACGCCATCACTTTACACCACCCACTCTATGATATTGTCCCCTACTTTGGCAATTAATAACAGTTTATAGCATATTCTAGTAGTCTAAGAGTTCTATAATCAATTGGGTTCTGGGAGCATATGTGAAATAACTAACAAAGCAAAGCTTTATTTACAAAAAAGGTAATATGCTTATTTATAAAAGAAGTTTAGCAAGGTATGGGGACTAAATCAGATCTGATTGTAGATGTGCTAAATTTAGCACATCTACGTTCAGTTTCACAGACATTCGGGGGGACACCCAGAACAGGGCTAGTTTGCCCCGCATGTATGGCTCTGCCTCCCCCCCGCATAGGTACAAAAGCATCGCAAGGTGGCGATGCTTTTGTACCTGATGAGTAGCTCCCTGCCAGTGCAGCTCCTGCGCTCTGGCAGGGAGCTACCCACCGCGTCCTGGGTTGCAGCGGCTGCGTGTGACGTCCCGTAGCCACCATGGCCCGCCCCCCCCAACAGTCTGGACCCGCCTCTGTTGTCCGGACCGTGCCCCACTAGCGGTGTTCTAATGCAGTTGGCACGCCCCCTCCTGCCCCGTGACCGCCTCTGACTGTCAATCAGGCAGAGGCGATCGTACCAGTGAGATGCTGATAGCATCTGACTAGGCTCCCGGTGTGCGCACGCGCAGTGCGGCCGCTGCGCGTGTGCACTCCACAAAGTAATTCAGACTGCGATAGCTGCCGCTGCAGCGATGCAGTCTGAATTACCCCCAGTCTGAATTACCCCCATGGTTACAAACTGCATACATACAAGTAATTTAAATAAAAAGGGAAAAACTTACAGATGACACGGAGCTAATTTGTACTGGGGAGAATGGAAGGAAAATTGCAGAGACCGCAGGTTACAAATGATCAATGCGAACATTGATCTCCCAGTCTGAACCCAGAATAAAAGGTGCTCATACTATTTATCAGCAGTGCATCACACCTAGGATGATCATCCAAGCATCTGGTGATTGGCTGATTGGATAATTAGGACTGGGGTCATACCTGAACTGCGCAACTCACAGTTAACTTAAATCCCTATAATTGTGCACAACTTCCCCTGCGATATGGTGATCTAGAATATGAGGTGTTCATATTACTCTCTGCTATTTTAACTACCATATGAGTGTAAATATCATTTGTTTGTGATGTGGGATTATTAGGATGTTTCATACTGTATCTTGGGAACAATATTTCTGAGTGATATGAAAAATGCCCCCACCTGCAAATAGACCCCAGCTATGTTTCGTATTAGCCACATGCCCTGCTATTATGAAAATACAATTTCAAGGAATAAACCATATCAAATATGATGTGCCTTTGATTAAAAGTTGTGCAAATGAGCGCTAATGATATAAATGAGAACCAAGCAAGCTGAAAAGAAAAAAATTTAACATTTTTAAAAACATGAAATTATGTTTACACTCCTTCCGTGAAGGGTTTAAAGGGGAGTTGGTATTTTCCTTCAGAGCGGTGGTGGTATAGCGGTTCAGGAAGAACTATGCCTATCTTAACACTTGCCTCAACACTTGCGGTTTCTCCGATCTCCTACGGTGTAGCCCGCTGGTCTCTGCTTCTGCTCTCCGTGCCGTGGCTTCCGGCTGCCATGCTTCAGCGGTGAAGTTACGGGCCGACTGTAACGGAGCGGGAGATGTCCGCTGATGTTAGCTCTGTTTGCCGGGTATCTGGCTGTGGCGCTTCAGTGGTGATGTCACAGGCCGCCTGTAATGGAGCGGGAGATGTCCGTTAGTGTCCGCTGATGTTAGCTATGTTTGCCGGGTATCCCCAAAAGTCATCCAATGCATTTCACACATATTCTGGGTGCTTTATCAAGGATGAAGTGTGCTTGTTGAAGCAACTATTGTTATACTTTATTTCAACAGCAAGTGGTCATCATAAAACAGGAAGTTGTTTCTAAAAGTGGTGGGAAACACCTGCTAGATCTTCATAAATAAAAAACTTTAAAATTACAGTTTACTTGGGTCAAAGAAAATAATTGTGAAAATAGTATTTGTGTATCAAGTTCGTATTGTATGTCCAGAATGTGTCCAAATTTCAAAGTTGAACCTTTTATTAAAAAAAATGCTAATTCTATGTCTATATTGAGTCTATAGGGCTTCAAGGTTTTTAAAAGATAAATCCATTCGGTTTCTTTCTTTTTTAATGTTGTTACAATGTTACCTCCTCTCCAAAAAGGTTGAATACTTTGTATACCCACAAATTTTAAACTGGATGGATTCTTTTTATGAAATTTGCTGAAATGGCCAGACACACTGTGTGTTTCTAGGCCACATTTGATGTTATAAATATGTTCGGCAATACAAATTCTTTTTTTCCTTTTCGTTTGCCTTACATACTGTATGCCGCACAGGCATTCCAACAAGTATATTCCGCCTTCAGTTTCAATAATTATGTGTTTTTATAATATGGTCCTTCTTTGTGTGATTAGAATGGATTTTAGTAATTGGTTTGATGCTTGGCTTTTGATTCTTGCATCCGATGAATTTCAAACAAAAATGGAAACCTTTGGTTTTGTTCTGGGCGGTCTCTTCTTATAAATAACTGTTGGTCAGTTCTTGATGCAGGTTCTTTGCTCTCTTGTATATTATTTTTTGTTTAGATGTTATCTCTTTTTTCAAGGTTTCATCCAACAGTAGTATATGCCAATTATTTGTCAGAATCCGTTCTATTTCTTGATGGACTACTGTATTGTGTAATGAATTATATTTTTGAGAAATCTTGATTGTCCTTTAGTTTGTACTTGATGAGTTCTTGCCTTTCCAATGTGGATACTTTCTTAATTTCTTTCTCCAAAAAATGTCCCTCAAATCCTTTCTGTCAGAATTGGTTCTTCATTTCTAGGCTTTGAGTTTTGAATGTCGCGATATCTGAACAATTTCTTTTGAGTCTTTGAAACTGTCCCCCCGGTATGTTTTCTATCCACTGTCTATGGTGATTACTATAAACCAGTAGGAAGTTGTTGCCATTCACTTCTTTCCTATGTGTTCTTGTCTGTATTTTTCTTATCATCAATGAAAATTTCTAAATCCCGAAAAATCACCATTTGTGTACTGTAGTTAGTCGTAAATTTCAGATTGATGTTATTGCTGTTTATGTAGATGATGAATTGCTGCAGAAGGTCTAATGGGCCATTCCATACAGGGAATATGTCATTGATGTATCTTTTCCAACATGTCAGATGTTTGCTGTAGATGTTATTATTCCATATTGTCTCTTGCTCCCACCAAGCCACAAACAAATTGGCATAGCTTGGTGCAAAGTAGGTTCCCATGGCCGTTCCCAAAATTTGTAGGTTAAAGTAGTCATCATGCCAGATGTAGTTATTGTGCAAAATGAAGTCTATATTGTCCATAATGAAGTTTATTTGAGCCCTGCTATTATAAAAATACAATTTCAAATAATAAACCATATCAAATATGATGTGCCTTTAATCTAGGTAGTTACCAAGATGTGTGTATGAATACACATGTAACATAGAAACATAGAATTTGATTGCAGATAAGAACCACTTGGCCCATCTAGTCTGCTCCTTTTTTTATCCTTTAGGTAATCTCAACCCTTTTTGATCCTTATTTCTGTGTAAGGATATCCTTATGCCTATCCCAAGCATGTTTAAATTGCTCTACAGTCTTAGCCTCTACCACCTCTGATGGGAGGCTATTCCACTTATCCACTACCCTTTCTGTGAAGTAATTTTTCCTTAAATTTCCCCTGAACCTCCCCCCTCCATTTTCAGTGCATGTCCTCGAGTTCTATTACTTCTCTTCCTTTGAAGAATGTTTCCCTCCTGAACTTTGTTAAAACCTTTGGTATATTTGAAAGTTTCTATCATGTCCCCCCCTTTCCCTTCTCTCCTCCAAACTATACATGTTAAGATCTTTTAGCCTTTCCGGGTAAGTTTTGTGATGTAGGCCATGCACCATTGTAGTTGCCCTTCTTTGTATACTCTCTAATGTATTTATATCCTTCTTGAGATATGGTCTCCAGAACTGGACAGTATTCCAGATGAGGCCGTATCAATGACCTATACAGTGGCATTATTACTTATTTCTTCCTGCTACTAATTCCTCTCCCTATACAACCAAGCATCTGACTTGCCTTTCTCATTGCTTTGTTGCATTGCTTTCCTACCTTTAAGTCACTTGAAATAGTGACTCCTAAATTCCTTTCCTCCTCAGTAGTTTCCATTATAGTACCCTTGATACTATAATTAGCCTTTGGGTTTTTGAGACCCAGGTGCATGTACTGTGATTACCCCTCACTGTGTTGTTTCCTTTAGATGCAAACAAAGACAAAATAACTTGCACTCTACAGGTCCTGTCAGACAATGTGGCTCTTCCTGCTGACCAATTTATCATAATTAAATGTACAGTCAGATTGACAATCTGCTCTGGACTTCCAGACTTCATTACCAGTCTTATGCAACTTCCTCTTCTGTATGGACAGACTAGTACATCAAAAGACCTAACAAAAGCTATTAGTGTTATTGGAGTGTCTTGATCAAAGTTTCCATTTGTGAAGGCATATTTAAATTGGACATCCTGCAACAATATTCTTCTGAATGTAATTAAACAACTTAGTACCACATGAAAACTATAACTGGTAATATGGTAATATCGATAATCTCTACCTAATCCTATGACACTTCACAAGCCACTAGAATAAATGTCCATCTTTACGCTGGTAAAACTCATAAACTAAGCAGAAAAGTACTGTACTGGTCCTTCCAATTAAACAAAGCGGATCTGGTGCATTCACTACCTTACACTCCAAAAGATGGAAAGGGGAAGGCAAGGTGTGTGCAAATGTACAGCAAATGCACTAAAGGGTATTGCAAACTCAGGTAAACTTGAATGTCTATGTGTGTCAGTATTCATATCTCTTGCTGGCACCTTAGGGCTGGTGTCTGTGGGCCGTACTCTACTGTTAAGCAAACTTCAGCACTCGGGCATAGGAACACATATATTTTACTAATTTCCTTCCCATTTATCAACAAAATCCCAGTTTGTGTAAACATCTGCTCCAACTGTTGTTACCTTGATGTCACATGTGAGATTCCTGAAAGCTTTTTTCTCCAGCTAATCTTTTCATACTTATGAACAACATTCCCACAGCCTATAGATAAGATTTTTTGTGTTGTACACACCTTGAATTTTGCTGGGATTTTAAATCTCTCAGCTGGAACACTGGATACCTCCATCTAAATAATTTTGCACACTGATATAACAAACTTTAAACTTAATCTACTGATTACCAAACATGCATTATTCCAAATTTACTAACAAACAAACATATACTGTAAAGTGTATTACATATAATTAGCTGACTGCTATACACGTAAAGTGATTTAAACCTACATTATAGATTACAGCAAACTCCAACACTTAGGGCTGAAACACACACTCCGGTTTTTCCCGGATGGCAAAAAGCCGGACAAACTTTGTCCGGCTTTTTGCCATCCGGGAGAAACCGGCAGTGTCTATCACACAGGACGGCTTTGAGCCGTGTGTGATGCTGTGCGCATGCGCAGCATCAGACACGGCTTCAGAAAAAAACGTTGTGTGTGAAAGCTCCCCTTCACACACATGGTTTACTGGCTCCAAAGACGGCCCGGCGGCCGCCCGGCCGCCGGACCTTCCAGTGGTGAGACCCGGCTGCAACCCGGCAGCCGGGCCGGGGCCGTGCAGTATGAAGGGACCCTACCCCTCACACTGTTAACTACAATGCCGGCACGGGAAAAAGCCGTCCGGCTTTTTCCCGGCCGGCAAAAACCGGGTAGTGTGTTTCAGCCCTTACTGTGTGCAAATATAAATGAATTGCTACAGATGCATCCTTATACACCTAGCCTCAATATGCCACATGGGGCGAGATGGCTGATGTGAGCGGCAATGTCTTTTTTTCAAATGTGCGTCAGAGTCGCAATGCGACATACTGTAACAGAACCGCTTCACAAGACTGTGCTGATTAATTTGATATGCAACTCTTATATATCTGTGTACAACTGTGTCCGCTGCACACAGATATACAAGTGTTGCATATCATATGAATCAGTACAGTCTTGTGAAGTGAGTTTTCACATCGCATTGTGAATTAGGGGTCTATTTACTAAGCCTTGGATGGAGATAAAGTGGACGGAGATAAAGTAGCAGCCAATCAGCCCTTAACTGCCATGTTACAGGCTGTGTTTGAAAAATGACAGGAGCTGATTGGCTGGCACTTTATCTCCATACGAGGCTTTAGTACCACCTATTTAGATGCATATTTTCACAAAAAGATGTGAAAAAGACGCTTGATCCAAGGCGAGTCATTCAGTACCTTGCGGCCAGGAAGGAATGTTTAGAACTGCAGAGGCAGAGTACGAGGGAACATCTGTATATTACTTAATCCTTACACTTCATTTGGTTGTCATGAAGGGGATCCGGTCTGAAGATCGACAGTGTCTAGGTCGACAATGTTTAGGTCGACCACTATAGGTCGACAGTCACTAGGTCGACAGGGTTTCTAGGTCGACATGTGCTAGGTCGACAGGTCTAAAGGTCGACATGAGTTTTTCACATTTTTAATTTTTTCATTTTTTCATACTTAACGATCCACGTGGACTACGATTGGAACGGTAAAGTGTGCCGAGCGAAGCGGTAGCGGAGTGAAGGCACCATGCCCGAAGCATGGCGAGCGAAGCGAGCCATGCGAGGGGACGCGGTACACCAATTTGGGATCCCGGTCACTTTACGAAGAAAACGACACAAAAAAATAAATAAATCCTCATGTCGACCTTTAGACCTGTCGACCTAGAAATCCTGTTGACCTTCCATCCATGTCGACCTAGTGACTGTCGACCTATAGTGGTCGACCTAAACATTGTCGACCTAGATACTGTCGATAAAACGAACCACACCCGTCATGAAGATACCCTTACATCCAAAATGAATTATTTCTTCTTTTGCTCTGTAGAAACAAACTCAAATCTGTTGAATAGTAAATACTGTGTTTGGGGCTCACGAAAATGTCCATCTATTTAAAACATGACAGAAGTTTGGAAAATGTTACCCATCAATGTCCATCAATTTCCAGTGTAAATATTATAAGAGTCATCAATTTAGCTGGAACTGCTGACAAAACCCTACACAAGAAAAAAATGCTGCAGTTTAGAAGTGCTGCATCGATCTTTACATAATGGATCTCCCCTTAGTCTCTAATACACAAATTAAGGCACAGTAAAATATATGCAAGTGTGATTTCTTTGCATGGCTGGCCTGCTTGAAAACAAACTATTTAGAACTGAGAATGTCTTTACAAGTTGCATAACAAGTTTGAATAAAATAATTCTGCATAATTTTTCCTAACTTAGTAATTTCCTATGGCAAAAGGCAGGGGGAGGGGGGGGATTCCAGTTGCCTGGACAGAGGGGGTCATTCCGACTTGATCGCATGCTAGCTATTTTTTGCAGCGCTGCGATCAGGTCAAAACTTGGCAAAACTGTGCATACATATGCACCGCAATGCGCAGGCGCTTCGTACGGGTACAAAGCGTATCGGTGCTGGGCGATGGAAGAATCCATTCGCACAGCCGATCGCAAGAAGATTGACAGGAAGAAGGCGTTTATGGGTGTCAACTGACCATTTTCAGGGAGTGGTTGGAAAAACGCAGGTGTTTCCATGCGTTTGCATGGCGGGTGTCTGTCAATTCTGGGATCGGACAGGCTGAAGTGATTGCAAGGGCTGAGTAAGTCCAGACCTACTCAGAAACTGCACAAACTGTTTTTGTACCGCTCGGCTGCACAAGCGTTTGCACACTTGCAAAGCGAAAATACACTCCCCCACAGGCGGCGACTATCTGATCGCAGCGCTGCAAAAAATAGCTAGCGGGCAATCAACTCGGAATGACCCCCAGAGGCCACTACATGCACTATAAAGGTTAGAATGAAGCTGCTGCACATGCCCAGTGGCAAGTGTGTGTGTGTGTGTGTGTGTGTGTGTGCGTGCGTGTGTGTGTGTGTGTGTGTGTGTGTGTGGGGGGGGGGGGGGGATTTGAGTTCTCAATCATCGCACCAGAGTTTCACTGTGATCATTGGGTCTGCATATGTCTGGAGTACTGTATTACATACACTCACTGTGTTTAGGTCAGACTATAGCTTGTTACATGCTAATTATGCGACCTTTATGAGCTGGCAACCAACGCTCTAAAATCAAACATATGGAACCCTCCTCCACAAAATCCTGTTCATGCCCCTGTATAAGAAAAGCTGAATGAAAGACTTATTGTAGGTCCTGACTGAAAAACATCTGCCCTGTGTGGACATAACTCCCAACTTTTCAGGTAACCAGGAAAATCTTATGTCACATCCAATGTGCAAATATTTTTCTTGCAAGATCCCACCTCCTTACTTGCAGAACAAACCAATATCACTACTAAGGGAACAGTGTATCAAACCTTTGGGAGAGCTGAAGTGGGGATGAGAACAGAGCAACCAACCAATCAGTTCTAATGGGCATGTCCTGAACTGTGCTAGATAAATGACAGTTATTGTAGAAGCTTATTAGTTGCTCTGCTCAACTTCTTCACTTTATCTCTCTAACAGGTTTGATACATCTCCCCCCCAAAAAAAGGTCACTATTCGGAGCATGCCTATATATTATCTGTGTGAAAAATAAAAAATTTAGGGGGAGATACAGTATATCAAACCTTCTAAAGAGGATACGTGGAGGTGTATTGCCCATAGCAACCACACAGATTTTAGATGTATGGCCCAAGTTATGTGGGCCATGCACTTAAGGGGCAATCCCTGATGCCGATCCAACAGCAATCTGATTTAACAATTGGTGGACTCCGATAATCTGAAATTTTTCACCGGATATGCAATATTGAGCATGTGAAACATGGTATCCGAATGATTGGTCGGCAGCGTCTAGGTCGACAATCAATAGGTTGACCCCATATGGTCAACACACATTAGGTCGACATGAACAGAAGGTCGACAGCTAAAAGGTCAACTGTGTCTAAGGTCAACAGGTACAAAAGTTCAACATGACAATGGTCGACACATCTATGGTCAATACAAATTTTTATTTTTTTACTTTTTTCATACTCCATACCACCCACGTGGACTAGGACTGGGAATAGTAACCATGTCCAAAGCATCATGAGTAAAGTAGTACACTTATTGGGGTGTTAGAGTGTGAAAAATACATTAAAAAACCTAAGAAAAAGTTGTGTTGACCTCTTTTGTTTTGACCATTTTCATGTTGACCTTTTTTCTTATCATCCTTTCTTTACCTGCCGACCATAGACAGCGTTGACCTTTTACATGTCGACTTATTTATCCTGTCGACCATTTGTCCCAGTCAACCTTGTCCATGTTGACCATGTGAGGTCGCTCTATTGACTGCCAACCTAATTTGGCCCGACCAAATGATCCACACCCCGGACCACTGACTCACTGATTCCAATAATTTTTTGGGTCGGAATCAGTGAATCAAGATTGTCCAACATGATGGATTTTGCCGATCACTCAACCGAGGCATTGGCAGAATGGGAAATTGCCACAAAAGATGCCCGATGAATGGGCCCAGGGCTGCCATCAGAAATTGTGGGACCCAGGGCTGACAAGATAGGCAGCCCCCCCAAATAAATAACCCCCCAAAAATAAATAAATAAATAAATAAATATGGGCCCCTTAAGTTAGAAGCTCTGCTCAGCGTAAACTCATAAAGGTGGATAAACAGGTACAACGAGTGATGGCAAAAGATAGTTTGTTATTAATTATTTTTCAATGGCTTTTGACACCTAAACGTTTTAGACATGTATGTTACCTGAAACAAATACACGTAAAATAATAAAAATACTATTACTAAATAAATAAAAATACATTGAAGCTAGCATTTATAAATTGCGCGTATTCATTCTCCAGCCATCTGCAGAGTTTGCTTATAAATGATATTCAAAACCATGCTACATATTACCGGTAATAAAATCAGAGGTTCTAGGTAGACCTAACCTGACGTCATCCAGATAGCTTAGCCCTACGAATGCTTCTGGAACTGAAGAGAACTACTGTATGAGCTTTAAATAAAGTTATAAAACAACTTCCAGCAATAGACCCTCACTGCAAACCTTTCATTTTATATTTATGTGAAATAAGGCATGCTGTGTGGAGTTGTAAGTTCAAAGGCGTACTGCTTTTTTTTTATATCATAGGTTATACGTTGATTTTTTTTGGGGTAGGCTGGAAGGGTTTTGAAGCACACATAACATGCTGCTTTTATTTGTGACTTACTCTGACAGTCTGACAGTTAACGGCCTTAAAGTAGCTGAATTATATGACTTTCAACATATGTACTGTATTCATTCTTTTTTTAGCTCCTTTTTTTCTCCCCTTAAATTACAATTGCAAAGTGAGCAAGTGAAACAACTTTACGTTTTAGTCCACATGAATCTCGTTAGCATTTAAGCTTATTTGCATAACAACAAGGAGTAGGCAGTACATCAAACTTTGCTTGAAAAGTCGGTTCATTACTTATCTGGAAAAATAATGCTATCAAGAGGGAGCCATTTATAACTAATAAATCAAACCCTGGGAGTCGTAACCCTAATGCATTTTATTCTTATTTCATTATATAGCTATGTCCGTTTGTGCATAATTATCAGCTGTGCTGTTCTGATCTACGGACTACAAAAGGGAAAAAAATTACTTCTCGCACGGCCTAATTGCTGCTGAGATGTTTTTAATAATAATACCAAATCAAGGCATAGAAATTGAAGAAAATCTCATTATACCATTTTTTTCTAGGGGATTAGAAAATATGTATTGTGAAGGAAAAATACGGTGAAGGTTTCGAATAAAAAACTTATTTTGGGTTAATGTAAATATATTAAATCTTAAAGTGGAACTGTTAAAATAGGGGCAGATGTATTAA
This sequence comes from Pseudophryne corroboree, assembly GCF_028390025.1. Classification (NCBI taxonomy): domain Eukaryota; kingdom Metazoa; phylum Chordata; class Amphibia; order Anura; family Myobatrachidae; genus Pseudophryne; species Pseudophryne corroboree. Next base: position 808,971,446 of record NC_086448.1, read on the forward strand.
GCATGGATAAGTGATAAAGCAGTGATAAGTGGAAGGTGATAACATGTGTGATTTTTCCAGATTTCAGAATATTTAAATACTGTACCCGTAAGGATGCTGAACCGGAGACACGCTGAAGGGATCCTGGTGGCAGCCAGGCTTGCTGAAGGATGCACCGGGACAATCTGCGGGGTTTCTGGAGAACAGCCAGGCTTGCTGAAGGATGCACCGGGACAATCTGCGGGGCTTCTGGAGAACAGCCAGGCTTGCTGAAGGATGCACCGGGACAATCTGCGGGGCTTCTGGAGAACAGCCAGGCTTGCTGAAGGATGCACCGGGACAATCTGCGGGGCTTCTGGAGAACAGCCAGGCTTGCTGAAGGATGCACCGGGACAATCTGCGGGGCTTCTGGAGAACAGCCAGGCTTGCTGAATTTGTGCCAGGACAGTCTGTCGTGGTCCTTGGGGGATAGTCAGGTTTGCTGAAGAACGTACCACGGACACTCTGCAGGCATCCCGGGGGGATAGCCGAACTTGCCTGATGATGCGCCAGCACATTCTGCGGGGTCTTGGAGGACAGGCGGACTTGCTGGAGGAAGTTCAGGACACTCTGCTTGCTGAATGACAGACCGGCACAGTCTGTGGAGATCCTGGGGGCATCCTGCTTGCTGGAGGACATGCCGGCACACTCTGTAGGGGTCCTGAGGAACAGCCGGGCTTGCTGGAGGATGCACCGGGGACACTCTCCTGGGATCCTGGGAGCAGCCTGCTTTTTGGAGGACACACTGGGGAGACTTTGCTGTGTCTCAGATTCCAGGTTTGATGACGTCACGGATGCCCTAAAATATTCTAATACAGGGAAAGTTCACAGCTGAAAAACAAAAAACAAAACAAAACCATAAAACATAAAATGAGCATGTCAGACAATCCCTTTAACTACTGGGAGGAAAAAAGGCAATTTGGAGCCCTCTGTACAGTACATTGGGGGTCATTCCAAGTTGATCACACACTGCCGATTTTCGCAGCGCAGCGATCAGGTTACCACTGCGCATGCGTATGCACCGCAATACGCATGCGCGTCGTACGGGTACAAACAGCATTGCTGCTGTGCAAGGCTTCTAGCGACGATTTCATTCGCACAGCTGCTCACAAGGAGATTGACAGGAAGAGGGCGTTTATGGGTGTCAACTGACCGTTTTCTCGGAGTGTTAGGGAAAACGCAGGCGTGTCCAGGCGTTTGCAGGGTGGGGTGTCTGACGTCAATTCCGGGACAGGACAGGCTGACGTGATCAGACCTACTCAGAAACTGCACAAAACTTTTTTGTCCCGCTCGGCTGCACATGCGATCGCACACTTGTGAAGCGAAAATACACTCCCCCGTGGGCGGCGACTATACGTTTGCACGGCTGCAAAAAGTAGCTAGCGAGCGATCAACTCGGAATGAGGGCCATTGTCCAAACCCACTTTGCTTTACTGAAGCTGCCCACCCTCCAGTGTTTACTGTTTTCAGCACAGCCGGTAACCCTGTGAGTTATCGGCATAGCAGGCTACTTCCTCAAAATGTGGAAAAGATGATGTTCATAAAAATGAACTACAAATTCTATATGGAAGAATTTCCTGCCAAATACGTCAAAGTACTGAGACTTCTGTAATGGTGGATTCCTGCGGGGATGAGTTCATTTGTGTGATGATGATGTTAACAGTGATGAGGGTGAGCATGACCACATCTTGCCACTGTAAAGAAGAGACCATTAACAAAACAACACTGTTAGCTGCCTTAAGCCAACTGGTAGTTTGTTTTGTGTGGGCCCAAAGAAACCAAGCACTTGAGCCACAAAAGTGTCCGTCCCTGACACTGAATTGCCTGGTTTGTTAAACTGTGCATGTTCTTTTTAATGTCTAACATAAGAGTGGGTGGGAGGGCCTAAGGACAATTACATCTTTCACCACTTTTCATTTCCATCCACTGCTGTGTGGCAATATTTCATAGATGTGCTATAAACTGTCGTGTGTTTGTGCCGCTGCTCTGTCACTTAGTAACCAGCCAGCTCCCTGCTGCCTTTAGCCAATATTGGTGAAAGCAATATTGTGAGCTGTGAAGGTGGTCAAAATTGATTGGAAATGATGAGAAATTAATGTTATTGAGGTTAATAATACTGTAAGAACAAAAACGGGCCCAAATTACATGATTTTAGCTGTTTTAAGCATTTTTTGAAAATAAATATAAATCCAGAACCAAATCCAGGGCACATGAGAGTGATTTTAACCAAAACACGAAATAAATACAGATCCAAAACCAAAACATTGGGGATGATACACATCTTTACTAAACTGGACACCTGACTGCAGCCAGCTGTGCTTTCGCATCTGCCCCCCCACCCCCAGCTCGGTCCTTTGCCAGTGATGCAGTGGTCTCTGACTGCCAACAGGCCAATCATGCCCCAGAATGTCATGTGAACAGTACTCTGGACTACGTTTTAAGTATCCCCCGTGAGCCCTGTTAGGCTGACCATCTGTCCCCCTGACCCAAACACCCCCACTCTTTACATGTGTGCATGGAGATAATGGGGGAGGAGTGGTCTCTTAGGACATAATGCCACTGGGAATCTTCCAAGGCTGGGAGATCTAATTTCTTAGGGGAGTGGGAGGTATTTTTACAATGGGCGCCTATAGAAACTGGGAGGTGTGACATATAATAATTAAATATATTTAAAAAAAATATGCTTTTCATTTAATTACATTTTTGGTAAGACAATTTCTGAGCAGTTTTTGAAAAAAGATATTAGTCAGTTAAGTGTCTCACAGACTGAGGATTTAGGTGACTAAAAGGGGGAGATGTACTAAGCAGTGTAAAGAGTGGAGAAGTGAGCCAGTGGAGAAGTTGCTCATGGCAACCAATCAGCATTGAAGTAACATTTATAATTTGCATACTATAAAATTATACAGAACTGCTGATTGGTTGCTATGGGCAACTTCTCCACTGGTTCACATTTACACTCTTTTCACTGCTTAGTACATCTACCCAAACTCGTTGAATTACTCCATGGAACTCAGTGCCTTGAGTGCCGAGCTTTTTGTATCATTGAGCACTGAGCCCCTGTGTCTGTGTAATGAAGGACTAGAACTCAGCCTACTTATTAAGTTTCATATATTCAGACACACGTTTTTGACCTAGATTAATTTGATACAATTTTAATCAATATTTTTTAAATAACTGTAGGGGTGGGGCAGACTCAATTAGCTACAGGTTGTGTTGACTCGTCTGTTCTTCCAAGTAAAGTTCTTGGAGCTATTCAGTTAGTGACCTGTGATCAACCCCCAAGCTACCACAAAGGGAGCAGTTAGCACCTGTTTCTGCTTGCGTCGGAAATATGCACTGACCTCCGGGCTGCTCGTGGGTTGATCACTGGTCTCTATTTGAGACCCAGACGTTTTACATTTGCATTACTACATCCCACCTATAGACAGAAGTGACTGCTGAAAACAAATATATACTGAATGAAAATTGTAGTTTCGTGCCACTAGATATCCCTACTGTCATATTTATATTAAAAATATTTAACCACTTCAAATTTTAAATGTCATCCAGTTTAATAAAAATGAGTCGTCCAATTTGATGACATAAATGAGAATTCATTGCGTTCAAGTAATAGTAATTATTTAATAAATACTTACTATGGTGTTTTGGTGAATTGGGAATCTACGGATCACAAGTTGTTCTACATGTTTAGTGGTCAGTTTTAGATCTCTCTTAATCAATGATATTTTATTGTGTTGTTGGTGTCTCTTATAATGATTCTTTAGAAAGATCCTCAGTCTTTTTTTTTTTTTTTAAACAACGATTTCTTTATTATTTTAAGAAATTGGCATGACAGCGTATACAAGTACAAAGGGTACACCGATGAAGACATTACAAGTAAATAGGTATAACAATATATCAATATATCAGTTTTGACGGGGAAAAATGTAGTTCCCACCTAAGGGAGTCAAAGGCAAAAGAAAGAGGAAATATAGTAACTAAGCATAACCATCAATATATGGTAGAACTTTTCCTATGTGGAAGGGATATTTGACCAGAATGAACCCTTCATCCGTAGTAAAGCTAATGAACGTGTAATAAGTCTGGAAACATATACTTTTGTAAGTAACCATGTCTAACTGAGCTTAATTATAAAAAGCCCACATCGCTGTTCCCAGCCCAAAAAACACATATAGAAATAAAACAAAAATAAATAAGGTAAAATAAGAGTAAGAGCTAGTAACAGATAAAATATTACCAGAGTAAAACTACAAACCAGGATATGGGGAGGGGTTGGAAGGGGGATAGGGGGAGTAGATATTCACGACATCAGGTAGATATCTTTAAGAAAGCTCTCTGTTAGACCTGAACCTAGATCGATACAAAACATATTATCATATTGGGTAGCCTCCGTCAGAGGATTGAAGGATTAGGTCACGTGGCTGTATCTAAGTGAGGTTACGTAGGAGTTGCCATTCTGTGTTTTCGAAAATCGCCATAATGGTATTTTGAGTGGGGAGATCCAAAGAAGAGATAAAAGATTCCCATTTCGAATGAAATTTCTCTACATTCTTATTTAAATCTGGGAAGGTATCCCTCCTATCAAAATACATTAATTGAAGCAATTTTTGTCTGACTTCCAATATGGATGGAGTAGACTTGGATATCCAATGAACTAAGATGATCTTCTTGGCTACTGTGACTATAATCGATAGTAAAGGCAAAATGAATAATTTACGAGTACCCAGGGCCCAACCCCTAAAATCAGCTAAAAGACAAGCAGAGGGATTTGGAAGAAGGTGGAGATTGAACAGAGAGTTTATGTAATTAATTAATTTGCACCAAAAGCATTTAATCTTCCCACAAGACCACATACAATGGAAGAAATCTGCCTTAGAGGCACAGCATTTCAGACAGGAGCCATCATTTTCAGGGAACATGCGGGCCCTCTGAAATGGAGAAACATATGCTCTGTGTAGAGTTTTTAAATGTACTTCTTGTAAATATGAGGATTTCAAATGCTTCAGTGTGGTTTCGAAATGAATAACAATATCATCGGAAGTGTGTATTGTCCCTATATCAGATTGCCATGCTTTCAAAAGCTTAGACCATGCCAATGAGGTAGAATTAGGGGAAAGAAGAGAATAAAGCATTCTAATATGGTAAGGCCTAGAATTTAGTGCCTTAAATAAACTGTTTAGAGGATCCGTGGAAAGAACAAAGCGCGTGGAGGGAGTCAGGGACATTGCATAGTGTCTAGATTGTAAATACATAAAGAAGTTCCGGTCAGAAAGTTGATATGTAAGTTTTAGTTCTGAATAGGGAAGCAGGAGGCCTCCTGGGTCAAAGATTTGTGAAGTTAAAAATAGACCTTTCTGTTTCCAATTCAGATACTCAGCATTTGTCAGCGAGGGAGGGAATGAGGGATTTCCCCATAGTGGGACATAGGGAGATGAGAGGTGGTTTCTGAGTAATTTTTTGTTAATGGACTTCCATGCCAAATAAACATCGTGAAACATTATGTTCTGTAGGATGGTGGGTGGGATGTCTCCTTGTTTAGAGTGAAGTAAGGCACTAGGAGCAAATGGAGAGAAGATGGCGCAATCTAATGCTAGGTCGGTGTAAGTGGAAGAATTCAATAACCAATCATTAATAACCCTGAATTGAACAGAGAGGAAGTATCTATGAAGATTGGGAGCATTCATTCCTCCTTTGGAGCGGGAAGATTGAAGTTTGTCTAGAGCAATTCTAGAGCGTTTTTGCTTCCATAAGAAGCGGGAAGTAAGACTATCAAATTTGGAGAAATCTGATTTGGAGAGTCCAATGGGGAGCATTTGCAGGGCATAAAAAATTTTCGGAAAAATAATACTTTTAACAATTGCTAGACGGCCAAGGAGGGAAAGGGGAAGATTCATCCAAGACTCATATAGGGTCGATATCTTCGTTAGGATTGGGGAAAAATTCAGTTTATATAAGGAAGAGAGGTCAGAGGGAATGTGGACACCCAGATATTTAATACTGTCAACTGTAGTAAAATGGGATTGCGTTAAGGAAGAAGGAGGGTTGGTCAATCGGGGACTAGATAAAGTAAGTAGTTCAGACTTGGCAATGTTAATTCTGAAGCCCGCCACACTCCCAAAAGAATGTATCAGAGACATTACGTTGGGGATTGTAGTTTCAGGTCGGGACAGAAATAGTAACATATCGTCGGCGAAAAGAGCCGTCTTTAAAACAACATCACCAATTCGAACGCCTTCAATCAGTGAAGAGTTGCGGATAGAAACCACAAGGGGTTCAATTGCCAGTGCAAACAGCAAGGGAGAGAGTGGACACCCCTGCCTTGTGCCTTTATGTATGGTGAACGGAGTAGAAGAGTAACCATTACATATGAGTTGGGATTTAGGGGAGGTATATAAGGTTTTTAGTAGCAAAATAAATGAGGTAGGGTAACCAAATTTCTCTAGAGTCAAAAATAGATGAGGCCATGTTATAAGGTCAAAGGCCTTTTCTGCATCTAAAGTTAAAACTACATTGTGAGGGGAATCTCGAGTGTCAGTAACCAACAAATGTTGAATTGTAGCCAACACCCGTCTAACATTCCGGACAGAGTGACGTCCACAAATGAAACCTGTTTGATCAGGATGTATGACATGTGGTAGAGAGAACTTCAATCTGTCGGCCAGAATTTTTGTTGAAATTTTGTAATCTAAATTTAGGAGGGAAATGGGACGGTATGATGCAGGGTTAGAAAGGTCTTTACCTTGTTTTGGGAGTACCTTGATGATGGCCGAATTAAAATGAAGGGGAATCGTATTAGTGGTTATTATATGATTGTAGAAGGCAGTCAGATATGTGGCTATTCTTGGAGCTAGGTGTTTATAAAATTCTCCTGACAATCCATCGGGACCAGGGGCCTTGGAGGGTTTTAATTTAGAAATCACCTGTTGAACTTCTTCACAAGTAATCGGGGACATCAAAGATGGAAAATCATCTGTTGAAAATTGTGGGAGGACCGGGAATTCCCAAGCCGAAGATAGGGACTGAGTGGTGAAAGGAGATGAGGTCAAGGTAGGATGGGGAGAATACAGTTTTTCATAGTATACTTTCATTATATCTGATATTTGTTGAGGGTCTGTGGTAAATGTTCCTTCAGCTGTCAATAGCGGGTGTACTGTCATGGGAGTAAAAGTACCTTTTAAGAGATTCGTGAGCATTTTGCCCGTTTTATTGCCAAATTTGTGGAATTTATAGTCAATTTTAAATTTGTATTTATCGCCCATAGATGTTAATAGTTCATTGAAGTGTAATTTTTGTGTGAGATAAACATGTTTGTTAGCAGGGGATGGAGTCAGAGTATAGGATTGGTATGCATTTGTAAGGGCTTGTTGAGCAGATATATAGGACTGTGCATATTTTCTTTTAAGTGCTGAGGTATAAGAGAGAATTTCCCCGCGTAAAACCGTCTTAGAGGCCAACCAAAAGAGGGACGGGTCAGAATTTGCGTATGACTCATTATTATGAGAGTAATTATCCCAGGCAGCATCCAACATATCACCAAATTTGGAGGACGTCATCAAGTGAGATGGGAATCTCCATTGGGGGGGTGTTCTGAATGCAGGTCTTATGAGTAATGAGAACCAAATCAAGGCATGGTCGGAGATCGCTATTGATTCAATATCCGAGTCCGTGACGTTTGGGAATAATTGGTGGGAAATAAAAGTGTAATCAATACGTGACAGAGTACCGTGTGCAGCAGAAAGGCAAGTATAATTTTTTTCCGTAGGGTGTAGGGCTCTCCAAATATCTACTAAAGTTAGAGACGAACATAGGTGCGAGATACCTATTTTGGGGGGGTGAGGAGGGGTTCCAGAGGAGTATGAGCGGTCTAAATGGGGAGATGTGATCAAGTTGAAATCCCCACACATTACCAGGTTATTATGAGCATGAGGAACGAGTTTAGAAATCAACTGTTGGAAAAATGCTTTGCTATAAGCGTTGGGTGCGTATACATTGCAAAGGGTGTATGGGATATTATATAAAGTGAGTTCGACAAGGAGAAATCTACCATCAGGGTCTGCATCAATTCGTGTTACCACGACTGGTATATTGCGTTTAGCAAGTATGACTACTCCACGTGCTTTGGAGGTAAATGGTGCGTCCGCAATCAGGGACCACTGAAGCATTTGAAGTTTAAGCGTTTCTATATGGGTGAGATGTGATTCTTGTAGGAAGATAATATCTATATTTTGTTTGTTCAAATAGTGAAGGATTTTACGTCTCTTCTGTGGAGAGTTTATCCCCCCAACATTAAGGGAACCTATTGTGATTTCAGTCATTTAGGATATAAAAATTAGTAATAATGAGTAGTTGAGAGCAATCAGTAAGCGAAAAACTAGTACATGCATATCTACATGGAGTGGGGAGAGGAGGGGGAGGGACATAGGTAAAACAAAACAAAATAAAGGTAGACCAAGACAGGCAGTGAATGATGTCTGTATAATACAGACCGAAATCCGGTAAACAAATTGCTAATAACAATAAACACTAGTACTGTGGAGTGTCGACATAGTGCTCCTGCCGGCAACACCACCATGTATCAATAGTTATATGAATAGAGACCAATAGTTAAAGGGCCGTAGCCATAACATCAAAATTGTAAAAGGACATTTATGTCAGGCTTGTGTGTATAAACATAAAGCAGCAGCCAACTATAATAGGGGCAAAATGCAGATAGGTTATATTATCATTAAGGCAGACAGATCCCTTCCAGATATAGTCCTGCGATACAAGAAAATGTGACAGTAGGATTGCGTCGTGGGCATCTAGCGCTTGTCACATCGCAGTGGAAAATCTGTCCTGCAGTGAGTTATACAGTCGGGGAATCTCAAATCGACCATCTATCATAAACTTCGTCAGGGAAAGTAGATTTATGTAGAAGGAGTTAGGGGAGGAGCGTCTGAGATGTCCTCTTGAATTCCTGAGGCTTCATCATGAAGATAGGCCATGGCATCATCAGGAGAGGTGAAATCCATTGGTTTATCTCCCCCGTAAATTCTGAGCTTTGCAGGGTACATCAATGAGAATTTGCGTTTGTCCTGAACTAATTTAGAGCACACTGGATTAAAAGCTTTTCTAGCCCTGGTCAGCTCAGCAGAGAAATCCTGGAATATAAACAAACGTGAGTTTTCCCACATCACGGATCTTTGTTTTCGGGAGGCTGTCCAGAAAGCCGTCTTGTGCAGATAGTTAAGGCAGCGAAATAATGTGACCCGCGGGCGACTGCCGGGGGTGCGTGGGGGGGGGCCACTCTATGTACCCTCTCGATTACGAGATCCTTGCAGGTGTCAGAGATATCTAAAAGGGACGGCAGGGTGGTCTGCACGAATGCAACTAACTCAGCTCCTTTAATAGACTCAGGCAGACCAACTAATCTAATATTGTTCCGTCGCGAGCGATTTTCCGCGTCCTCTAGACGGTTCCATAACTGATGATTTTCTTTTTGTAAGCGGAGAATGGAGCACTGGGTTGACGCCATATCATGGCTTAAGACCCCAATCTGATTGTCATGTACAGACACCTTGTGAGTGAGGTGCTGCAGCTGCTGTGTAATGTCAGCCACAGCTTTAGATAACAAGGGGCCCATGGTGCTTGTGATTGCGGCTGCCAGATCAGAGTGTGTGATAGGGGCGTCTGATGTGTGACTGACCTGAGGAGGGTCCTTCTGGAACAGTTCAGTGGCCGTTTTCTTAGCCGCGGGAGACGCCGGCGGGGTGCTGTTACTCGGCGCCATATTGGGGTTGGCACGTTTCTTCTCCTGTTTGGTCGGCTGCGGGAGAGCAGAGGGCTTCGGTGCGGCCCCGGAGGCCAGGTATTTATCCATACTGTGGCGGCCACTGATAGTGTAGCGAGGAGGTCTCTGTGGAAGCCGTGAAAACGGCTTTTAAAAGCTATATGGTGTCCCGATGCACGGAGCGATGCTGGGAGCACACCTCACAGCATCAAGCCGGAACTGGAAGTCAGATCCTCAGTCTTTCTCAAAGCATTACATGATTTGCTCTGGTCCTCTGTAGCGGCTACAATTCCTAAGTCTCATTAATTAATCGGTGCCAGAAATTAATTTTGGTGATCGTTATTAAACTGTCTAGCATAAATGGGGTATGGGTCTGGGGTATGGGTCGTTGGGTTGACCACACTTAGGTCGACAGTCATTAGGTTGACCACTATTGGTCGGCATACAGTAAGTCGACAGTGTTGCTAGGTCGACATGGTCTATAGGTCGACGTGTGCAAGGTCGACATGAAAAAAGGTCGACATGAGGGTTTTTTAAAACGTTTTTTGGTGTTGTGTTTTTAGTAGATTGTCAGGGAACCCCAATTAGTGCACCATGTCCCCTTGCAAGGTGCCTCGCTATGCTACCGCTGCGCTTGGCACAGGTAACCATTCCCAATTGTAGTCCACGTGCATCATAAAGTAGGAAAAAGTAGGAAAAATGAAAAAAAAATTTGAAAAACTCATGTCGCCCTTTTTTCATGTCGACCTAGCACGTGTTGACCTATAGACCATGTCGACGTAGCAACCCTGTCAACCTGCTGCATGTCGACCAATAGTGGTCGACCTAATGACTGTCGACCTAATGACTGTCGACCTAACGACCGTATCCCCATAAATGTACCGTCCTAGCCATGTTTACTATATCTGTGATTGCTCATAAACGTAAATGTTGGAATATGTACAGATTGATAAACTTGCCGTGCAAAAATGTGACTGACATTTAATTATTTATCTATTGTCAAAAGTAACAATATGTAATTAGGAGGCTTTGATTGAGTCTTTAATTCTCTATTATGATTACATATTTTCAGTTACGATGAAAGACGCTAGAAACTCATAGAAAAAAGTGCGTCTTCAGTAGAGATGAGCGGGTTCGGTTTCTCTGAATCCGAACCCGCACGAACTTCATGTTTTTTTTCACGGGTCCGAGCGACTCGGATCTTCCCGCCTTGCTCGGTTAACCCGAGCGCGCCCGAACGTCATCATGACGCTGTCGGATTCTCGCGAGACTCGGATTCTATATAAGGAGCCGCGCGTCGCCGCCATTTTCACACGTGCATTGAGATTGATAGGGAGAGGACGTGGCTGGCGTCCTCTCCATTTAGATTAGGAGAGAGAGAGAGAGATTGACCTGAGGCTGATACTGTAGAAGAGAGTGCAGAGTTTAGTGACTGACCACAGTGACCACCAGCAGTGCAGTTGTTTTATTTAATATATCCGTTCTCTGCCTGAAAAAAACGGTACACACAGTGACTCAGTCACATACCATATCTGTGTGCACTGCTCAGCCCAGTGTGCTGCATGCCTGCATCATCTATGTATATATTATATATCTGACTGTGCTCAGCTCACACAGCTTATAATTGTGGGGGAGACTGGGGAGCACTGCAGTGCCAGTTATAGGTTATAGCAGGAGCCAGGAGTACAAGACAGTCACATACCATATCTGTGTGCACTGCTCAGCCCAGTGTGCTGCATCATCTATGTATATATTATATATCTGACTGTGCTCAGCTCACACAGCTTATAATTGTGGGGGAGACTGGGGAGCACTGCAGTGCCAGTTATAGGTTATAGCAGGAGCCAGGAGTACATATTATATTAAAATTAAACAGTGCACACTTTTGCTGCAGGAGTGCCACTGCCAGTGTGACTGACCAGTGACCTGACCACACTGACCACCAGTATAGTTAGTAGTATACTATATTGTGATTGCCTGAAAAAGTTAAACACTCGTCGTGTGACTTCACTTGTGTGGTGTTTTTTTTTTTATTCTATAAAAAACTCATTCTGCTGACAGACAGTGTCCAGCAGGTCCGTCATTATATAATATATATACCTGTCCGGCTGCAGTAGTGATATATATATATTTTTTATATCATTATTTATCATCCAGTCGCAGCAGACACAGTACGGTAGTTCACGGCTGTAGCTACCTCTGTGTCGGCACTCGGCAGTCCGTCCATAATTGTATACCACCTAACCGTGGTTTTTTTTTCTTTCTTCTTTATACATACATACTACGACATCTCTTTATCAACCAGTCTATATTAGCAGCAGACACAGTACAGTACAGTAGTTCACGGCTGTGGCTACCTCTGTGTCGGCACTCGGCAGTCCGTCCATAATTGTATACCACCTAACCGTGGTTTTTTTTTCTTTCTTCTTCATACATACATACTACGACATCTCTTTATCAACCAGTCTATATTAGCAGCAGACACAGTACAGTACGGTAGTTCACGGCTGTGGCTACCTCTGTGTCGGCACTCGGCAGTCCGTCCATAATTGTATACCACCTAACCGTGGTTTTTTTTTCTTTCTTCTTTATACATACATACTACGACATCTCTTTATCAACCAGTCTATATTAGCAGCAGACACAGTACAGTACGGTAGTTCACGGCTGTGGCTACCTCTGTGTCGGCACTCGGCAGTCCGTCCATAATTGTATACCACCTAACCGTGGTTTTTTTTTCTTTCTTCTTCATACATACATACTACGACATCTCTTTATCAACCAGTCTATATTAGCAGCAGACACAGTACAGTACGGTAGTTCACGGCTGTGGCTACCTCTGTGTCGGCACTCGGCAGTCCGTCCATAATTGTATACCACCTACCCGTGGTTTTTTTTTCTTTCTTCTTTATACATACATACTACTACATCTCTTTATCAACCAGTCTATATTAGCAGCAGACACAGTACAGTACGGTAGTTCACGGCTGTGGCTACCTCTGTGTCGGCACTCGGCAGTCCGTCCATAATTGTATACCACCTAACCGTGTTTTTTTTTTCTTTCTTCTACATACATACATACTACGACATCTCTTTATCAACCAGTCTATATTAGCAGCAGACACAGTACAGTACGGTAGTTCACGGCTGTGGCTACCTCTGTGTCGGCACTCGGCAGTCCATCCATAATTGTATACCACCTACCCGTGGTTTTTTTTTCTTTCTTCTTTATACATACATACTACTACATCTCTTTATCAACCAGTCTATATTAGCAGCAGACACAGTACAGTACGGTAGTTCACGGCTGTGGCTACCTCTGTGTCGGCACTCGGCAGTCCGTCCATAATTGTATACCACCTACCCGTGGTTTTTTTTTCTTTCTTCTTCATACATACATACTACGACATCTCTTTATCAACCAGTCTATATTAGCAGCAGACACAGTACAGTACGGTAGTTCACGGCTGTGGCTACCTCTGTGTCGGCACTCGGCAGTCCGTCCATAATTGTATACCACCTAACCGTGGTTTTTTTTTCTTTCTTCTTCATACATACATACTACGACATCTCTTTATCAACCAGTCTATATTAGCAGCAGACACAGTACGGTAGTTCACGGCTGTAGCTACCTCTGTGTCGGCACTCGGCAGTCCGTCCATAATTGTATACTAGTATCCAATCCATCTCCATTGTTTACCTGAGGTGCCTTTTAGTTGTGCCTATTAAAATATGGAGAACAAAAATGTTGAGGTTCCAAAATTAGGGAAAGATCAAGATCCACTTCCACCTCGTGCTGAAGTTGCTGCCACTAGTCATGGCCGAGACGATGAAATGCCAGCAACGTCGTCTGCCAAGGCCGATGCCCAATGTCATAGTACAGAGCATGTCAAATCCAAAACACCAAATATCAGTAAAAAAAGGACTCCAAAACCTAAAATAAAATTGTCGGAGGAGAAGCGTAAACTTGCCAATATGCCATTTACCACACGGAGTGGCAAGGAATGGCTGAGGCCCTGGCCTATGTTCATGGCTAGTGGTTCAGCTTCACATGAGGATGGAGGCACTCAGCCTCTCGCTAGAAAAATGAAAAGACTCAAGCTGGCAAAAGCAGTAGCACCGCAAAGAACTGTGCGTTCTTCGAAATCCCAAATCCACAAGGAGAGTCCAATTGTGTCGGTTGCGATGCCTGACCTTCCCAACACTGGACATGAAGAGCATGCGCCTTCCACCATTTGCACGCCCCCTGCAAGTGCTGGAAGGAGCACCCGCAGTCCAGTTCCTGATAGTCAGATTGAAGATGTCAGTGTTGAAGTACACCAGGATGAGGAGGATATGGGTGTTGCTGGCGCTGGGGAGGAAATTGACCAGGAGGATTCTGATGGTGAGGTGGTTTGTTTAAGTCAGGCACCCGGGGAGACACCTGTTGTCCGTGGGAGGAATATGGCCGTTGACATGCCTGGTGAAAATACCAAAAAAATCAGCTCTTCGGTGTGGAACTATTTCAACAGAAATGCGGACAACAGGTGTCAAGCCGTGTGTTCCCTTTGTCAAGCTGTAATAAGTAGGGGTAAGGACGTTAACCACCTCGGAACATCCTCCCTTATACGTCACCTGCAGCGCATTCATAATAAGTCAGTGACAAGTTCAAAAACTTTGGGTGACAGCGGAAGCAGTCCACTGACCAGTAAATCCCTTCCTCTTGTAACCAAGCTCACGCAAACCACCCCACCAACTCCCTCAGTGTCAATTTCCTCCTTCCCCAGGAATGCCAATAGTCCTGCAGGCAATGTCACTGGCAATTCTGACGAGTCCTCTCCTGCCTGGGATTCCTCCGATGCATCCTTGCGTGTAACGCCTACTGCTGCTGGCGCTGCTGTTGTTGCTGCTGGGAGTCGATGGTCATCCCAGAGGGGAAGTCGTAAGACCACTTTTACTACTACCACCAAGCAATTGACTGTCCAACAGTCCTTTGCGAGGAAGATGAAATATCACAGCAGTCATCCTACTGCAAAGCGGATAACTGAGGCCTTGGCATCCTGGGTGGTGAGAACCGTGGTTCCGGTATCCATCATTACTGCAGAGCCAACTAGAGACTTGTTGGAGGTACTGTGTCCCCGGTACCAAATACCATCTAGGTTCCATTTCTCTAGGCAGGCGATACCGAAAATTTACACAGACCTCAGAAAAAGAGTCACTAGTGTCCTAAAAAATGCAGCTGTACCCAATGTCCACTTAACCACGGACATGTGGACAAGTGGAGCAGGGCAGGGTCAGGACTATATGACTGTGACAGCCCACTGGGTAGATGTATGGACTCCCGCCGCAAGAACAGCAGCGGCGGCACCAGTAGCAGCATCTCGCAAACGCCAACTCTTTCCTAGGCAGGCTACGCTTTGTATCACCGGTTTCCAGAATACGCACACAGCTGAAAACCTCTTACGGCAACTGAGGAAGATCATCGCGGAATGGCTTACCCCAATTGGACTCTCCTGTGGATTTGTGGCATCGGACAACGCCAGCAATATTGTGTGTGCATTAAATATGGGCAAATTCCAGCACGTCCCATGTTTTGCACATACCTTGAATTTGGTGGTGCAGAATTATTTAAAAAACGTCAGGGGCGTGCAAGAGATGCTGTCGGTGGCCAGAAAAATTGCGGGACACTTTCGGCGTACAGGCACCACGTACAGAAGACTGGAGCACCACCAAAAACTACTGAACCTGCCCTGCCATCATCTGAAGCAAGAAGTGGTAACGAGGTGGAATTCAACCCTCTATATGCTTCAGAGGTTGGAGGAGCAGCAAAAGGCCATTCAAGCCTATACAATTCAGCACGATATAGGAGGTGGAATGCACCTGTCTCAAGCGCAGTGGAGAATGATTTCAACGTTGTGCAAGGTTCTGATGCCCTTTGAACTTGCCACACGTGAAGTCAGTTCAGACACTGCCAGCCTGAGTCAGGTCATTCCCCTCATCAGGCTTTTGCAGAAGAAGCTGGAGACATTGAAGGAGGAGTAAACACGGAGCGATTCCGCTAGGCATGTGGGACTTGTGGATGGAGCCCTTAATTCGCTTAACAAGGATTCACGGGTGGTCAATCTGTTGAAATCAGAGCACTACATTTTGGCCACCGTGCTCGATCCTAGATTTAAAGCCTACCTTGGATCTCTCTTTCCGGCAGACACAAGTCTGCTGGGGTTGAAAGACCTGCTGGTGAGAAAATTGTCAAGTCAAGCGGAACGCGACCTGTCAACATCTCCTCCTTCACATTCTCCCGCAACTGGGGGTGCGAGGAAAAGGCTCAGAATTCCGAGCCCACCCGCTGGCGGTGATGCAGGGCAGTCTGGAGCGACTGCTGATGCTGACATCTGGTCCGGACTGAAGGACCTGACAACGATTACGGACATGTCGTCTACTGTCACTGCATATGATTCTCTCACCATTGAAAGAATGGTGGAGGATTATATGAGTGACCGCATCCAAGTAGGCACGTCACACAGTCCATACTTATACTGGCAGGAAAAAGAGGCAATTTGGAGGCCATTGCACAAACTGGCTTTATTCTACCTAAGTTGCCCTCCCACAAGTGTGTACTCCGAAAGAGTGTTTAGTGCCGCCGCTCACCTTGTCAGCAATCGGCGTACGAGGTTACATCCAGAAAATGTGGAGAAGATGATGTTCATTAAAATGAATTATAATCAATTCCTCCGCGGAGACATTGACCAGCAGCAATTGCCTCCACAAAGTACACAGGGAGCTGAGATGGTGGATTCCAGTGGGGACGAATTGATAATCTGTGAGGAGGGGGATGTACACGGTGATATATCGGAGGGTGATGATGAGGTGGACATCTTGCCTCTGTAGAGCCAGTTTGTGCAAGGAGAGATTAATTGCTTCTTTTTTGGGGGGGGTCCAAACCAACCCGTCATATCAGTCACAGTCGTGTGGCAGACCCTGTCACTGAAATGATGGGTTGGTTAAAGTGTGCATGTCCTGTTTTGTTTATACAACATAAGGGTGGGTGGGAGGGCCCAAGGACAATTCCATCTTGCACCTCTTTTTTCTTTTATTTTTCTTTGCGTCATGTGCTGTTTGGGGAGGGTTTTTTGGAAGGGACATCCTGCGTGACACTGCAGTGCCACTCCTAAATGGGCCCGGTGTTTGTGTCGGCCACTAGGGTCGCTAATCTTACTCACACAGTCAGCTACCTCATTGCGCCTCTTTTTTTCTTTGCGTCATGTGCTGATTGGGGAGGGTTTTTTGGAAGGGACATCCTGCGTGACACTGCAGTGCCACTCCTAAATGGGCCCGGTGTTTGTGTCGGCCACTAGGGTCGCTAATCTTACTCACACAGTCAGCTACCTCATTGCGCCTCTTTTTTTCTTTGCGTCATGTGCTGATTGGGGAGGGTTTTTTGGAAGGGACATCCTGCGTGACACTGCAGTGCCACTCCTAAATGGGCCCGGTGTTTGTGTCGGCCACTAGGGTCGCTAATCTTACTCACACAGTCAGCTACCTCATTGCGCCTCTTTTTTTCTTTGCGTCATGTGCTGATTGGGGAGGGTTTTTTGGAAGGGACATCCTGCGTGACACTGCAGTGCCACTCCTAAATGGGCCCGGTGTTTGTGTCGGCCACTAGGGTCGCTTATCTTACTCACACAGTCAGCTACCTCATTGCGCCTCTTTTTTTCTTTGCGTCATGTGCTGATTGGGGAGGGTTTTTTGGAAGGGACATCCTGCGTGACACTGCAGTGCCACTCCTAGATGGGCCAGGTGTTTGTGTCGGCCACTAGTGTCGCTTAGCTTAGTCATCCAGCGACCTTGGTGCAAATTTTAGGACTAAAAATAATATTGTGAGGTGTGAGGTATTCAGAATAGACTGAAAATGAGTGGAAATTATGGTTTTTGAGGTTAATAATAATATGGGATCAAAATGACCCCCAAATTCTATGATTTAAGCTGTTTTTTAGTGTTTTTTTAAAAAAACACCCGAATCCAAAACACACCCGAATCCGACAAAAAAAATTCGGTGAGGTTTTGCCAAAACGCGGTCGAACCCAAAACACGGCCGCGGAACCGAACCCAAAACCAAAACACAAAACCCGAAAAATTTCAGGCGCTCATCTCTAGTCTTCAGTATTTAATTTGTTTTGCGCTTTCTACAGTATTTGTTGCTAATTAATTGTGTTATTCTAATTAAATGAACATCCTGTGCTGCATTAATGTATAGTGACATACTGTAAATAGGAGTTACTGCATATTATGAAGCGGGATGTGGTGACACTATTAGTTTATATAGCAGTCAGTAAGTGTAGATGGCACTTGGTTACTGTTTCAGGTACATATTTATATTATTATCCTTTTTACTTCTTAAAAATTCTAACCTACAATTTGTATTGTTATGTGATATACTTTAATTTGCAAATTCTTAAGTAATTATTTACAGTAAATGTATATTAGCTAATAATCTAGCATTTTCCTTTTTTCCGAAGAATTTTGAAGGAATTATTGCATCACAAAGTCTAATTAACATTGTAAATTTATTTATACTATTATTTATTATTATTTATAGTAGTAGTACTACTACTACTACTGTATAGCCTATTGTGCTGCTCTGGCTAGCATTTATCTGTCTTACAGTATGTGATAGTTCTATGAGCTATTGCTGTTTTGAAACACAATGAAACCATTAAACCTATGTATGACATTGGAGGTGTCTCTATTACTTATGTTTGTTAACTTGTAACATTTGTGTCTAAAGATATTTACTCTTCTGGTCAAGCCAAGCCTCCTCTGCCTGATACTATTGGTCTTCATGGGGTACCTTCTGGAATTTATGTATCTTTTGTAGTACTGTATATCTAAAGTTAGAGTTTTTGGATCTTCATCTTAGAGAAAATCTAGTTCCCCAAAATCAAGTTCATGATACCCTTTCAAAGGGTTTGTTACGATTGGTCAACAGTTTTCATGTCAACATTCAACATGTTGAGATGAGAATATCAACATCATCAAACTGTCAACATGCAGCATATTGTCATGCTCAGCATGTCAACAGTGAACCATGTTGACATTCAACATGTCTACATAAGTGATATATTGACATGATGAATTGTCGATAAATGGTCTCTAGTGGTCTAATGATGTCTTACCTTGTCCTGGTTGCAGCAGTGGCTCCAGTATCTTCTTCTGGATCTGACAGTCAGTTCCGGTGAGTATATTTTCCCACTGTCCCTAATCCTTCTACCTACCCCTGAGCCTTCCCTAGTGCCTAACCCTGACCCCCCAAACACACAGCCTAACCCTAACCTGACCCTGCAGCCTAACCATAAACCTCATGCACATAGCCTAACTCTTACCTCCCCCTGCAGCCTAACCATAAACCTCCTGCCCGCAGCCTTATCTTAACTTCCCTCTGCAGCCTAAACCTTCCGGTGGTGCATAACTCTAACTGGGATCATCCTCAGACTGTCAACATGTCTCCATTTTGAGGATGTCAACATGGTGCCAGTTGACAGAACCATGCTGACACTCTAATGTTGACATTGTGGTGTTGACATTATGAATGTCAACATGGTTACTGTCAGCCTTCTGAGCAGATACGCCCTTATTATATGCTCTTTCTTTCAATCATTGCATTCTATGTCTTTATAAGGTTCCATCGGATTTAGATACAACTCTTTCTCTATTCCAACATATTATACGTCTTTAGTTGGGGATGAAGTAATAGTCTAAAAAAAATCCTTTTATAATATCATTCAGTTAAAATGTCAACTTTTTGCTTGTAAATTGGTTATGAGTTTGAGGGAGAAGGGATTGTTGGGATCTATTGTGTCCTGTTTTCAAAAAAGTTCTTACATTGGCATTACTTATTTTATAAGTGTTTCTAAGTAGATGTTCTAACTGCTGGGTGGTCCTTATGGAGATGATTCTCTGCATACTATGAGAAGTCTATGACTGAAGAGATGCCATATATGATGACTGTGAATGGATTCTTTGTTGTTGTGAACCAGTATCTTAATGTTTAAATTAGAGTTCAATGAGACTTCAGTGATTGCACCAAGTCTTTTGATAGTGAGATGAAATATTTAAGAGCTGACGCATTTCATCAGTCGTGCTGATTTCATCAGATGGCAATGTCGCAGTTAGAACTTCTATTTCCTGCATTATGTATATCTGGACTGATTTGTCATTGCCAGTTTTCGTACACCTAGATACAACATTAATTTGATCTGATATTTTGATTATATTAATCCCTGTGCATCATCATTTTGAGATAGATGTTGATTCAAAGTATTAATCTTGCCATTTGCTGATTTAAATAATAATGTGGATGCTGTTTCTTCCATTAATCAAGATTTGGGATTGAAAAACGCTCAATCCCGGGATTCCTGGAATCCCAGAATTGCAGTAATGATCAGTGTAGGGAGCAGGGAGAGTGGATGTGGAGGGCAGCGAGGAAGGGTGTAGGGAACAGCAAGGTAGGGTGGTTGTAGGGAGCAAAGCAGGAGGGTGGGTATAAGGAGCAGGAAGGGAGGTTGGGTGTAGGGAGTAGCACGGGAGGGAGGATGTAGGGAGCAGGGAGGGAGGGAGGGTGTTGGTAACAGTACTTATTATTAGGTGGGCAGCCATGGACACACACTGGCCACGCCAGCGGCATTTAAAATGTATCGCTGGCTGCCAGCGAGTCAAAACGGGCCGTCCGGAAGCCAATCAGGAGCTGACATTGTGGCTGCCTCCCTGATTGGCTGCCGATCTGCTAGCTAAGATTTGCTGGTGGTCAGTGCTACAATTGAAATGCTGCTGATGCAGTCAATGGGTGTCCATGGCTGCCCGCCTAAGCTTTAACCACCCCGCTGCCACCCGGGCAGCACAGCCAGGCAGTGCTGTGCTATAGTGCTCAACGCTGCCTGGCTGTGCTGCCCGGGTGGCAGCGGGGTGGTTAAAGCTTAGGCGGGCAGCCATGGACACCCACTGACTGCGTCAACGGCATTTCAAATGTATCGCTAGCCGCCAGCTAGTCAAAACGGGCCGTCCGGCAGCCAATCAGGAGCTGACGCTGTGGCTGCCTCCCTGATTGGCTGCCGGACTGATAGCTAAGATTGGCTGGTGACCGGTGCTACAATTGAAATGCCGCTGACGCAGTCAGTGGGTGTCCATGGCTGCCCGCCTAAGCTTTAACCACCCCGCTGCCACCCCAGGCAGCACAGCCAGGCAGAGCTGTGCTATAGTGTTCAACGCTGCCTGGCAAAACTGAGCATGTGCAACCTAATCCCGTGAATCCCGGCATTTTTGGGCTGGGATCCAGACAGTCTCGATCCCGGGATTGGCCTCCCTAGTTGGTACTGTATCTCCCTCTGCTTTATCTCTCTACATCGTTTGGTACATCTGTCCCTTGGTGTAGAGGGAGGGACACATTTTTTTAACTGATTTCTCAAGAATGGAATGTTTCTTAACATTGTAATAAGACATTTATTCAAGGTGTGCTATTAATAACAGATTAATGAAAAGGTATTATAGGTATGGTGTAAATTGTAGGTGGCCCTGGAAAGCTCTTTACTCTTAAAACAGATGAAAAATAAGAATATACTTATACACAGTGAGAATATAAATTAGTCAACTATTATTGCTGCATGCAAAAACAAATGGGTCTTATAAATAGAATATGACTGCCATAAACTGTAGGTTGCAGTAAGACAATTTGTCTAAAAAACAAAATATGCAAATGTAAATCCTGGTTGTCGCTATGGGATTTCCTTTTGTGGATGTATTGTGATGATTAATGAAATGTTTAAGGAAAGCAAAAAGGAATAAGATCTTCATGGTTAAGCATTAAATGTGGATTTATTTATTAATCTGCCGTGTTATTAACTAGAGGAGGAAGTATGAAAGTAAAGTCTGGAAGTTAAGTGGTCATCAATATTAATTGCATTCAATGAGTATATTTATTTGGGTGAGAAATTAATTATATAGGTATTGCTTTGGGAAATCATAAATCATTAATCAGTCATGTCAGTGTATTCTCTTATTTACAAGTCCAAAACAAACAAATTTGGTATGTGCTGAATGAGGTTCTCAAACAAATACATCACTGTTGAAATATTTTTACAAATCAATAACAAAATACCAGCATTTAACCGAAACATGAAATCCATCAAACACTACTGTCCAGGAAATAACAATAAATATTCTCATAGAGCAGAATCCGATGCTCAGTACTATGGAAAAAGGAAGCTGCCCAACATCAAATGGAGTCTTAATAGAAAAAGGAGTTAACAGATCTACATTGCTAATAAACCATTCAGAGGGAAAACAGGTTGGATCATTTATGACCCCCTGAACAGAACTATGTGGGCCCCATAGCAATATTTAGATGGGGCTTCTGCCCCAATGCTTCTAGAGCAGTGGTTCTCAAACTCGGTCCTCAGGACCCCACACGGTTCACGTTTTCCATGTCACCCAGCAGGTGCACTGTGTATCACCAACTGACACATTTTAAAAATCTACAGGTGACCTGCAAAACATTAACCGTGTGGGGTCCTGAGGACTCAGCTTGAGAACCTGTGTTCTAGAGAGACAATTCTCTGCAGCAGTTGTTAATTTTCTGCCCTATAATAGTGCCCTAGTTCATTTTCTGAACCCTAGTAGAGCCTTATTTAATGTTATGCCCCATAGCAGTGCTCTAGTTTCTTTTATGAATCGCAGTAGTGCTTATGTTCACCCTATGTCACATTTCAGAGCTGCCTGTACACATTATGCCGCACAGTACCCCCAAATCACATTATGTTATATAGTGATCCCCGTTCACATTGTGCCTCATTACAGTGCCCCGGTTCATACTATATAACATTAAAATGCTCTCCAGTTCATTTTATACAACACTACAATGAGCAGGTCCAGGGGCATACCTAGATATATTGCAGGCCCAAAGGAAAAAGTTTGAAAGGACCACTATGTACCACCCAATGGTGAAAAATGTATATAATACTTGTAACTTTGACAGGGAAGGTGGGCCCCTCTCAGCTCTGGGCCCCATAGCAGCTGCACTGCCTGCACCAATGGTAGCTACACCCTTGCCGCTGAAGTATATGCCATGGATAATTGAACAGAGGGTATAAGCACTAAATTACTTTTTGAAACATTTTTGCAAAATGCAGAATTATGAATCAGAAAACGAGTATTACATACAGATGGGTCCACGGTTATCTTGGCTAGTTTTCTGCGCATAGGCACACCACGGTTTATTAACATAAACCCTTCATCTATTGTTCTCAGCTGCAATACAGTACAAAGAACAATACAGCAGGGGATTAAGTCATTACAGCATGGGATTAAGTCCAACTGCCCAGTCTCAATTAAGATCAACATGGACCCACCTGTACTATAGTTTTAAGGAGGAAAAGAATCAAACAAGAGGGGAAGTTACCCAACCAAGCAGCTTGGGTGTGGATCATAGGGTCGACAGTAACTAGTTCGACAGTCATTAGGTCGACCACTATTGGTTGACAGTGACTAGGTTGACACCTGATATAGGTCAACACGGTCATTAAGTCAACATGGAAAAGGTCAACATGGAAAAAAGTCAACATTAGTTTTTTTAATATTTTTTTGGTGTTGCTCTCTTCGTAAAGTGACCGGTTTCCCCAATTAGTGCACTGTGTCCACCTAATGAGTGTCGATCTAAGTGCTGTCGACCTAAAGACCGGCTACCAACCAGCTTATAGCCAGCATTTATCAAAAACATTCTATAAAATTATAGATACAGTACAAGCTCATTAGTTGCTGCTGCATAGACATATTCATCATTTTTCCCCATCTCCATTCTTTAGAAGATTTGATAAATCTCCTCATACATTAATATGGACAAAGTTTTAACCTTTCAGAAGTTCCAGGATTAGTTTCTGCAATAATTAAGATTGGTACTTGGCTGTGGGGGACATGGTCAAGATCCCCCTACTAACGGTATTCTGTCGGCCGGCATCCCAGCCGCTATGGTAAACTACCTTCCGGCTCGCCTGGCCCTAGAAATGGCACTGCTATTACTATTGAAGTTTTCTGCTTAGCTTTATTTATCTATGCCTATAGATTTACCTGTTTTTAGATACTTATAAATTTGAAACACCTTGGAGAAGAACATATCAGGTTATAAATAATGTAAGGTAAGGTTACAGGTGCAAAACAAAGTGACAGGTATTTTTATAACAATGAAAATAGGTCGACGCGATCATTAGGTCGACATGGAAAAAAGGTCGACATGAGTTTTTAATATATTTTTTGTGTCTTTTTTTGTAAAGTGACCGGGAACCCCAATTAATACACCGTATCCCTAGCATGGCTCGCTTCAATAGTAGTCGACCTAATATACAAATAACAGGTATTTGTATAATAATAAAAATAGGTCAACACAGTCATTCAGTTGACATGGAAAAGGGTCGACATGAGTTATAAATTTGAAGCATCTTGGAGAAGATCAAACCAGGTTATAGCTAATGTATGGTAAAGTTACATGTGCAAAACAAAGTAACAGGTATTTGTTTAATAATGAAAATAGGTCGACGTAGTCATTAGGTCGACATGGAAAAAAGGTCGACATGAGTTTTTAATATATATTTTGTGTAGTTTTTTTGTAAAGTGACCGGGAACCCCAATTAGTACACCATGTCCCCTTGCATGGCTCGCTTCAATAGTATTCAACCTAATATACAAATAACAGGTATTTGTATAATAATGAAAATAGGTCGACACATTCATTCAGTCGACATGGAAAAGGTCAACATGGAAAAAGGTCGACATGAGTTATAAATTTTAAGTTATAAATTTGAAGAATCTTGGAGAAGAACAAACCAGGTTATAGCTAATGTATGGTAATGTTACATGTGCAAAACAAAGTAACAGGCATTTGTATAATAATGAAAACAACAACAAAGAGAATATGTCATTAAGATCTTACTGTTTATTATAAACAAATATTATTAATAGTGACTTAATTTAATTTAAACCCTAATTAATAGATATGTAGTAAACAAATGTATGATTTAGAAATAGCACATTTTGAAGTTATATAAGAATCAAAACTATGTGAACCATCTCTGATTACACTCAAGTGAAAAAGAATCAGGAATCTTTAGGATTCTCCAAATGGGTGATTCCAAGACACCATCATAATTTAGCAAACTAAACAGAAAGAACAAATGCAGAGACTCATCACATTGGGGTAAAGGTAATGGCATGCTGCAATCTGCAAATAGCCAAATTATTTCTACTAATTAAATATTTCCCATTAATTAGTAACTGAAATAAAAACCCCAATCAAGCAAAAAGAACGTGCTTTCAGTGAGGTCTTGTAGTGGATGAATGAAAAGGCTCAATATTTAAGTAGCTATTATGGTTTCTTCTGATTGGCTGGAGTATGCTCTGAGTGTCTGTTTACATACTGACCCCTCATGGTCAGTTAATGTACTTATAGCAATTGGCCTGTAGGGGGTGCAATGAAGATTTCCAGTGCTTTTCAGTCCAGTGCTAATTTTAACTAAGGGGTGGCCTACTGCGGTTATTCCTATCTTAGTGTGACCAGCCCAGCATGGCATAATTTGGTGCTAGTTGTCACTTTTGCTGGTTGTCAGTGGTTTATGGGAATTTTTTTTTTTCCTGGTTATTCTAGAAATGTGCAAATTGCAGAGAAAAAACGTCTCATCTATTGTCATGTATACACTCTTATGACTTTTCTTGCTTTCATGGTAACATCCTTTGTGGTGATACTGTACAGATTTGTTTATTTATTTATTTATTACCAGTTATTTAGATAGCGCACACATATTCTGTAGCGCTTTACAGAGAATATTTGGTTATTCACATCAGTCCCTGCCCCAGTGGAACTTACAATCTATATTCCCTACCACATGTACACGCACACACAATCATGCTATGGTGAATTTAATTGGGAGTCAGTTTACGTACCAGAATATTTTTAGATTGAGGGAGGAAACTGGAGTACCCAGAGGAAACCCACGCAAGTACGGGAAGAAGGCAAAACTTAGGCAAAACTCAACAACTCAACCTAGGCCAGTGATGGCTAACCTTGACACTCCAGCTGTTGTTGAATTACACATCCCAGCATGCCCTGCTACAGTTTTGCTATTTGGCCTTGCTAAAACTGATGCAGGGCATGCTGGGATGTGTAGTTCAACAACAGCTGGAGTGTCAAGGTTAGCCATCACTGACCTAGGCAAAACTTATTGCCCTCCCCCCCACTCTATGTATCTCAGCTACCCTCTCCCCTCACCCTGTGTCTTTCAGCCTCATACCCTTCACTGTCACCCAAACTGTCCCTCCTTACTCTGTGGTGTGTCTCTCAGCAACCCTCCCCCTCACTCTGTGTCTCTCAATAACCGCCCCCACCCTCACTCTGTGTCTCTCAATAACCTCACCTCCTCACTCTGTCTCTCAATAACCACCCCCCCTCCCTCTGTGTCTCTCAATGCCTCCTCCCCACACAGTTAGTAATGTCCGTGTCATGATCCCCAGGTCCTGCCTCCCGCAGCCTGGCACAGTGGGAGGTAGTGGTAATGGCGGACTGGGACACAGGCGTAAAGTGTGCGGCGGGCGGCGTGGTACCCGAGCATTCCCAGCAGCATACTTGCATCACTGGCAGTTCTAGTCTGCATGCCTATGAATCCACTGCTTTCTCCGGGGCAGCCTCAGTGGGCCACCCCTTCAGGTCCTCCACTTATAGGCAGCTGCCTAAAGCTGTCTAATGAATTGCCGGCCTGGACTTAGTACATCTGCCTGTAAGTCACACATGGCAGTATTCAGGGTACTTTTGTCACATTAGTGATGCAAAAAAAGAGACATTTTTAAAAAGAAGTCTCTGGCTGGATGCTTGGCGGGATGATTGCCGCAGCTAAGTCCAGTTTGACGATAAGTGTATGTGGACACAAGTGTAGGTGTAGTATGAAAATGATAATGATCCTATCTGATGATGAAGGAAAGATATATCAACACACCTTAAGATATACCAAACCAACAGTTCCCAAACTTTCTTGAATCAAGCAAGATCTTAAGTAGAAAAAAAGAGGATTTTGGTATTTACCGATAAATCCATTTCTCTGAATCCACTCGGGGACACTGGAACTCTTAGACAGCTGTGGTGTGAAGGATGCAGACTGGATGTAGCACAATATAACAAAAAAAATATGCACCGCTGGCTCCTTCCCGTTCACGCCCCCTAATCCCTCCAGTTTGAAAAATTGATGGAGAGAAGAGGGAACATGAAAAATTAAAGCCATACGGGAAGGATCCAACCGTACCAACACATTAAACAGCAACCAAGAACCATGAACATGATAATCACACTGTTTGAACTAAATTTAACAAGAACTTGCAGGCTGACAGCACCAAGGCGGGCGTCCACTGTCCCTGAGTGGATTCAGAGAAGTGGATTTATCGGTAAGTACCAAAATCCTCTTTTCTCTTTCATCCACTAGGGGACACTGGAACTCTCAGACAGCTGGGGACGTTTCAAAGATACTCCCATGGGCGGGAGTGCTGTCCGAAGCCTGAAGAACCAAACGTACAAAACTTGCATCTCTAGATGCAAACGTATCAAACTTATAGAAGCGAGTGAACGTGTGAGCTGATGACCATGTTGCAGCTCTGCAAAGTGGGGTAGTGGAGGCTCCTCTAGCCGCAGCCCATGAAGCACCCACTGATCTGGTAGTATGAGCACCTACCCAAAATGGAATTTTCTTACCACTAGAGTGATATGCCTGCTTTATGGTTAGTCGTATCCACCTGGCCAAAGTTTATTTAGAAGCCGGCCAGCCCTGAAAGGAGGGGACCACAATCGGTTGGTTTATGTGGAAACCGAAAACCACGTTAGGCAAAAACTCTGCTTTTATATGGAGCTCTGCTCTGTCTTCATGAAAAACTAGAAAAGGACTTCTACACAACAGAGCCCCTAATTCTGAGACTCTCCTCGCTGATGCTAAAGCTAGGAGCAGGGCTACTTTCCAGCTCAAGTATTTCAGATCTGCCATTTCCAAAGGCTCAAAAACTACCAATCTCAAAAATTCTAACACCAAATATAGACCCCATGGGGCCGTGGGAGGATGGAAAGGTGGTTGTATTCTCAACACACCCTGTAAAAATGTCTCAAACTCCTGCAAGGACACCAGATGTTGCTGAAAAAAGATCAAAAGAACTGAGACCTGGACCTTCAAAGATCCCAACCTCAAACCACCATCCAGACCATTTTGGAGAAACCTCAAAAGCCTAGTAAGGCAGAACTCTCTGGGATTCCATCCCTTAGACTGGCACCAGTCCATGTACTTATTCCAGATTCTATAGTAGTGTGCTGCAGTGACTGGCTTCCTTGCAGATAACATGGTAGGAATAGGATTTTGGGATATCTCTGTCTTTTAGTATCCTGGTCTCAAGAACCACGCCATCAAATGTAGACAGTTCAGATCTGGGTGAAGGAATGGGCCTTGTGACAACAGGTCCTCCCTTTGCATCAGTCTCCAAGGATCTTCTGCCAGAAGTCCCCTCAGGTCCGAGTACCAACTCCTGCAAGGCCAATATGGAGCTATTAAAATCACCCACGCTTTTTCCCGTTTGACCTTTTTTAACACTTTTGGTAAAAGGGGAAATGGCAGATAGACGTACACTAGTTTGTATGTCCAGGGAATCTCCAGCACGTTCACCACCTCTGCTGCTGGATCCCACATCCTGGCCACATATTGTGTAGGGAAGCCAATCCCGGGCCATCTTTTCAATCCCAGGTATCGGGATACCCGGAATTGACTTTTAACTATGTGGCCGCCCCATCGCACCATCCCACCCGCCCTGCACACATAACTCACCATATACCACCATATACCAGGGGCGGGCGGGTGGGGAACATCCTCCGCTCTCTGCTGGTGGCTCCCAGCAGCGTGTTACAGCGCAGTGTGACCTCTCATGCTGCGATGGGGAGCTGGAAGAAGTAAGCCAGGCAGTGTCTGAGCGTCCTGAGGACGCTCAACGCTAATCCCTCAATCCCCGGGATTGAAGCTTCCAATCCTGGTTTTGAATCCAAGCCGTTTTTGGCCCTAAATCCCGGGATACCACCAATCCCAATCCCGGGATTGGCCACCATAATATCTTGGCAGCTGATGGTTGTTCCAAGAGGCCATTAGGTCTATCTGCGGTAGACCCCACCACCGTACTACTGCCTAGAATACCTGGGGGTGTAGACACCAGTCCCCTGGATGCATATCCTGAAGACTGTAAATAGACTTAGACTGCAAACTGTAAATAGGCTTGGTGCGGGGTCCAAATTGGGACATGGAGGTACGCATCCTTTATGTCCATGGACACCATGTACTCCTAATGCTCCAGTCCCGCAATGACTGACTGTATGGATTCCATCTTGAATCTGTAAACTGTCAGGAAATGATTTAGCACCTTTAAATTGAGGATTGGCCTGACTGACCCATCCGGTTTTGGCACTACAAAAAGATTTCAATAAAATCCCATTCCTCTTTGAGGAGACGGGACAGGCATAATTACTTCTGTCTGAAGTAACTTTTGAATAGCCGTGTCTAATGCCCTCGCTCTTTGAGGGCATCTATGAAGGCCCGTCGTAAAGAACTAACTGCGAGGTCGGTTCATAAAATTTATTTTGTATCCCTGAGAAATAATATTGTTGATCCAGACTTCTGGTGAGGTTTCAGCCCAGGTGTCCCGAAACCTTTCCAACCGTGCGCCCACCATAGAAGCCCCAAGGTGAGCTGGGAGACCCTCATGCCATGGTTTTGTCAGTTGGTTTAGAGTCTTGTTTTCTGGCTGTGTACTGGGAATGGCCTCTGCCTCTGTTTCCACAAGCTTGACCACCAAAACCTCTTCCTCTATCACGAAAGGACTGAGACCTAAAAGAATTGAACACTGGACAAGAGTAACTTCTTCTGACCGGTGGCATAGTTTTGGATATGTGGTAGGCAGAAAATTAGATTTCCCCGCTATTGCTTGTTAAATCCACTTGTCTAATGCCGGCCCAAATAAAGTATCCCCTACAAAGGGGATCGCCTCTGCCACCTTCTTGGAATCAGAATCCACTTGCCATTCTCTGAGCTACATAATCTTTCTGCCCGATATAGCAGAAGCCGAGATGCATGACGCTATCCTGCTAGCATCCTTTGTAGGTTGACAAATGTATGTGGCCGACTCATGAATATGCTCCGCTAGTCGAACTATTTCTTCCTGGCTATTATCTTCCGTCACTGCCGGAACAATTTGACCAGCCCATGCAACAATAGCCTTATTGACCCAAGCACTGATAATAGTAGGTTTGTGAAGTACCTGCAGCCACAAAGATGTATTTCAGTGTCGTATCCAACTTACGATCTCACACATCCTTTAGTGTAGTCACATTTGGTATAGGTAAGATTGTTTTCTTAGACAGTCTAGCCAGGGAGGCATCCACAATCAGCGGAACCTCCCACTTAGACATGGAACCCTTGTGTAGTGGGTAATTAGCTATGAACTTTTTGGGAATTTGGAAGTGTCTATCTGGCTGCTTCCATGCCTCTCCCATCTGATCCTGGAGAGTCTGAGGAATTGGAAACACTGCTGTTTGCAGTTTCTGAGATTCAAATAGATCAAAGACCTCAGGTTCCTTAACCTCTTCTTCCTTGATGTTAAGGACATGTTTTATCTCTTCAATAAGGGATTCTAGCCCTTTGACCTCAGTATCCTTCTCCTGAGGACTTACATCAATTAACGCCTCTACCGACTCTCTCTCCTCCTCTTCCTCTATGAGACCCTCCTCCTCATCCGTCACCTCGTGCAGGATAGGGTGGTGGTCTCTTTACCGCTTTACGCACATTCTTTTGTACCTGTACGCACATTCTTTTGTACCTTTTGTCTCTTTACCGGTTTACAAACATTCTTTTGCACCTGTCTAATTAGGAATTCCTCCATAGTTTTGGAAAAGCCCGCAGCCCATTCTAAATGCTGTTTGTGGGATTCTGCCATTTCCTTAGAAATATCTGCCAGGGCATGTTTCCATGACCCGGACGGACCACTGCACCGTATAGGCAGATGTATAGGCTTGAATGGCCTTTTGCTGTTCCTCCATCTACTGAAGCATACAGAGGGTTGAATTACACCTCGTTACCACCTCTTGCTTCAGATGATGGCAGGGCAGGTTCAGGACTGTTTGATGGTGCTCCAGTCTTCGGCACGCGGTGGCTGAATGCCGAAAGTGGCCCGCAATTCTTCGGGCCACCGACAGCATATCTTGCATGCTCCTGTCATTTTTGAATAAATTCTGCACCACCAAATTCAATGTATGTGCAAAACATGGGACGTGCTGGAATTTGCCCAGATGTAATGCACGCACAATATTGCTGGCGTTGTCCAATGTCACAAATCCCCAGGAGAGTCCAATTGGGGTAAGCCATTCTGCGATGATGTTCCTCAGTTTCCGTAAGAGGTTGTCAGCTGTGTGCCTCTTATGGAAAGCGGTGATACAAAGCATAGCCTGCCTAGGACCGAGTTGGCGTTTGCGAGATGCTGCTACTGGTGCCGCTGCTGCTGTTCACAGTCATATAGTCCTTAGTCTGCCCTGCTCCACTTGTCCACATGTCTGTGGTTAAGTGGACATTTGGTACAACTGCATTTTTTAGGACACTGGTGACTCTTTTTCTGACGTTTGTGTACATTCTCGGTATCGCCTGCCTAGAAAAGTGGAACCTAGATGGTATTTGGTACCGGGGACACACTACCTCAAAAAATTCTATAATTTCCTGTGAACTAACGGTGGATACCGGACACACGTTTAACACCAACACAGCTGTGAAGGCCTGAGTTATCTGCTTTGCAGCAGGATGACTGTTGTGATATTTCATCTTCCTCGCAAAGGACTGTTGGACAGTCAATTGCTTACTGGAAGTAGTACAAGTGGTCTTCCGACTTCCCCTCTGGGATGACGATCGACTCCCAGCAACAACAACAGCAGCGCCAGCAGCAGTAGGCGTTACACTGAACGATGCATCGGAGGAATCCCAGTCAGGAGAGGACTCATCAGACTTGCCAGTGACATGGCCTGCAGGACTATTGGCGTTCCTGTCTAAGGAGGAAATTGACATTGAGGTAGTTGGTGGTGTGGTTTGCAGGAGCTTGAGTACAAGAGGAAGGGATTTAGTTGTCAGTAGACTTCTTCAGCTGTCACCCAAAGTGTTTGAACTTGTCAATGACTTCTGATGAATGCGCTCCCGGTGATGTATAAGGGAGAATGTTCCTAGGTGGTTAACGTCCTTACCCCTACTTATTACAGCTTAACAAAGGCAACACACGGCTTGAGACCTGTTGTCCGCATTTCTGTTAAAATAATTCCACACCGAAGAGGTGATTTTTTTTTTATTTGACCAGGCATGTCAATGGCCATATTCATCCAACGGACAACAGGTGTCTCCCTGGGTGCCTGACTTAAACAAACCATCTCACCATCAGAATCCTCCTTGTCAATTTCCTCCTCAGGGTCAGCAACACCTATATCCTCATCCTGGTGTACTTCAACAGTGACATCTTCAGTTTGACTATCAGTAACTGGACTGTGGGTGCTCCTTCCAGCACTTGCAGGGGGCGTGCAAATGGTGGAAGGCGCCACCTCTTCCCGTCCAGGGTTGGGAAGGTCAGGCATCGCAACCGACACAACTGGACTCTCCTTGGGGATTTGTGATTTAGAAGAACGCACAGTTCTTTGCTGTGCTTTTGCCAGCTTAAGTCTTTTCATTTTTCTAGCGGGAGGATGAGTGCTTCCATCCTCATGTGAAGCTGAACCACTAGCCATGAACATAGGCCAGGGCCTCAGCCGTTCCTTGCCACTCAGTGTCGTAAATGGCATATTGGCAAGGTTAGGCTTCTCCTCAGACGCTTTTAATTTTGATTTTTGGGTCATTTTACTGAACTTTAGTTTTTTGGATTTTACATGCTCTCTACTATGACATTGGGCATTGGCCTTGGTAGATGACGTTAATGGCATTTCATCATCTAGGCCATGACTAGTGGCAGCAGCTTCAACATGAGGTGGAAGTGAATCTTGATCTTTCCCTATTTTACCCTCCACATTTTTGTTCTCCATTTTTTAATGTGTGGAATTATATGCCAGTAATATATCAATAGCAATGGCCTACTGTACTGTCTGTGCTACTACTGCTGGTCACCAAAATGCTGCACTGTCCTACTATATACTGCTTACAACAATGCAGCACAAATATGGATACTTGAAGTGATACGGAGCTGCAGGTACAGTAATGGCCTACTGCACTGTACTACTGTAAATGTATACTGCTGGTCACCAAAATGCTGCACTGTCCTACTATATACTGCTCAAAATAATGCAGCACAGATATGGATACTTGTATACTTGACACAGAGCTGCACGATACGGCAATGGCCTACTGTAATGTACTATTTGTATACTGCTGGTCACCAGAATGCTGCACTGTCCTACTACTGTATATACTGCTCACAGTAATGCAGCACAGGTATGGATAGTATACTTGACACAGAGCTGCAAGATACAGCAATGGCCTACTGTACTGTACTATATGTATACTGCTGGTCACCAAAATGCTGCACTGTCCTACTATATACTGCTCACAATAATGCAGCACAGATGTGGATAGTATACTTGACACAGAGCTGCAAGATACAGCAATGGCCTACTGTACTGTACTATATGTATACTGCTGGTCACCAAAATGCTGCACTGTCCTACTATATACTGCTCACAATAATGCAGCACAGATTTGGATAGTATACTTGACACAGAGCTGCAAGATGCAGCAATGGCCTACTGTACTGTACTATATGCATACTGCTGGTCACCAAAATGCTGCACTGTCTTACTATATACTGCTCACAATAATGCAGCACAGATATGGATAGTATACTTGACACAGACCTGCAAGATACAGTAATGGCCTACTGTGCTGTACTACTATAATTATATACTGGGGGTCCCCACAATGCAGCACACTGAGCACAGATATGGAGCATTTTCAGGCAGAGAACGTAGATATTTGCAGCACACTGAGCACAGATACGGAGCTTTTCAGTGAGAGAAGGCAGCCACGTTCTCTCCGTTCAATCTCCAATGCACGAGTGAAAATGGCGGCGAAGCGCATCTCTTTATATAGAATACGAATCTAGCGAGAATCCGACAGCGGGATGATGACGTTCGGCCGCGTTTGGGTTAACCGAGCAAGGCGGGAAAATCCAAGGCTTCCTCGGACCTGTGTAAAATAGGTGAAGTTCGGGGGGGTCCGGATCTTAACAAACCGAACCCGCTCATCTCTAATACAGGGGTGGTCTTCAGTATGCCGGCTGTCGGGATCCCGGCGCATAGTATACCGGCGTCAGGATCCCGACAGCCGGCATACCGACACTTATTCTCCCTCGTGGGGGTCCACGACCCCCCTGGAGGGAGAATAAAATAGTGTGGCGCGCGTAGCGTACCACCGTGCCCGTAGCATGTCGAGCGCAGCGAGCCGCAAGGGGCTCATTTGCGCTCGCCACACTGTCGGTAAGCCGGCGGTCGGGCTCCCGGCGCCGGTATGCTGGTCGCCGGGAGCCCAACCGCCGGCAATCCGTAGTGAACCCTTAATACAGTGCTATGGTAACCCCAGTGCCACTACCTTTAAGCATCTAACAATAAGTGCGCCTGGCCTAATCCACCGAGAGAAGGACTCCCTCTGCCATTAGTTTATCTCAGCGGCTCCTGTGCTATCAGCGCTGTCTACTGCAGCCATTTCCAGCCGCGTGTCTATACCCACGTGTGCCTGCCTATGTCTGCGGTTCCTCACTGGCAACCGTCGTTGTAGAGCCTCCGTCTGGCTGGTTGTATGGCCCTGCTGCAGGATCCCCTGAGCTCCGCTCCTCCCAGCCCTGACTACTTACCGCTGTCGAAGGGAGGAAAACACATGCGATATTTGAGAGGGTTGGTACTACTCACTATTTCTGATGCTCTTTACCTCAGATCTTCTGTGTGAGAAGCAGATCCCTTTTCACCGGGATCATTGTCTCACAGAAACTGTTGGAAACAGCTTTTAGAGCCTTCACCCTCCTTTCTGCTAGGTTGGATAGGTCCACATCAATTTTTTTATAGAAAAAATCTTGTTATGGAGCAAGAATTCCTGTTCTGTGCTGCTACCTCCAGCACAATTGTTCAAACTGGAGGGGTTAGGGGGTGTTAAGGGGGAGGAGCCAGCTGTGCATAAATTTTTTTATTATATTGTGCTACCTCCGGTCTGCATCCTTCACACCCCAGCTGCCTGAGAGTACCAGTGTCCCCTAGTGGATGAAAGAGAAATATATTGATACACGCTCATGCCAAGGTCTCATCGTTATATTCACTCACTGAAAAAAAATAAGAATTTACTTACCGATAATTCTATTTCTCGTAGTCCGTAGTGGATGCTGGGACTCCGTAAGGACCATGGGGAATAGCGGCTCCGCAGGAGACAGGGCACAAAAGTAAAGCTTTAGGATCAGGTGGTGTGCACTGGCTCCTCCCCCTATGACCCTCCTCCAAGCCTCAGTTAGGATACTGTGCCCGGACGAGCGTACATAATAAGGAAGGATTTTGAATCCCGGGTAAGACTCATACCAGCCACACCAATCACACCATACAACGTGTGATCTGAACCCAGTTAACAGTATGATAAAACGTAGGAGCCTCTGAAAGATGGCTCACAACAATAAACAACCCGATGTTATTGTAACAATAACTATATACAAGTATTGCAGACAATCCGCACTTGGGATGGGCGCCCAGCATCCACTACGGACTACGAGAAATAGAATTATCGGTAAGTAAATTCTTATTTTCTCTGACGTCCTAAGTGGATGCTGGGACTCCGTAAGGACCATGGGGATTATACCAAAGCTCCCAAACGGGCGGGAGAGTGCGGATGACTCTGCAGCACCGAATGAGAGAACTCCAGGTCCTCCTCAGCCAGGGTATCAAATTTGTAGAATTTAGCAAACGTGTTTGCCCCTGACCAAGTAGCTGCTCGGCAAAGTTGTAAAGCCGAGACCCCTCGGGCAGCCGCCCAAGATGAGCCCACTTTCCTTGTGGAATGGGCTTTAACAGATTTTGGCTGTGGCAGGCCTGCCACAGAGTGTGCAAGCTGACTTGTACTACAAATCCAACGAGCAATCGTCTGCTTAGAAGCAGGAGCACCCAGCTTGTTGGGTGCATACAGGATGAACAGCGAGTCAGATTTTCTGACTCCAGCCGTCCTGGAAACATATATTTTCCGGCCTTGACAACGTCTAGCAACTTGGAGTCCTCCAAGTCCCTAGTAGCCGCAGGCACCACAATAGGTTGGCTCAGGTGGACGCTGAAACCACCTTAGGGAGAAACTGAGGACGAGTCCTCAATTCCGCCCTGTCCGAATGGAAAATCAGATAAGGGCTTTTACAGGATAAAGCCGCCAATTCTGACACGCGCCTGGCCCAGGCCAGAGCCAACAGCATGACCACTTTTCCTGTGAGATATTTTAACTCCATAGATTTAAGTGGGTCAAACCAATGTGACTTTTGGGACCCAAAAACTACATTGAGATCCCAAGGTGCCACTGAAGGCACCAAAGGAGACTGTATAAGCAGTACCCCTTTTACAAACGTCTGAACTTCAGGGACTGAAGCTAGTTCTTTTTGGAATAAAATTGACAGAGCCGAAATTTGAACCTTAATGGACCCCAATTTCAGGCCCATAGACACTCCTGTTTGCAGGAAATGTAGGAATCGTCGAATTTCCTCCGTCGGGCCTTACTGGCCTCGCACCACGCAACATATTTTCGCCAAATGCGGTGATAATGTTTTGCGGTTACATCCTTCCTGGCTTTGATCAGGATAGGGATGACTTCATCCGGAATGCCTTTTTCCTTCAGGATCCGGCGTTCAACCGCCATGCCGTCAAACGCAGCCGCGGTAAGTCTTGGAACAGACAGGGTCCTTGCTGGAGCAGGTCCCTTCTTAGAGGTAGAGGCTACGGATCCTCCGTGAGCATCTCTTGAAGTTCCGGTTACCAAGTCCTTATTGGCCAATCCGGAGCCACGAATATAGTGCTTACTCCTCTCCATCTTATCAATCTCAGTACCTTGGGTATGAGAGGCAGAGGAGGGAACCCACACACTGATTGGTACACCCACGGTGTTACCAGAGCCTTTACAGCTATTGACTGAGGGTCCCTTGACCTGGCGCAATACCTGTCGAGTTTTTCCCAACGGTTTATAATCATGTGGAGGACTTCTGGGTGAAGTTCCCACTCTCCCGGGTGGAGGTCGTGCTGAGGAAATCTGCTTCCCAGTTGTCCACTCCCGGAATGAATACTGCTGACAGTGCTATCACATGGTTTTCCGCCCAGCGAAGAATCCTTGCAGCTTCTGCCATTGCCCTCCTGCTTCTTGTGGCACCCTGTCTGTTTACGTGGGTGACTGCCGTAATGTTGTCCGACTGGATCAACACCGGCTGACCTTGAAGCAGAGGTCTTGCTAAGCTTAGAGCATTGTAAATGGCCCTTAGCTTCAGATATTTATGTGAAGTGATGTCTCCAGGCTTGACCATAAGCCCTGGATATTCCTTCCCTGTGTGACTGCTCCCCAGCCTCGCAGGCTGGCATCCGTGGTCACCAGGACCCACTCCTGAATGCCGAATCTGCGGCCCTCTAGAAGATGAGCACTCTGCAACCACCACAGGAGGGATACCCCTGTCCTTGGTGACAGGGTTATCCGCTGATGCATCTGAAGATGCGACCCGGACCATTTTTCCAGTAGGTCCCACTGGAAAGTCCTTGCGTGGAATCTGCCAAATGGGATTGCTTCGTAGAAGCCACCATTTTTACACAGAACCCTTGTGCATTGATGCACTGAGACTTGGCTCAGTTTTAGGAGGTTCCTGACTAGCTCGGATAACTCCCTGGCTTTCTCCTCCCGGAGAAACACCTTCTTTCTGGACTGTGTCCAGGATCATACCTAGGAACAGAAGACAAGTCGTCGGAACCAGCTGCGATTTTGGAATATTGAGAATCCAATCGTGCTGCCGCAACACTACCTGAGATAGTGCTACACTGACCTCCAACTGTTCCCTGGATCTTACCCTTATCAGGGAATCGTCCAAGTAAAGAATAACTAAAATTCCCTTCCTTCGAAGGAATATCATCATTTCGGTCCTTACTTTAGTAAAGACCCGGGGTGCCGTGGACCATCCCTACAGCAGCGTCTGAACTGATAGTGACAGTTCTGTACCATAACCTGAGGTACCCTTGGTGAGAAGGGTAAATTTTTTGACATGAAGGTAAGCATCCTTGATGTCCCGAGACATCATGTAGTCCCCTTCTTCCAGGTTCGCAATCACTGCTCTGAGTGACTCAATCTTGAATTTGAACCTCTGTATTCAAAGATTTTAGATTTAGAATCAGTCTCACCGAGCCGTCTGGCTTCAGTACCACAATAGTGTGGAATAATACCCCGTTTCCTTTTGCAGGAGGGGTACCTTGATTATCACCTGCTGGGAATACAGCTTGTGAATGGCTTCCAAAACTGCCTCCCTGTCAGAGGGAGACGTCGGTAAAACCGACTTTTGGAAACGGCGAGGGGGAGACGTCTCGAATTCCAATTTGTACCCCTGAAATATTACCTGAAGGATCCAGGGGTCTACTTGCGAGTGAGCCCACTGCGCACTGAAATTCATTGAGAACGGGCCCCCACCGTGCCTGAGCTTGTAAAGCCCTAGCATCATACTGAGGGCTTGGCAGAGGCGGGAAAGGGTTTCTGTTCCTGGGAACTGGCTCATCTCTGTAGCCTTTTTCCTCTCCCTCTGTCACGAGCAGAAAAGAGGAACCTTTTGTCCGCTTGCCAACAAAGGACTGCGCCTGATAATACTGCGTCTTATTTTGAGAGGCGACCTGGGGTACAAACGTGGATATCCCAGCTGTTGCCGTGGCCACCAGGTCTGAAAGACCGACCCCAAATGCCTTTTTTAAGGCAATACTTCCAAATGCCGTTTGGAATCCGCCTCACCTGACCACTTTTCTGGCAGAATTGGACAACGCACTTATACTTGATGCCAGTCGGCAATATTCCGCTGTGCATCTCGCATATATTTTAAATGCTCTATAGGCAATAATATACTGTCCTTATCTAGGATATCAATATTTCCAGTCAGGGAATCCGACCACGCCAACCCAGCACTGCACATCCAGGCTGAGGCGATTGCTGGTCGCAGTATAACACCAGTATGTGTGTAAATACATTTTAGGATACCCTCCTGCTTTCTATCAGCAGGATCCTTAAAGGCGGCCATCTCAGGAGAGGGTAGAGCCCTTGTTCTTACAAGCGTGTGAGCGCCTTATCCCCCCTAGGGGGTGTTTCCCAACGCACCCTAACCTCTGGCGGGAAAAGGTATACTGCCAATAACTTTTTAGAAATTATCAATTGTTATCGGGGGGAAACCCACGCATCATCACACACCTCATTTTATTTCTCAGATTCAGGAAAACTACAGGTAGTTTTTCCTCACCAAACATAATACCCCTTTTTGGTGGTACTCATATTATCAGAAATGTGTAAACATTTTCCCTTGCCTCAATCATGTAACGGGTGGCCCTATTGGAAATCACGGTTGTCTCTTCACCGTCGATACAGGAGTCAGTATCCGTGTCGGCGTCTGTATCTGCCATCTGAGGTAACGGGCGCTTTAGAGCCCCTGACGGCCTATGAGACGTTTGGACAGGCACAAGCTGAGTAGCCGGCTGTCTCATGTCAACCACTGTCTTTATACAGAGCTGACACTGTCACGTAATTTTCAACAGTACATCCACTCAGGTGTCGACCCCCTAGGGGGTGACATCACTATTACAGACAATCTGCTCCGTCTCCACATCATTTTTCTCCTCATACATGTCGACACAAACGTACCGACACACAGCACACACACAGGGAATGCTCTGATAGAGGACAGGACCCCACTAGCCCTTTGGGGAGACAGAGGGAGAGTTTGCCAGCACACACCAAAGCGCTATAAACTGTATAGGGACAACCTTATAATAAGTGTCTATCCCTTATAGCTGCTTATATATATTTTTAGCCAAATAAGTGCCCCCCCTCTCTGTTGTACCCTGTTTCTGTAGTGCAGTGCAGGGGAGAGTCTGGGAGCCTTCCTACCAGCGGAGCAGTGTGGGAAAATGGCGCCGTGTGCTGAGGAGATAGGCCCCGCCTCCTTCTCGGCGGGCTCTTCTCCCGCTTTTATCTGGAAAACTGGCAGGGGTTAAATACATCCATATAGCCCAGGGGCTATATGTGATGTATTTTTTGCCATAGGAGGTATTTACATTGCTGCCCAGGGCGCCCCACCCAGCGCCCTGCACCCTCAGTGACCGCAGTGTGAAGTGTGCTGGGAGCAATGGCGCACAGCTGCAGTGCTGTGCGCTACCTTAATGAAGACAGGAACGTCTTCTGCCGCCGCTTTCTGGACCTCTTCACTCTTCAGCATCTGTAAGGGGGCCGGCGGCGCGGCTCCGGGACCCATCCAGGCTGTACCTGTGATCGTCCCTCTGGAGCTAATGTCCAGTAGCCAAGAAGCCCAATCCACTCTGCACGCAGGTGAGTTCGCTTCTTCTCCCCTTAGTCCCTCGATGCAGTGAGCCTGTTGCCAGCAGGTCTCAGTGAAAATAAAAAACCTATTTAAACTTTACTTCTAAGCAGCTCAGGAGAGCCACCTAGCCTGCACCCTTCTCGTTCGGGCACAAAAATCTAACTGAGGCTTGGAGGACGGTCATAGGGGGAGGAGCCAGTGCACACCACCTGATCCTAAAGCTTAACTTTTGTGCCCTGTCTCCTGCGGAGCCGCTATTCCCCATGGTCCTTACGGAGTCCCAGCATCCACTTAGGACGTCAGAGAAAGTTAGTTTACAAATAATTTTGTCCCATTGAAATGCACCAATAACCCAGCTGGTTTAACATATACTGTAGCATAACTTTTCTCATTTGCACAAATACTTCCCAAAAATTTGGAAAATCCTTTGTCTATTTGCTGCATTATTTTCCGGCTGCAAAGAATTTTACGGCAGTGTCTTGTAGCCTTCCTGTTCTGGCGTTACGGATGCTGCTGTGTATCTCTGCGTATTATGAAATCTGCAACTGGCTTTTTATGTGTCAATATTTAATTAGAATTATTTCACAGACAGCAATTAAACAATGTTATTTAGCCTCGGTGTCTACTGACTTTGAAGATAATTTCCAGTTGTTCCTCTTGCAGAAAGACGTTGTAAAATAGTTTTGTTTGTATTTCTGCTCATGGGGACACAGTAATGCTTAGTCTTCCATGCCGGGAAATAAAAGTCCATTTAATGTGACTGTAAATGACAGTGCTTTGGGGGTAGTAAATAGGATGAACATATTATCAAAGCCTGTTCTGATCATAGTAGTAAGCCTGACACATTGGGCATATAGGGGGTCATTCCGAGTTGAACGCAGCAGCAAATTTGTTAGCAGTTGGGCAAAACCATGTGCACTGCAGGGGGGCAGATGTAACATGTGCAGAGAGAGTTAGATTTGGGTGTGGTGTGTTCGAACTGAAATCTAAATTGCAGTGTAAAAATAAAGCAGCCAGTATTTACCCTGCACAGAAACAAAATAATTAACCCACCCAAATCTAATGCTTTCTGCACATGTTATATCTGCCCCACCTGCAGAGCACATGGTTTTGCCCAACTGCTAACAAATTTGCTGCTGCGATCAACTCTGAATTGCCCCCATACCACCTAAATGAAAATAAGCAGAATTTTAAGTCTGAACAGCACGATCTGCAAATATTGAACATGTTGAAATTTAGCAAATGTCAAAATGTTAGCTGTCGACATTTAAAAAATGTTGACACCGTATAACTGTCTCTGTTATACTGTAATAGGTAATCCCCCCCCACCACCACCATCACAGATGTCAGAAAAGATGATTTGGATGATACCCTACTGTCACCTGAGTAATGGCAGCTAGAAGGCAGTATTATCTGAAAGGAGGTTTACTAGTGAACAGTGATATGTGGTCAGGGTAGTAAGGGACGACAGAGCCTCACCTGTCATACTCCAGTATGCTCCAGAGTTTTCTCTATAAAAATGATAAGAATAATGGAAAGAATATATTTATAACTTATAAATATCATCACTGTTTGGTCAGCACGGATGGTGTAATGGTTAGCATTACTGCCTCACAGCACTGAAGTCATGGGTTTGATTCTCACCATGGCCCTAACTGTGTGGAGTTTGTATATTCTCCCCGTGCCTGAGTGGGTTTCCTCCGGCTACTCTGGTTTTCTCCCACATTCCAAAAATATTCTGGTAGGTTAATTGGCTCCCTACAAAATTAACCCTAGCGTGAATGTGTGTGCGTGTACATGTGGTAGGCAGGGGGATAAGCAGGGATAAGTGGAAGGTGATAACGCACCAGCCAATCAGCTCCTAACTGTCATTTTTCAAACCCATAATGATTGACTGGTGCGTTATCACCTTCCACTTTTCACTGCTTTATCACGTCTCTAGGCTTAATACATCTGCCCCATTGTTCTTCATCATCTGTAGGTGTAGTTTGCATTGGAGTCATTATTTGTCTGTATATTTATTTGCTTACTGTTTATGTTTCTTGATGTCTGGTTTATTTCAATTAAAGTGACATGTACTGTATAATAATTTCAATCATTTCCAGCTCCCACTGATTAACACTTAAGCGCCGCATACGGGTGTGGGTGGTTGGGTCGACCCAACTTAGGTCGACTGTAATTAGGTCGACCATTATAGGTCGACATGCATTAGATCGGCAGGGACACTAGGTCGATATGGTCATTAGGCCGACATGTCCTAGGTTGACAAGTCAAAATGTCGACATGACTTTTTTTACTCTTTTTCGGTGTCGTTTTCTTTGTAAAGTGACGGGGAACCCCAATTAGTGGGGCCGCACATCACTGTTGCTGTGGGGTAAACACATGGTCAGATCCATGCTTAACTTCTAAGCAATCGAGTGTAGTATGGTTTGCCTGCGGTCGGAATCCTGACCGCTGGCATACTGACAGCTGGGCGAGCGCAAATGAGCCCCTTGCGGGCACGGTGGCACGCTAAGCGTGCCACACTATCTGTTCTCCCTCCAGTGGTGTCGTGGACCCCCAAGAGGGAGAAAAGATGTCGGTATGCCGGCGGTCGGGATTCCGGCGCCGGTAAGGTGGTCACCGGGAGCCCAGCCACCGGCAACCTGAAGACCACCCAAGCAATCTAGTCAGAGGCTGCAATAGAGAAATGTTAAGGTTAAAGGTCATTTTTAATATAAATGTGTCCAATTTCTTGTTATGCACGCCAATGTTATATTAAGTTTTCATATAGAAGTGTTTTTGTTTTGTATTTGTTTTTAAATTACTGTGAGCAAATCTAGCCTAATGCTACAGTACATTGTTTCAGTCACCTATTGATAGTTGATACAATTTTCTACCTAATTATTTTTTATTAAATTTACAGTGCCCTCACTATTTTATATACATAGAACCATAAACGGGATGCACTCAATTTACCTCCAATCAAAATCCCGACAAGGTCAAAATCCCGACATGGACAAAATTACCGTCATTTAAAATACCGACAAGGTCAAAATACCGACATGTAAAATGCCGACAGGTCAAAATGCCGACATGGGTTTTTATGATTGTTTTCATTGAAACTGACTTGTTCATACTTTACCATCCCAGTGGACCTGGAGGGGGAATATAATAGTATGCCTAGCGCAGCGTGGCACCGTGCCCGAAGCATGGCGAGTGCAGCGAGCCATGCGAGGGGACGCGGTACTCTTATATGGTGTCCATGTTGACCTATGTCGACATACACACAAAAACCAATGAAAAATGCATGTCGGTATTTTTGACCTGTTGGCATTTTACATGTCGGTATTTTGACATTGTCGGTATTTTAAATGTCGGTATTTTGTCCATGTTGGGATTTTGACCGTCGGTCAATTGCTGTCGGGATTTTGACCGTCAGGATTTTGATTGGAGGGATTTCATACCGATCCCCCATAAACTCATATAGTACCAATGGTTGAAAATCTGCAGGATGTTCATTACATTGATCTTATTGAGGAAGGGGGTTATTCAGAGTAGTTAGCAAACAAAAAAAGTTAGCAATTGGGTAAATTTATGCTGCACTGCAGGGGAGGCAGATATAACATGTGCAGAGAGTTTTAGATTTGGGTGGGTTATATTGTTTCTGTGCAGGGTAAATACTGGCTGCTTTATTTTTACACTGCAATTTAGATTGCAGATTGAACACACCCCACCCAAATCTATCTCTCTCTGCACATGTTATATCTTTAAAGGAGGTGCACAGAACATTTGACTTTGCAACTCAAGATGATCGTTGGGGGTTATTCAGAGTTGTTAGCAAACCCAAAAAGTTAACAGTTGGGCAAAACCATGTGCACTGCAGGCGGGGCAGATGTAACATGTGCAGAGAGAGCTAGGTTTGGGTGGGGTGTGTTCAAACTGTAATCTAAATTGCAGTGTAAAAATAAAG
Source organism: Pseudophryne corroboree (assembly GCF_028390025.1). Lineage (NCBI taxonomy): Eukaryota > Metazoa > Chordata > Amphibia > Anura > Myobatrachidae > Pseudophryne > Pseudophryne corroboree. The sequence goes on from NC_086448.1 coordinate 809,015,827, forward strand.
CAGACAGTATTTACCCTGCACAGAAACAATATAACCCACCCAAATCTAAAACTCTCTGCACGTTACATCTGCCCCACCTGCAGTGCAGCATGGTTTTGCCCAACTGTTAATTTTTTGGGTTCGCAAACAACTCTGAATAACCCCCAAAGCAAAGTCAAATGTTCTGTGCACCTCCTTTAAAATTCTCATTTTCCCCTGCTTGTGAAGTCTTTTGTCTGTTGAACTTCAAGAAAAAATATTAACGTAGAGAAAAAGTTGCAGAAAGCGAACACAAACATTGCATAATATTTTTCAAGGAGCACTGCTCTAGTTTATAAATATGTTATCTTATTGTGAGGTAAAACTGAATCCAACCCAGGAATTAAAATGCAGGAATTAAATTGCCTTTCGAGTGTTTGTCAATAATGTCAAAACAAAATTGCGCTACTGACTGGGGGTTATTATAATTGTGTTCAAGTGCAATTGTGTAAGGCTGTAGAGAAGAAAGGAGCAATCAGAGAACACTACGTTCAGTGTAGCTATTTCTGTACCCCTTTTTTATTTATCAAAACAGCAACTTTACAATTATCCCTGTTATAAAATGTTCCTTTCTTATGTTGTGAATAAACACAAGAACATCATGTTTTGTGTCTTTTATTTAATTTAAACAATACCGTTCAACTGTTAAGATGTACTCTATCTTGTTCTGGTTCTACAATTCCAGGCTTATAGTACACAAAAGTGTATTTCGAAGCAAGAGGTAATTACGTAGCACAAATAAAGGTGTGTTAAAACAAATCAGTCATTGGCTTATATAAAATACTCAGCTTCTCAAAAATGTAATGGGGCAAGAAGCTGAATGAGTCTTACTTAAAACTTAAAATAATTACATGAAGGCAAAATGAAGGATTCTGGACGGTAGGAAGCAAATGTGGGCGATTAGCCTGTCAAGACTAGTTTGGACCTGCAGGTCGCCCACAGTAATTTGGCCAGAAAGACCGTGGCCAAGAACTGAATCAAAATATTCCAGTGAATCTCCGTTCAAAAGTACAGGATAGCAAATGGAAAATAATCTACAGCACAGGTTCTCAAACTCCATCCTCAGGACCCCACACGGTTCATGTTTTGTAGGTCACCTGTAGATATTTCAAATGTGACAGTTGGTAAAACACAGTGCAGCTGCTGGGTGACATGGAAAACGTGAACCATGTGTGGTCCTGAGTACCGAGTTTGAGAATCACTGATCTACAGTAACTGTCCTACTGCCCTGCCTACGGAAGAGGCTGAGGATACGCTTACTGGTTTCTCATTGAAATGCAGTAACAAAGGCAATATTTATAGACTCAAAAGCAGGGCCGGCCTTAGGCATAGGCAAACTAGGCAAATGCCTAGGGCATTTGGTATGCTTAGGGGCACCAGCAGCTTCTGCTGATTAAAATGATATGCGGCATGCCTATATTCTGTGTGTGACTGCGGCTGTATCTGCATACAAAATGCTATGTTGCAGTGTATTCCTGTAATGTAGCATTTCGTATGCAGATACAGCCGCAGTCGCACACAGAATATAGGCATGCTGCATATCATTTTAATCAGCAGAAGCTGCTTGTGCATCCTAGCCGCATAGTAATGCAAATATTATGATGCATTTTCATAAACAAAAAGGCGCCAGAGTTAGCAGAGCTGCCAGCTAACTCATGCCAGGCATCTCCTGCATAACTAGTGGCGGTACTAGGGGGAACCAGCCAAAATCTTGCCTAGGGCATCATATTGGTTAGGGCCGGCTCTGCTCAAAAGGGTCCATTAAAGTTTATAAAACTGACAAGTGGTGGTGTTGCCCATACTAGCCAGTCACATTCTATCATTTTCTGGAACGCAATAGTGTATTAACAGCTAGAATGTGATTGGGTGCTGTGGGTAACACCGTAACGTTAATCTACCCTAAGAGAGTTCCATTAAGGGCCTGATTCAGACCTGATCGCTGCTGTCTGATTTCGCACAGCGGGCGATCAGGTCATAACTGCGCACGCATATGCACCGCAATGCACATGAGCGTTGGACAACAACAGGAATCGCCGGACAGTGACAAGATGGTGCAAAAATTCCAATCGCACAGGCGTTTGCAAGGTGATTGACAAGAGGAAACCATTTGTGGGTGGTAACTGACCATTTACTGGGAGTGTCCGGAAAAACGCAGGCGTTCCCAGGAAGAGTGTTTGACGTCAGCTCCGAGCCCGATCAGCCTGTTGTGATTGCTCTGTAGGAGTAAGTCCTGGGCTGTGCAGAGATTTAGCAGCTCGGCGTATACATGGGATGGCACACTTGCACAGCGAATTTATTTTACACTCCCCCTGGGGCGGCGACTATCTGGACCAGGACAGCAAAGTTAGCAGCCCAGTGATCAGGTATGAATCACCCCCTAAATCCCAGTAGATTTAGTAAATCTACCCTAAGAGAGTTCCATTAAATCCCACAGAACAGCTAATTTCTGAATGGAATCGGAGTTTAGATTGACAAGAAAAAACATGTTTAGTGGGGTATGCGTCATGGGGTCGACATGCATTAGGTCGACCACTAATGGTCAACAGTGACTAAGTTGACACCTGAAATAGGTCGACACATTCATTAGGTCGACATGCACAAGGTCAACATGGAAAAAGGTTGACATAATTTTTGTTACTTTTTTGGTGTCGTTTTCATTGTAAAGTGACGGGGAACCCCAATTAGTGCACCGTGTCCCCTCACATGGCTCACTTCAGGTTACTATTCCCAATTGTAGTCCACGGGGATCGTAAAGTATGAAAAAGTTTAAAAAAATGAAAGAAAAAGTGAAAAATGCATGTCAACCTTTTTCCATGTCGACCTAGTGACCATGTCGACCCAGTGACCATGTCGCTCTGATGCATGTCGACCAATAGTGGTCAACCTAATGCCTGTCAACCTAAAGGCCCATATAGACGGGCCGAGGCGGGAGAGATGTGTGCTGAGCGAACCGCTCAGCACACATCTCTCCCGCCGCTCAGCACAGCGTGATCCGTGCTGAGCGTGCGGGGGGAGACAGGGGGGCCGCTCTCTTCACCCAGCGGGTGAAGTGAGCAACCCGCTTGATTGGTCTGCATGCAGGCCAATCTAGCACCAGCGATAGCGATGCGCGGGGCTGCGCATCGTTATCGCTGTAGGGGGTACACACGGAGCGATAATGCTCAAATTCTAAGCAATCTAGTCAGATTGCTTAGAATATTGCTCCGTGAGTACCCCCCTTAAGTGTGGTCAACCTAATGACCGTATCCCGTTTGGTGGTGGTACAGCATGACACATTGATTATGGAGGTCACCGACAATCTAGGAGCAGATATGGAGACCACTGATCACCTGTAGAAGTAGAAGACCCACAGACATTTTGGTTGTGTCCATATGAACTATCAGGTTCTGCAAAAACAGTATGATCTCATCCAGCATTCCTTCTTCTGTTACAGCCCATTGAGATCTCTGGAGGCTGAGACAGAGAGAGAAATGTCAGCAAGGTCCATGATCTAACTGTTGGTAACATACATTAGTTTGTGTAAAGACCCTTTGAGAGGAAAACTGCACGGTGACCATGGGCCATGGTCACAAAGTACTACTAGGTCAACATTTAGAAGCACAGTACAAAATGAATAGAACCAGACATAATGCGGGGGCAAGTCAACAGTCAGGGACAGGCGAAGCACACACAGAGTTTGAGATACATGGTGATGTCAATGGTCAAGGACAAAGGCAAGTCTTCTTCTGTGCCAGAGCCAGACATTGGCATTCCATTATAAAGTAATGCTCAGAGCAATTGAGAGAGGGAAAAGAGACATCACAGTGATGTTGTTGATAGTATGAAAATTTTTGAAACCATGCTATACTAATAAGAGTGAAATAGTTTTATTTATTTGCCAAATATATAGAATAAGTTATTGTATATCGCATGGTAATGTGAGAAAGTGTATAAGGCTGAAATGGTTCTATCACAGAGATTTCTCTGAACAAAAAGAGTTTACAGTACATTCAAAAAGCAGAAATCGGAGTCTTAACAGTCATGCTCGATGCAAAAATAAATATAAACATAAAAGTAAAACAAACAAATAAAAAAATTCCCAGTCCATGAGACAAGGCTCTAGAGTAAATAGTAAGAAAATCTGCTCTTTTGTTAAATGGTTTTTTTAAGAACATGCACTAATGCACTAATTTTTGTTTGTACATTTTGTAGAATGGACATATTAAAATGAATTACTTGGAAAACATCTCTTTTGAAAGGTATTTAAGGCTTGAATATGGCAGGAATTCAGAAGAATGAATTGTATGATTGCAAAAAGACTGATCCTCTTGCATAGGAAGACAACACTGCAAGATTCCGGGAAAAACAAAAAATAGAAAATAAAACACAGAAGCACATTAAGATGAAATTACAAGTACAGCCAAATCATGCCTATCAAATGTGAATTATGCACTTGGCGTTCTGCAGTAAAGCAGTAACAATTAATGCTTGACATAAATGATGCTTTTGACCTGGACAAAAAAAGTTAAATGCTAAGAGGAACCGTACGCCCTGCTTGACCTAAGACGCACCACATGACCCGCAATTGGTCATATTTCTCACAATGTGAAATTTAAAGAAAGACAAAATGATTCATAGCAAAATTATTTTATTAAAAATAAAGCTCTAAAATGAGTTATTCTGCCGGCATTGTTTCCATCCTCCGTATCGGGTCTTTCTAGAAATTTGCTAAAGAAAGCACTCACTTTGCTTATTTTGTTATTTAGGGGTCTATTTACTAAGCCTTGAATGGAGATAAAGTGGATGGAATACCAGCTAATCAGCTCCTAACTGCCATGTTACAGGCTGTGTTTGAAAAATGACAGTTGGGAGCTGATTTGCTGGTACTTTATCTCCATCTACTTTATCTCCATCCAAGGCTTAGTAAATAGACCCCTATGGAAGTTACTGTATTTCCTGTTAACACAATGCCTTACAGCAAACATCTCCACAACCACAACACACATACACTAACACACGAGAGGTTTTCTGGAAACAAGGAAACAGATTTGTCGGAGAAATAGCTGCACAATGATTAATTTTACTAAAGAAAATATGGCTGATATTTACCATGACGTTGCATTAGAAAGTCAATCAATGCAATATGCTTAAGGATGCTAATGTCTCCAAAGCACTGGTGGAAGTACTGAAGGCAATGGAGCCGGTCGCCACCGGGCGCCAGTTTTGAGGGGGCACCCAGACCTTCTCCATTGTCTCTGTATGCCAGCCAAAAGAGTGCCGCTCAGCAGCAGCATTCTACATGAACCGCAGTGGTGGAGGTGGGGTTTTGCCAGAGGCATCAAACAGTGCTTCCTCCTCCTCAGAGCCCTGCTGCCCATCTCCCACCTGAACACCTCTCTTCTCTCCCCATCGCTGCCGTCTTCTGCCTGAAAACCTCTCCCCACCACCTGTCTCCCTCCCCGAACACCCCAACCCCCCATGCCACCGCAATAGCTCATGTGAGGTGAGGAGCAATGTGGGAAGCAACATGTGATCTTAGTGAAAGAGGACACTCACCAGGGAGGCTGTCGGGGTGATGCGGACTGGAGGGTACACATCCAGCTCTGGTAGCCAATAATAGAACATAAGTCGCTTAGTATGTGTGTGTATATGGATGTGTGTGTGTGTGTGTGTGTGTGTGTGTGTGTGCATGTGTGGCTGTGTGTGTGAGTATATATTTGGCTATGTGTGTATATATGTGGCTATATACTGTATGTGGCTGTGTGTGTGCATATGGCTGTGTATATGTGGCGTTGTTGGTATATATGTGGCTGTGTGTGGTGCATATGGTTGTGTATGTACGTATGGTTGTGTATGTACATATGGCTGTGTGTGTGTGTGTGTGTGTGTGTGTGTGTGTGTGTGTGTGTGTGTGTGTGTGTGTGTGCATATTTGGCTGTATATAATATGGATCCAGCTTGTGTAACCACTCCCACTATATAGTACTGTGCGCTATTAAATCCGCACTGTGCATTACATCATTGGGGGACATTTATAAAAACTATTGCAAAGGATAAAAGTAATGTTGTTCTTAGCAACAATGGGGGAAATGGTGCAATGTACTATGTTAGGCTGGTTAACCAGTAGCCCTAAAAAAAATGACTACGGCTACAGCCATACAAACACCATTTTCAAATCAGTTATCACACGACACTGGCCATGGTAACTCCGTACCTCACAATAGGCCGTTAATAATTTTCTTCCCCAGGCCCATGTGATCCTTAATTTGGAGGGGGGGGGGGGGCATCATAATTGTATAATAATACACCACTGCTCCAAAGTACAATCCCATGGTTTGTGGCACTTTTATAATCTGCCTCTCCCATGTATCAAATGGAGCAATGGAGGTCAATATGAGATGCATATTAGGACTCTATGGTAGTGGGAGACATTTAGGACTACACAATGCACTAAGCTGGAGAGAACTTCTTACTTCATGTAACAGAGCTATGGGGTCAACAGGAGGGTCATCACAAGACCCACTGATTCCACATAACATTTATTATATTGGTGGCTGATTTGAAAAAAGTTAAATCGAAGGGATTTATCAAAGCTTGGAGATTGATAAAGTGGACGGAGATAAAGTACCAAACAATCAGCTTCTAGCTGTCATTTTTTAACACAGCCTGTAACATGACAGGAGCTGATTGGTTAATATTTTATCTCTCTCCACTCAATCTCTCTCCAAGCTTTGATAAATCTCCCCCATCGTTATTTAAAAGTAACAAGCTATTTTATTGTCCAGGGATGGATAATTAACCAATAATTACTATAAGAATTATAAATGTGAGTGTTAGGAAAACTGGCAATCATTGTTAGAAACCTAGAGCTGAATGATTCCCTTCCTGGGACTTTGGCGGGCTGAGGTGATAACATGGCAAAGTGGGGCGGGTCACACATCACTGGGGCAAGACCAGCTCCTCAATGCTGTAGACTGCCCTCTGCTCTCAATCCCATTCCCATCCCCTAAAAGAACACTTTGAATGCCACACACAATGAGCCACCGGAGTCTCTCCGGTGGCTCAGCCCTAGTTCTGGTCATTGCTAGGCGACCAGGATGTCATTGTGTCTCCACCCGGCAGCTTCCCTGGCAGTCACCCAGGCAACAGGGATGCCGGATGGCCACGGGAGGTTGTGGCAGGGACATGCAGTGCTCCAACTGCACAGAATACTTAATTAGACGAGGCTTGTCCCAGTGGGCATCTGGATTGGTTCCACTTCCCTTTATTTCACTCCTACATCCCCTTGCTGGTTATAGTCCTCTATTATTGCGGGATCCCTTGTCGCTCTGTGTTGTAATCCAGATCTTCCTGGCCCTTCTGTCTTCTACAGTTAATCCTGCAAACCTGGTCTGTCAGTCATATTCTGCAAGTCCACATTACAACTAATCCTGCAAAACTGGTCTGTCAGTCATATCCTGCAAGACCATGTTACAGCTAATCCTGCAAACCTTCTCTGTCAGTCATATCCTGCAAGTCCACGTACAGCTAATCCTGAAAATTTGGTCTGCCAGTTAATACCCTGCAAGTCCAAATGTCAGCTTATCCTGCATACCTGGTCTGTCAGCAAGTCAGGTTCAGCTTTAGTCAGTCCTGCACAGCAGGCCAGTCTGCAAACATCTGTTAAGGCCAAGCTTTGGTCAATCCTGTACACTCAGTCAAACCATTAACATCCTGCTAGACCAAGCCTTGACCCATCCTGCATACCTGACCTGCCAGGTGACATCCAGCAAGGTCAAGCAACTTCAGCCCTATTATATCTGGCTAGACTGTTGTACCCTTTATGGCAGAGCTGCAGCTGTTGCTGACATACTGTCTGACTGTATCTGCCAACGTCCTACTGCACTTCAGGGTAATCTCTGCTGTGGGAGGACCATATAGGACCCAGTGGTACCAAAGACTCATCTAGTTGTGTATTTACTACCAAGACACTGCTCCATTGCCTTCTTCTGTCGTAATCCTGAGCTATCCGGGATCACTGGTCTTTTGTGTGAGCTCCTACTGCTGGAGTCATTAACTCCAGGGAGCCCCCTAAGTACCGGTATGTGCAACCAGTACTAAGAGAACAGCGGGGGTTGTCAATAGTAAAACATCTCTTGAGGACTCTAGGAGTCTCACCCTAATAGAGCTGGTGCTTCCCACGACTTCAAGCAAGACCAAGACCGTTACACTTTCAACTAATACTGGAGCTCTCTATGGCACCTTGCAAGTCCAAAGATCCTTCAGTGGAGCTCTCTTCAGCATTTTTCAAGTCCAAGGATCTAGTCTTTCACCTGACGAAAGTGCCACAACATTAAATGGCACTGAAACATTGCCTTTGCTAGCTGTGCCTCAAGAGTGATTTTTTAGACGCCAGGAGTGCTGCTTCAAATAGACTTTTATATATATATATATATATATATATATATATATATATATATACATTTTTTTTGTGCTATACTCCAGTGTACTATACTATTTTTTTCTGTGACACTGCCGGTCAGACAACAATGTATAATCATACACGTATTGTGACACTGTGACACTGATGATGATGATGATGATGATGATGATGATGATGATATGCGTAAATCAGGCACCCGTGGAAACAGTTGTTGCCCATGATATGAAAAAGCCGATTGTCATGCCGGGGCAAGAGACCAAAAAAGCCACCTCTTATGTGTGGAATTTTTTACTACTTAAATCTGGACAATAACTGTCAAGCCATCCGGACTATTTGTAAAGCAAGAGTAAGTAAAGGTAGGGACCTTAACCATCTAGGATCCTTCTCCCTTTTGCATCACTTGCAGCGCATTCATCCAAATTTTTGGTCAAAGTCAGAAACTTTGGCTAAAAATGGAACAATCAGTCCAGCGTCACCTAGCTCCCTTCTCTCTTTTAGATCCAAGTGCCTGCAATCTCTACCACCAACACCTTCATCATCAACATCCTCAATCATGATCGGAAGTAGTCCTGCATCCAAACTCATAAGCGTGACTGACTCCTCTCCTATCAGGGATTCCTCAGAAGGATCCTTGAGTGCTAAGCCTGTTGCTGCTGCTGAGTGAGTGGACCTTCATCCCAGAAGTGACCAGGAAGACTACTTGTAGTAGTTTAACAAAACAATTGACTGTTAAACAATCCTTTTCAAGGGGGATGAAGTATGACAGCAGTCATCCAGTTGCACAGCGGATTACTGACGCAATAACAACTACGCTGGTGTTAGACGTGGGTTCAGTATCCGCCATTAATTCAGTGGGTTTTAGACAATTAACTGAAGTCCCCGCTACCAAATCCCATGTAGATTCCACTTCACTAGAAAAGCAATTCCCAGTCTGTGCAAGGCCATTAAAAAAACCCTTATTAGTGTCCTCAGAAATGCCATTATACCCACTGTCCACTTAACCACAGACAGTGCAAATGTTGGTTTTCCATGAGTTCGTATTGTTGAGTAAACTGCCTCCCTGTCTGCCACTGCAGTGCCATTCTGTTCCTTAGATGTGCCATGTTTGATGTTTAAGTGCCACGTGTTTGTGCCGCCAACTGCTGTCGCTTAGCTTAGTCATCCAGCTATGTCGGTGCGACCTTTTGGTCAAAACTGGATTCAAACAATATTGTGAGCTGTGAGGTGGTCAAAACTGACTGGAAATGACTGGAAATTAATGTTATTGATGTTAATAATACTGTAGAAGCAAAAACACCCACAAATTCTGGGATTCCAGCTGATTTTATGACTTTTCTTACAAAAATATAGTTCCAACACAAATACAGATCCTAAACCCACAAGTGCGGTTTTGGCAAAACCAAATACAGATCCAAAACATGCGAGAGATACAGATCCAACCAGTGGCAGCTCCAGAGGTGGGGCTGCAGCACAGCCCAAATTTCAAATAGCGGCCACACCAACTGCCAGTGAGTCAGTTTGGGATGACAGTTGGTGGCAGTACTGTAGGTGTGACTCCCCTATTTGAAACTCTCTGGAGCCACCACTGAATCCAACACCAAACCAAGGGGTCTATTTACTAAACCTTGGATGAAGATAAAGTTGACGGAGATAAAGTCCCAGCCAACCAGCTCCTGTCATTTTTCAAACACAGCCTGTGGCATGTCAGTTAGGAGCTGATTGGCTGGTACTTTATCTCCGTGCACCTTATCTCCATCCAAGGCTTAGTAAATAGACCCATAAAACACAGGGGTTGGCACATATCTCTAGTTTTATCATTGTACAGATGTTCAGTGTGCTAACAGCCCATATTAACATACCCCAGGATTGTTAGTCAGATACCTGATATTGAAGAAGCAGTGTTGGATGTCAAAGGAGCTATTTGTTTAGATATTGTTCAGGCACCAGAAGTAGTCTTGCACCCCTGTAGAAGTTGGTGCTAAGATGAAACGCATTGGGGAAATGGGTGTCTGATTCATGCAGGGGCTAACAGCCCATTTTAACATACCCCAGGATTGTTAGTCAGATACCTGATATTGAAGAAGCAGTGTTGCATGTCAAAGGAGCTATTTGTTTAGATATTGTTCAGGCACCACAAGTAGTCTTGCACCCCTGTAGAAGTTGGTGCTATGATGAAACGCGTTGGAAAATGAGTGTCTGATTCATGCAGACAAACTGAAATTTCTAAAGAAGATGGGACACACTTCAGAGAGATGTATTTGTCACCTTTATACAGAGCGAATGATGCATACAATTTTCATAACTTCAAAATGATAGTTTACAGTTGGTAGCCACATTTAGATATTTCATAGAATTTCTGGAAAATTGATCCCACTGCTAGTGGTACTTGGACATGTCTACTTTGAAACAAAACTTTCGAGCTAATCGAAATATTGTTTGACCAACATCTTATAATGATTTAAAGTGAACTACATTGAAAGCTTAACAAAAAAACTCTTACTCATGACTAAACGGTTGAATATCAGGAACTGAATGTGAAGACGCATTAATCAAGGACCTTTGGCGGATTCAATTTGTCAGATGCATTGCTTACAGAATGAAATGCTCAATAAGGAGCTTTAGATTTGCCCCAGCTATTCACTGTAAGACATTTGATCTAATCATTCATCTTAATACATTTGTGAGAAAATTAACTTTACAGTGATTTTTTTTTTCATCTTTCAGAAAATAAAGTGAATATCGGTCCGAGGACAACAAGGAACATTAATATCTCCAATAATGCACTAAACAAAATTGATTTGAGGATGATTAACAATTTAGATTTGCTACTGGCGGACTCTTAGCCTTATACATACTGATTTAAAAATAAAGGAGCTCCACTTTTTATTCAACTCAAGAAAAGGGTCCTTTGTGTATCTACACTGTACATTCAATCACTTTGGGGGGAGGTTTCAAAGCTCAGAGAAAGGTAAAGTGGAGGAAGGTAAAGCACAGGCCAATCAACTTCTGTCATTTTTCGAACACAGCCTGTAAAATGATAGCTAAGAGCTGATTGGCTGGTACTTTCTATCTCTCCAAGGTTTGATACATCCCCCCTCCCAATCTCTCTCCACTGTATATCCCTCCATTTTATCTCTCCCCAGTCTCCCCCAATATATTAAATGGAGTGAAGATATTAACACCAACAAAAATGATAATCCTAACCAGGCAGAAAGACAAGCAGTACATGGTTTATGGAACAGTAATATTATTATTCTCAAGAAAGCATTCTAAGGTGACAACAATGTTCTTTACACTAAAAGAATACCAGGCAGAAGGTCTTACATGCTAAGTGATAATAAATCTTATGAACAAGTAACCAAGAGATATTATATGTTCCTTAAAAATTTACTTGAACAAGCACTATAGAATAATTGGATCACAAAAGAGGAATTTGATTATATTTATATTGATGATCCCCAAATGCCACTTTTCATTACCTGCCAACAATTCACCAAAGCCTCATAAACTACCTGGCAGACTTTCTAAAATCTTAGCTATTAACTCTGTAACTTCCTGTTTGTCCAAGTATCATGTTTTCCGAATATTTTCTCTATCTTACACACCATCTGCAACAGAAGTGATTTATGTAAGAGAACATTCAATTCATTTTATTTCAGATTATTTTAAATCCAATAATAAATTTTACTGTCAGACAGGCAAGTAAAACGGCTTTGGCTCACAGTCTGGCCAATCTATTTATGAGACTGTGGATAATTGACAATATCAGAAATAATAATCCCGTAATAGTCTTGACACAACATATGGTGATTTTTTAATGTTGATTATATGAGTCACAGTGAAAACAAGGAAACACAGAAACAAGCGAGTACGTAAAAAAAAAAAAATTAGAAATGAATATCACAGTTTACTTGCTAAAAAATAGGATAACAACTAAAGCTGGCCATACATGTGTAGATTATGGCCCAGATTTTTAAAGCCTTGAAGAGTAATAAATTGCACCGTGATAACGTACCAACTAGCGCTGAAAGTAGGGTGGTACGGGGTGGTACGGAGTACCATTAAGAAATATGGTGGTGTCCGGCGTTGCAGGACACAGGGTCTCTGTCCGCAATGAGCGTGCAACCCCTGGCAATGAGCAAGAAACCCCTGACAATGAGCATGTAACATCTGGTAACAAGCAAGAAAACCCTGGCAATGAGCATGTACGGCGGTAAGTCCTACTAAAGGCATTACGTGTGTAAGCGGCACTGCAGGGTTCATTATGTGTGTAAGTGACTCTAGTGGTGCATTATGCATGTAATCAGCACAGCAGGGGGCATTGTGTGTGTAAGCGGCACTACAGGGGGTTGTTATGCGTGTAAGCAGCACTACAGGGGGCATTATGCGTGTAAGCGGTACTATGAGGGCATTATGCGAGTAAGTGGCACTAAAATGTCATGGGGGGGCACAAAATGTATCATTATGCCACTGCATGTATAGCATTACTCAGAAGTGCCGGGTAATGCTAACAGTCTGGACACGCCTGCATTATCTGGACTTATGCGTGTAAGCAGCATTACAGGGGGCATTATGCGTGTAAACGGCACTAAAAATGCCATGGGGGGGCACAAAATATATAATTATGCCACTGCATGTATAGCGTTACCCAGAAGTGCCGGAAACACTGGGCACCGCCAGGAGAAGATGCAGAAATCTGCATCTTTTGCCATGAAACCCCTGGCAGCAAGTAAATAGAAGCCCTACTGTGGGGCATAATTTATAAGGGGCATTTTTGTGTGTGGGACATAAAATAGTTTCAGTTGCATAACTGTGTAACTGTAAATTATGATGTGTGGCATAATGTGTAATAAGCATTACGGTGTGTGGCATAATGTGTAAAAAGCACTATGCTGTGTGGCATAATGTGTAATGGGCATTACGGTGTTTGGCATAATGTGTAAGGGGCATTACGGTGCGTGGCATAATGTGGCCCTGCTCCTTTTGACATGAAGCTACTCCCCTAGTTCGTGTTACCATGCCTCCTCATGACACACGACCACGCCCATTTTTACTATTAGTGCCACTAAGAAAAAAATTCTACTTGTACCACTGGTACAAACCAACCAGCTTCTGCCATGTCACATGCTGTGTTTGAATAGATAGGAGTTGACTGGTTGGTACTTTATCACCATGTAATTTATCACTCTCCAAGGCTTGATAAATCTGGGCCTATGAATCTTTCCAACTATCCAACTAGTTGGCTGGTTGGAAAAGAAATATGGTAATGTATGGGAGCACTGGAAAACGGCCATAAACAGTCGTTCAGGCAAACTGGTTAATTCAGTTTGCCTGTACTTATAGCTTATCAGAGCCCATCTCTTGACAAGAGAAAATTAGAAAATTCACATAAAAATTAACATTTTCATGTTGCAAATTTATACAAAAAATATTTACCACATCCGCATTAAAAATTCAGTTTGTGATAAATATTCCCCTTAGGATCGTAGAGACCAGTTAAGCAAAAGCTGTCTGCAATACTGTAATAAGGGTAACAGACTTTAATGCTTCTCATCGTCTACATCTCGGCATAGTATTAAATTATCTTAAGGAAGTCAGCAGTAAGGTCAAATTTATTTTTTTAGAAGGAAATTTGCAAGGAACTAATAAATATTAGGATAGATTGGGCCAGATGTAATGCAGTGCGGCACGGCTGGAGCTCCGGGATTCCCCCCGAACTCGTACATTTTTTCAAAGCGGCAATCATTTTTAGGCAAAAGCAAGCTGACTCATCCGGGGCCATCCAGTTCACTCTCTCAACACCTAATTAACTGTTCAAGCAAAAATCTAAGTATAAGCTTCAGTTCATGTTATTCACTGAATTGGACCAAGGCCTTTATATAAGAGAAATTCCATCTACTTAAAATTAGCATAATAAACTGTTTGTAAATAATTTGTAATTGTTGAACCATTTGCACTATTAATAAGGCTTAAATTTGTTTAAGGTATCGATTTTCACATGGAAAATTATGTGCCATAGCTTAATAGGAATTGTAGAGTAAGGTAATATCAGGGTGAGAAACCCGGGTGTGGCCCTTTTGAACCTGTCAACCTTTTGAACTGTCTACCTTTTACATGTCGACCTTTTGACCATGTTGACCTTTTGGCCTAATGCATGTCGATCATTAGTGGTCGACCTATTGACTGTAGACCTTCTTAGTGTAGTTCTATAGACCGGATACTGAGAAATGCAGTTGGAGTTTAATTGATTTAAATTGATAGATTCTCTTAACAAAGGAAGATACAAGTAAGTGTAATATTGAAATAAGTTTATTGAAAAAAAGAGAAATCGGTTCTTTGACTTATGTTTGTAAGTGGCGAACGAACCACTGCATTTTCTGTAGGTCTGAAGAAAGGGCTACTGCATCAAGAGAATATGGCATCATAGAGGTATATGGCAGCATTGAGCAGGACTGGAAATAAATATGAGAGAGGAGGGTTCGAGAAGAAGATAATGTCAAGGCATTTAGACATTTACAGTAATGCATGGCTTTAGGTGCGGGTGCGGTAGACACAGGGTAAGGAAGATGGTTAAAAGATTGTGATAAGAGCAGTAGCGGATCTTGCCACGGGCACACGGGACTTTTGCCTGGGGTGCCGCCTTCTGGAGGACGCCATCGCCATCCAGAGGGCACCGCGCCATGGCAAGATCCGCTAGTGTTGGTCAGTGCCCCCCAGTGCTGTGCTCCTCGCTGTGAAGGAAACTAGACAGGTCTAGTTTCCCTTCGTGTAGAGAAACCACCCGTCTAGTTTCCCTTCGTGTAGAGAACCTTTGTTGTGCACCGCACAGCATTGTGGGACTGGCACATAGATGCTAGGGGTCATAATTGGCTTCTAGTGTCTATGCTGTGCTATGGGAGAGACGTCATGACGTCTCTCCCATAGATCCGAGAAGCGGGTTGGCGCGGCGCCGCAGAGGTCAGTAGCGGTCGGGAATCAGGAGCGGTGAAAGTAAGTATTATTTTTTTTATTTTATTTTTAAGCGGCGCTACTCTACAGGGGTCACAAATGGGGCAAAACTCTACAGGGGGCACAAATGGGGGCACAACTCTACAGGGGGCATAACTGACCACGCCCCCTGTGTGAAGCCACACCCCTATTTTTGCCCGGGGCGCCACAAGGGCTAGAACCGGCCCTGGATAAGAGATTTGGGAGATTGAATTAAAGAATTTAATGACATATTGTTACCTGCAGTGGGAGGGGGTAAATTCTACGGCAGGATTCCTCTTCCCCAACATGAAATAGGAGTGATATCTTTTTGTATATATGTATTTATTTTATTTGTTGTAAATTCAGCAAGTGTATTTTTGTTACAGGTTTTCTTACAAATAGACTGTGCAACATTTTGAAAGCATGAAATTCCCCGATAATTAAACATTTGGTCTGAAGACAGTGTTGTCTCAGCAGGAGTTCATCCCACTTTGGATCCCGTGTGTCTGCGAGATCAGAGAGATAGGGAAACTATTTCCATAATGAAACAGCAGGTAATTTGGCAAATCACAGATTCAGTAAATTTAGTTCAGATCCAATTTTAGACATGTGCTATGCAGGAGAATAAAAGGAGATAGCTCGTAATGTTAGAGGAGAGAACGTAATGAATTTGCAGGAGGGTTAACTTATTAAAGGGTTGGTTGATTGTAGAGGTAAGGTGTTGCAAGTGGATTGAATAGTGAGGTAGTGGATGGATGAGGGAAGAGGTGGTTTAGTTTAGAAGAGGCTGGTTAAGCCCAAAATCCTTTGGTGGCTTAACAGATCTGAGGTACTGCTATGGGTCACAAATGCTGGTGGTCAGTTGCAGGAGAATATGATCCAGCTAGGGGTAAGTAAGAAGGTCCCAGCAACAGGGGGATTAGGTTGGCCAATGAAGCTTGCATCACTTATACTCCGGTAAGGTAGCCGCAGAGTCTTAGTAGAGGCTTAGAAGATTGGGGATGTGAAGACCAAACAAGGGTTCTCCCAAGGTGTTTTGAAATCACTGTAAGGTATTCAATACACAGTGGTTGCACGTGGCTAGATGATGAGGAAAGTAGACAAGAGTGAAGCTTGAGATTCGTGAGATCCGGCTCCATTTGCTGCTTTGCAGTAGAATACCATCTGGTTGAAAGGAAATAATGTAAAATGCAGTTATCAAATGTGGCTAGGGAATATGGTTCCCGATCAGAAGCATTCGCAAACAGGGGATCGTTGTTATCATAGGCCAGGATAAGCAGAGCAAGTTGCAGGCACTCAATCTCTGGGTCAGAGGAGATCAGTGTTGGTGGATCTGCTGTATCAATGGAGGTGGTGGCAGAATCCATGACTGCTCAAGGCAACATCTTGATTCTACTCATCCAGTGCCCAGTATCAGCCAACAATTTTAAACTAGCTATTAGTTACTGGCAGTATTTTGCATCTACAAGTTCTGTGGTATGGTTGGAATTAGGAGAGACAAAGGAAGGTGGCACTTGGATGCTTGTGTTGGTACTGTCAACCCAAAAAGTACCAGTAACTTCAAAATATTTCCACTGTACTATAAAATCTGCCATCTTGAAAGGAGTGTAAATGGGTTGGACATGCACATACTGCCCCTGTAAGCTGTCCTATTTAGTAAGTATGTGTATATAATAAAAAAAGAAAAGAAAATCAAAGTTAGTGGCTTTTTTTCTTTTTTTAATTATTCTATTAAATTGTCTATCATCAAATGAGGTCTTATGACCAATCATTAAAAATAATACAATTATGCAGGTGTGGGGGTGGGGGGTGGCGGGGTGTTACTGTTGTGCCTAGGGGAGCTCTCACCCCTAAATCTGCCCCTGGCTGCAAGGCCAATGAATTAATCATATTTTAAATGCCTAGACAGCTGCAGGCAACCTATTAGCTTTAACTGAACCATCTTCCAATTCTGCCTCTGAAGAAGTCTCTCACATGTGTGCTTCATGCTGTTCCTATCTTGTAGCTATGAGTAACTGTGTGTATCTAAAATGTAGTTCTTCATCAGATCTTTTCTAAATTTCCTAAATTAGTTTATCCCTCACTGCTAAAAATGACACATTTAAACCTTTACATAATAAAACATGCAGAATTGGAACTTGCAGCACCCAGAAGGCCCTCTGGTATGCCCAATCAGGTCAGTCCTTTGCAATGCCAGATCTATAAGAAACAAGACTGCAACAATTGCTGACCTTATTGAATCTGCACATCTAGCCTGTATTACAGAGACCTGGCTAGATGAAAATGCAGCACCTATATTGGAGGCTGCAGTCCCAACAAACTACTTTGTCATCCACAACCCAAGACTGGACCGCATAGGTGGTAGGGTGGCTATCTGCTTAAAAAAAGGCCTTAAACTTAGGGTCCACCCATTGAAATTACTCACTCATCCGAGTGCATTGCTGCCCGGAGTTCAACAGGATTAGGTTTCAGAGTACTTCTCATTCACCGGCCCCCTGGAGATGGAAAGATATTTCTACAAGAAATTGCAAACACTGTGGCTGGCCTGGTACTGGAACATCAAAGATGGCTCATCCTCTGGGATTTCAATGCATGGGTGGATGATGAGCTCTCACCGTGTGGCCAAGACCTCCTGTGCACAATGAATGGTCTGGGCTTCACACAGGTCATTCATTCTGCCACACATAAAAGTGGTCACACTCTTGATATTGTCTTTCAGATTGGATTAGAAGTCACTGACCTAAAACTAAACCCAGTCATCTGGTCAGACCACCACTCCCTTTGGTTCTCAGTTGCAACCCCTCAAATAAGATCTCTGCCAGTGGAGTTGACCAGGTATCGTCCAAGGAGGGGTATGACTCCCCAGGCTCTAGCAGCAAATCTGGATCTCTCTGCTATACTGGGTGCTTGTGAAGATCCCTGTTCCCTAGTCCGTTATTATTATAGGGATGTTATGGCTGCAATTTCTATTATCTCCCCTGTGCGTATATGACCTCGTAAACCACAACGTCGAGCTCCCTGGTTCGACAACAGTGTTAGTGAGCTCAAGAAAAGGGGGCATAGACTGGAAAGACTATGGAGGAAGACTAACCTAGTGGATGACAAAATAAACTAATAAAGCATAACGAAGAATATCAATCAACAATCACCCGTAAGAAATCACAGTTCCTGTCAAATGAGATCACGGCAGCAAACAATAGGCCAGCTCAACTTTTCCGCAGAGTGGAGATGCTTTGCAAGCCAGTATGCCTGCAGACTGATGAAACCCTCTCCCAGGCAAGATGCAATGAGTTTGCAAACTTCTTTGCAGATAAAATATCCAACATCCAGGCTGGAATCTCCACAGTGCCATCAGAGGAGTGCCAAACTACAAAGCCTGCCAATATAAGCCACCTGCCTTCATGGACCAGCTGTGACCCAGTGAATGTAAAGGACACTGCTGAAATTTCTCGGATTTTGCGTCCCATCACCTGTCAACCAAGCTTCTAATAGGTTGTATGGATATAATTGGTCCTGTCTTTGCAAAAATTGTTCAATGCTCTTTGCAGACAGGTATTTTTCCTGGACCCCTAAAGGAAGCAATTGTTAGACCTCTTCTTAAAAAACCTATTTTGGATCCCGACTGCATGACCAAATACAGACCGGTATCAAACCTTCCTTTTCTAGGAAAGGTTATTGAGAAAGTGGTTGCATAGCAACTGGAAACCCGCCTGACAACCCTTGATATCTATGATCCATTCCAATCAGGATTCAGGAGAAGACATAGCTGGTTCAAATCATTTCTCACAGGCAGGTCACAGAGAGGATCGTCTAGATCACAGGTTCTCAAACTCGGTCCTCAGGACCCCACACAGTGCATGTTTTCCAGGTCTCCTCACAGAATCACAAGTGAAATAATTAGCTCCACATGTGGACCTTTTAAAATGTGTCAGTGAGTAATTAATACACCTGTGCACTTGCTGGGTTACCTGCAAAACATGAACTGTGTGGGGTCCTGAGGACCGAGTTTGAGAACCTCTGGTCTAGATTATACTCATCACCATCAGTACCATTGCCATGTGGTGTCCCACAAGGATAAAACAGAGGTCCTTATGATAGGATCGCAACATCAAAGGACAAGACTGCAGCATAGCCAACCAACTGGACCTACACTCTGGGATTCAGAATTACAAACCACTGATCGTGTGCAGAATCTTGGAGTTGTCCTGGATGGTGGTTTGACACTTAAACATCAGATATCAGCCACAATCAAATCCTCATTCTTTCACCTGAGGAACATAGCCAGAATCAAGCACTTAATTCCCTCAGATGATCTGCCAAAAGTCATACATGCATTTGTATCATCTCGATCAGACTACTGTAATCCTCTATGTTGGCCTACTGGCGATAGAATTGCACCACTTACAGCGGGTGCAAAACACAGCTGCCAGGCTGTTAACCAACCAGCCCCGTTCTAGCCACATCACACCCATACTCTACTCCCTTCACTGGCTGCCTGTAAGATGGCGAATCATCTTCAAGATTGGCTTACTGAGTTTGAAAGCACTATATGACCAGGGCCCAAGGTACCTGAAGCAGCTTCTGACCCCATACTGACCCACTTGATTACTGCCATCTGTAGATGAAGGACTTTTAGCAGTACCTAGAATCTGCCGTAATTCATCTGGGGGTCGAGCTTTTAGTCATGCGGCTCCTACTCTATGGAACTCACTTCCCCGCACAGTGCGAGAGGCCCCAACTATAGAATCAAAAAGTAGACTCAAGACTTTCCTGTTTACTCAAGCATTTCCATAATTGTCCCTTTAGTATCTACATGCTGCTATATTTTATGAAAAGCTTTTCTGTACTTCATTATTTTCTGTACTATATTATGCTGTGTATCTGTTAAGCGCCTTGAGTCCTATTGGAGAAAGAGCGCTATATAAATAAAATGATTATTATTATTAGAACATCTGTCCTACTGCTACAACCCACATTACAGTTCATACTGTACCTCTACTTAAATTAAGGTTAACATCTCATGTTCTACCACCTTTACTATTTACCTATTGACATGCTCATGTGACCATCAATATACTTGGCTAACAACTAGAATATTAAATATAAGACTTGGTGAACATCTAAACCACATGAAATATCCCTTTTTCTAGCTACACAATATCTACTCTCTTCATTTTGTGTGAATTTAATTAATTACATAAGGTCCTAGAGGGGGCAATAAACTAAAATTATCCTGAGGTAAAGGGTCATGCTGGATTCATAATCTTGACACGTTCTCTGTCAAAGACTTGAATTATGTTTTTTACCTTTCTTGAAATATTATGTTGCATTGAATTAATTGAATATATATGTTTTACATAAAGTGTACATTGTATACGTCTAGTTTTCTACACCGTGTTTATTTACATTTTGGGCCTATTTTGGAGATGAACGAAGCCGGTGAGTTTGTACACAGTAGCCGCATCCATAGGGTCTGCATCGTCCATAGGGCCTAAATCAAAATGGAACGCAGTATCCGGACTCCAGGTCGACACCCATTTGGTCAACAGTGGGTAGGTCGACACAACAAATAGGTCGACATGGCCATTAGGTCGACATGGAAAAAGGTCAACATGAGTTTTTCATAATTTTTTGGGGGGACTTTTTCATACTTTACGATCCACGTGGACTACGATTGGGAACGGTAACCTGCACCAAGCACAGTGGTAGCGGAGCAAGGCACCTTGCCAGAAGTATGGTGAGCGAAGGGAGTCATGCAGGGGGACGTGGTGCACTAATTGGGGTTTCCGGTCACTTGACAGAGAAAACAACACACAAAAAAACATTAAAAACTCATGTCAACCTTTCTTCATGTCAACATTGTGCATGTCGACCTAATGGCCATATCGACCTGTTACCAGTATCAACCTACCCATTGTCGACCAATGGGTGTTGACCTAATGGGTGTCGTCCTTATTGGTGTCGACCATGAATCCCATACCCTGGAACGCTGCCGTGTCAGGGTTCGCATGCTTATGCCCAGTGCAATGTGTGCATGCGCAGAAGATGCACTGCGTGTGCACACAGGGTGAGATGTGACGGCATCTCACATGTGCGAACACCTCTGCCTGATTGACAGACAGAGGCGTTTTATGGGCGGCATTTTAGGGGCATCACGGTGGCACTGGGGGGGTGCGTGTCCAGACCATTTGCGGGGTGGGCCATGGCGGCTGCGTGACGTCACACACAGCTGCTGCGACCGAAAAGATGGTGGGTTGCAGTCGTGCGATGCTTTCACATGTTTGCAGAGGGGGAGGGGCAGAACCTGGCATACGGGGAGGATTTGCCCTGTGCTGGGCGTCCCTTCTCATGTCAGTTTAATGGATCGGAGATGTGCAATTTTTCACACATCTACAATCTATGCTGAATTAGGCCCATAGTGCATGCGCGTGAGCCTTTACCATGCATGGTTATTGACAGGTGATGGGAGTCCGGGGGCGGTGATGCAGCATTGGGGGGGGATTGAAAAACATGGAAACATGGCGGTGGTGACTCTGCCTATGTAGCAGGGGTTTACCTATATTCCATATGTTCACAATTACTGTAAATTGGCAGCACAACACATGCCGGACAGCCATGTACTGTGCTGGGCGGCCCCCAGCATGTGAGTATATGAAATCAGCTTTTGCTGCGAGAGCAAAATCTGCATCCATCTCTAAATAAGAAGTATAACATACCATGTAGCCAGAGCAGCATCACTGGATGGCAGAGTTGCTGTACTGCAGGGATGGAATAACAGAATGAATGGGGACAATACAGTACACTGGGCTGCCTGTCATGTGGGGGCTGGGGCCACATGACAACACACAAAACAGGCCCCACAGACACGTCGACCTACCAGGAGTCTTCCGGGTGAGCCTATGGCCTATCTGCCCCTGCCGCTAAGTATGTCGGGCTTGTAGATGAAGTACTTCATTCACCAGGCACCTCCTCCTTGTTATGTAATCTGAGTCCATGAATTTTTTTTTACAAGATTATAGTAATTAACACCCTCATCATCAACCTCCTTATTAGTGATCAGAGGTAGTCCTTCCAAAAAATTGTTTTTTGGGACCCAAACAATCCAAGCACTTCAGCCATAAAAGTGTCAATCCCTGTTGCTGAAGTGCTTGGTTTGTTAAACGGTGCACTTAATTTTTTATATTTAACATAACAGTGGGTGGAAGGACAATTCCATCTTGCACCACATTTTATTTATGCACTGCTGTGTGACAATGTTTCATAGATATGTTAAACACTGCTGCGTGTTTGTGCCGCAGCTCTGTTGCTTAAAAACCAGCCAGCTTGCTGCAGCCTTTGGCCTAAACTGGAAGAAAACAATATTGTGAGTTGTGATGTTGTCAAAATTGACTGGAAATGAATATTATTGAGGTTAATAATACCATAGGAACAAATTTTTTGTAGGATTTTAGGCAAACTAAAAAACCACGGCGTTTAGGTAAAACCAAAATAGGACGATGAATTAAAACCAAAGCCAGCAAAAATGGTCCTGCGCACATCTCTACATATAGGGGGTGATTCTGAGTTGTTCGCTCGCTAGCAGATTTTAGCAGCATTGCACACGCTAGGCCGCCGCCCTCTGGGAGTGTATCTTAGCTTAGCAGAATAGTGAACTAAATATTCGCAGAATTGCGAATAGAAAATTCTTAGCAGTTTCTGAGTAGCTCCAGACCTACTCACAGATTGCGATCAGCTCAGGCCGTTTCGTTCCTGGTTTGACGTCACACACACACACGCCCAGCGTTCGGCCAGCCACTCCCCCGTTTCACCAGACACTCCCGCCTTTTTCCCTGACACGCCTGCGTTTTTCCGCACACTCCCAGAAAACGGCCAGTTTCCGCCCAGAAACACCCACTTCCTGTCAATCACACTCCGATCACTTCAACAATGAAAATTCTTCATTCGGACGTGAGTAAATCTACTAATTTTTGTGCTAAAATACTAACCGCATGCGCACTGCGTACCATGCGCATGCGATTTTTGCCTTAATCGCTCCGTAGCGAAAATCGGCAACGAGTGAACAACTCGGAATGAAAACCATAATACCTATGTAGATGTCAGAGCTAATTCCTATTTAGATAATGATCTTAAGCACTGCTAATTAGTGATACCTGTCAGGGGTGTATCTATCCATTGGCCAGGATGGCACTCGCCAGGGGCGCCAGCCAAGCAGGGGGCGCCTTCCGACGGTGCCACCCTCAGTCAATGGATGAAATCTCTTAAGCCATAGTGTCTGGCAATACCTGCTGTGGTATGGAGGGTGGAGGATCGCTCAGCAGGCAGGAGCTGACGCCGGTGTCCAGCACCGCAATGCACTACAGGGAAGAAACTGAAAATAAACTACTACTCCCAGCAACTCTTGCTGTTGTGAGCTCCCGGCGGCAAGGGCTGCTGGGAGCTGTAGATTATTTTCAGTTTCTTCACGTAGTTTGTTGCGGTGATGGACACCGGCGCCAGCTCCTGCCTGCTGAGCGATCCTTCGCCCTTCATCCCAGGCAGCTTGGCACAGCAGGTATTGCCAGACTCTATGGCTATCTGCAGAGATGTTGTGAGGTGCGGACTAGGGCTATGTGCTGTGTGGGGAGGCTATGTATGTGCTGGGAGTAGGGGAGACTACTACTATGTGCTAAGAGCGGACTACAGCTATGTGCTGGAAGGGGGATGAGGACTATGGCTATGTGCTTGGGGTGGTGATGGGCTATGTGCAGGGAGGGGGACTATGGCTATCTATGTTGGCAGAGAACTATTGTTATGTGATGGGAGGGGGGTGAGGACTGTTGTATGACTGTTGGGAGAGGTGGAGACTACGGCTATGTGCTGGGAGGGGGATGGGCACTATGACTATATGACTTTGGTGGCATATGTGGCACTATAAGGGCATATCTGGCACTGTGGGGGCATGTTTATCTGGCAATGTGGGGGCATATCTGGCAACATTGGGGCATATCTGGCACTGTGGGGTCATATGTGTATCTGGCACTGTGGGGGCATAGCTAGCATCGTGGGGGCATATCTGGCACTATGGTGACATATGTGTATTTGGCACTATGGGAGCACATGTGTATTTGTCTCTATGGGGGCATGTGTGTATCTGGCACTGTGTGGGCATGTGTGTATCTGGCACTATTTGGGGCATATGTGTATCTGGCACTGCACTATTGGGGTCATATGTGTATCACGGCTCCATTTTCATTGGCCACGCCCCATGTGGTGTGGCCACACCCATTTTTTTGGCCAAAGGCATGCGCACACAGTACCACTAAGACTTTTTTCTACTTGCACCACTAGGTAGTGCGCTGCACTGCACTTCTTTGCACTACTATTTGATTATACTACCTGGCCTTGGGTGGTATTGCCTCCTCAGCCAGGCCAGACACTGCTGATGTCTCCTCAGTGTTATAATAATTACTGTGTGGTCATAATGTGTAAAGGGAACTGCTACTGTGTGGGCATAATGTGTATAAGGGTTACTACTGTGTAGCGTAATTTGAATTGGGGGATCTATTGTATGGTTATGCCCCTTTCCCACAAGATCATGTCCCTTTTTTGCACATGCATCGCCCCTATTTCAAATATGGGGGGCGCCAGTCCCTTACTTTGCCAGGGGCGCCCAGACCACTAGGTACACCCCTGATACCTGTACATGAAACGATGCAAAAAAAATTATGTTTGTGTTACATTTCAGCCAGACAATGGATGCATCATCACTTGGATAGTGATAAAATGGAGAAAGAAAAAATGCCAGCCAATCAAGTCCTAACTGCCATGTCACTGGCTGTGTTTGAAAAATGACAGGAGCTGATTGGCTGGTACTTTTTAACTCTCCATTTTATCACTTTCCAAGCGATGATGCATCTGGCCCCCAGTGTTAGAATCTAATTGATCTGTTCCTGATGGACCAAGTCTACCATTACAATAGCTTTTGCTGTCTCTTATGGATAGTCTAGAAGTTACCTTAAGACTTTCAACAGTCCACCAACACACTCTACTACTAGAGCACTGTTGTCATTTGCATAAATAGGAAACTCGAGTAATCACTACTTCCCAGGAGCACCCACCAAATTGGGTTAATGCCATACTTACCTACTCTCTTGGAAGCTGCAGGAGACTCACAATTTTTTAGGTAGCGTCCCACACTCCTGGAAGAGTGGCCTAATCTCCTGCATCCTGTCCACTTTAATAGTGATTTGCAGGAAGTGGAGAAAACGCTAGGAATCGTGACTCCGTTTTGAGGGTGCGGAACTAAATGATGTGATATTGCGCCATTTAACCCTGCTCCTTCCTTGTTGACCCCCTAAAAGCAGAATTTTGCCACTATGGGGGCAGGGCCTAATGAGGTGTTAGCCCAGCCCCACTCCCCAAAGTTGTCCGCAACTTCTCCTCTCAGGGATTCTCCTGGAGAGGAGTCCAAAGAAGTTGGCTAGTATGGGTAATGCAGGTCCATCCTATAGTACAGTAGCATAAGTATTGTATTGTAATGAATTTTCAGGTTGGTTTGACCTTTTTCCTAAACTGGAATCTTCAGTTACTGATATGTCGGCTCCCAGCTTATCCACGAACCGGTCGCACGGTTTCACGCATCACGATTGCAAATAGCCATGGCCGAATATGACCCGGTACTAGTATGTATGATTAAAATTATAAGAATGAGAGCCAAATGGTCAGTAAGACGTTGGTGATTTCAGCAGCCAGAGGCATTTTTAATTGTGGGAAAAAAAATATCCTCTTTCCTATTAGGCCCAGTAGATGCCTCCTTGCTCAGACAATTAGCATGTTAAACTGGCTGTATGCAAATCAACATGACTAGTATGCTAAATAGCCAGATGAGTTCACTGAGCATTCAGTCACACAATATCACCAATATAACGGTCTGGTTAAAGTACTATATATAACTCATAACTGAAAAGTAAAAGATGGAAGTAGAGGCCAAACTGTGAACATAAGGGTGTTTAACAAGGAAAACACAAGTGTTAAAACCTCCCAGGCAACTGCGGCTAGTGGTCAAATCACTACAGTATGTGCCACTGCAACATATCAACTACTCGTTAAAAGGTAAATTCTTATTTCAATTTTAACTTAAAGAATAATACCCCCAAAGTGTGTTCACTTACAATATCACTTCCACCTGTGGCTAAACCACTAAAATAACACCTGGTTTTCATAATGTAACTCATGTTATCAGCAATTTCCTACAGTATATATACAGAAATACTGTGCATACAGTGTTCTACTAACTGCTCAGCTTCTAGGCAAATGAAGACCATTTCCAACACAGGGGGGAAAAGATTCTGTTGCCAATCTTGAAAAAATCATTATATATATATATATATATATATATATATATATATATATATTGCTATATGTACTTACTTACTCCAGGTCCTCTGGGATGGTAAAGTATGAACAAGTCTGTTTTGGGGCACAAAAATCAGTAAAAACGCAAGTTGGTATTTTGTCGCCATTTCAAATGTTGGTAATCTGCATATGTCGGCATTCTGAACACGTCAACATAATGATTGTCGGTATTTTGACCATGTCGGTATTTTGACTGTCGATCAATGGCTGTAGGTATTATGTCCGTCGTTAAATCAACTGCTACCAATCCGGTTAACAGCGGTAATTTACCGCTGCTTATAGGATCGCCGGGGCTATGTTATTAGCCCCGATGCCGGAGTGGTGATTCCCTGCTGGTATTTTTCGGGGATAATGTTTCGCATGCCTCTTCTTCACATGTCCAGTGGTCGCAGCTTCTTCTACCAACTTTGCTGTTTGCATGTGGATCTGAACCCTCAATTAGTGCAATGGACCAGAGAGAAGCTACCAGGAAGAAGAGACAGGAGCCTTACCATGAGGTGGAAGAATGTGTGCTTAGAAAGTACAGTACTGGTTCTATTATGTTTGTGTATTTATTTATTTATTTAGTTATTTATTATGGTATGTTTAACCTTTTCCTGACCGCTTATTTATATTATTTCAATATTTGATACCATCTATAGACCATCTATAGTGTTAAATATTAATATTGTATTCCATACAGTATCCAGTGTATAAAAAGACCAATCTTACATTAATGTCCAGGGCTGTTATTGGATTTTTCTACCGCTCCTCCAGACTCCTGCACTTGCGCCAATGTTCCGTAGAGTGGGAGATTGTGGAATTCACCTCTAGAAATCATGCGTTTGCCACAGCCAGGATACCCATTTTTGTGGCGATAAAACATGGGTCCGGGAACTTATCCCAGATCCCATGTGTTATCGGCCGATAGCAGTAGTTTACCGCACTGCAAAAATGGGCTACAATGGGATAGCCCGATAATAACATCAGGCTAATATCAGCGATATTAGCCCAGTCCCGCCAGCAATAGAATTCGGTTAAATGATTGCAGTGAGGTTAGGAAATAAACCGTTCCAATGTTGTATAGAAAATGAACTTGTTAAAACATAAAATCTAATAAAAATGTATGTGAAAATAAAAATATCAGAATTCTAAACATCAGGTGTCAGCCACAATCTAATCCTCATTCTCTCATCTGAGGAACATAGCCAGAATCAAACAATTCCCTCAGAAGATCTGCCTAAAGATATACATGCTTTTTTATCATCATGCCTAGACTACTGCAATGTCCTCTACCTGGGTCTCCCAGCAAAATAATTGCACCGCTCGTAGATGGTACAAAATGCAGCTGCCAGACTATAAGCCAACCAGCCCCGTTCGATCCACATAACCCCCATTCTCTACTCCCTCCACCGGCTGCCTGTAAGATGGCGAATCGTTTTCAAGATTGTATACTCACTTTCAAAGCCCTATATGACCAGGGCCCAAGGTGCTTGAAGCAGCTTCTGAATCCTTACTGTCCCACTGAATTACTACGATCTGTAGATGAAGGACTACTAACAGTACCTAGAATCTCCCTGAATTCATCTGGAGGTTGAGCTTTCAACTTTGTGGCTCCGACTCTATGGGACTCTCTTCCCTGCACAGTACGAGAAGCCTCCACACTGTAAAGATAATTGTAAAGCACTCTGAGTCCTATTAGGAGAAAAGTGCTATAAAAACATTATTATTATTATTATTATTATTATTTAGTAGTTTAGGCTAGGAAGAGGAAACATTGAAATATGATTTGTGGTAATGGGTTATTACAGCATGTGTTGTATTTGTATTATATTATTAAACAAGCCCAACTGTTGTATGAAATAGTTCCAGCACTCTGGGGATTAGACTGCATTAATATTTGAATAAAGTATATCTGGGATAGAGGGGTACTTTACTCATGTAAAATGCAATAACAATTATTTGTTGCAAAGCAGGGGTGTTTTGGGAACTTAAAATGGCCTTGCAATTTTTTTTAAACTGGACTCATGTAGGCGGGGCCACGTCAAGTGTAGGCAGGTCCTAACACAAACATAGGCATTATGTTAAATAGAGCACCACAATACCTGCCATAAAATGCAGACAGTATCCCTATCCATGTGACCACCATGCAATACAAGGTGTATCCAATAGACCATCATGAAGTACACTGACTATCTCATTAACCGCCATACACTACACTGAATGTCCCAGTAAATACCATACAGTACTGTAAGAATCCCAGTGACTGCCATAAAGTACTTTGAGCATCTCAGTGACCAACATACAGTACATTCAGCATCCAAATGATGACACAGATCCTTTAGCATCTCAGGCCCCAATAAAATACATTGAGTATCCCAATGACCACTATAAATGATTTTGAGCATCCCAGTGATTACCATAAAACATCATGAGAATGTCAGTGACCACCATACAGTGTATTGTGTATACCAGTGACCGCCATATAGCAAGGTGAACATCCTAGAGACTACTATAAAATACATTGACCATCCCAGTGACTGTCGCAAAGTATATTTAACATGCATGTGACTGCCATATAGTAATTTGAGATTATTGCAATTATGAGCATACCTGTGACCACCATTTAGATATTGAGCATCACAATGAATGCTATAAAATCTAATGAGCACTGAAATGACTACCACACAATATGCTCTTGGATCATGGAGGGAGGGATGGAGGTGGAATGGGGGTGATTACAGGGGTTAGGATGGAGGATGGGAGAAGATTGTGGTCATACCTGGACCTGTAGTAATATACACTGCTCAAAAAAAGAAAGGGAACACTAAAATAACACATCCTAGATCTGAATGAATGAAATATTTGTATTAAATACTTTGTTCTTTACATAGTTGAATGTGCTGACAACAAAATCACACAAAAATTATCAATGGAAATCAAATTTATTAACCCATGGAGGTGTGGATTTGGAGTCACACTCAAAATTAAAGTGGAAAAACACACTACAGGCTGACTCAACTTTGATGTAATGTCCTTAAAACAAGTCAAAATGAGGCTCAGTAGTGTGTGTGTGGCCTCCACGTGCCTGTTTGACCTCCCTACAATGCCTGGGCATGCTCCTGATGAGGTGGACGATGGTCTCTTGAGGGATCTCCTCCCAGACCTGGACTAAAGCATCCGCCAACTCCTGGAAGTCTGTGGTGCAACGTGGCATTGGTGGATGGAGCGAGACATGATGTCCCAGATGTGGTCAATTGGATTCAGGTCTGGGGAACGGGCGGGCCAGTCCATAGCATCAATGCCTTCGTCTTGCAGAAACTGCTGACACACTCCAGCCACATGAGGTCTAGCATTGTCTTGCATTAGGAGGAACCCAGGGCCAACCGCACCAGCATATGGTCTCACAAGGGGTCTGAGGATCTCATCTCGGTACCTAATGGCAGTCAGGCTACCTCTGGCGAGCACAAGGAGGTCTGTGCGGCCCCCCAAAGAAATGCCACCCCTCACCATTACTGACCCACTGCCAAACCGGTCATGCTGGAGGATGCTGCAGGCAGCAGAATGTTCTCCTTGGCATCTCCAGACTCTGTCACGTCTGTCACATGTGCTCAGTGAGAACCTGCTTTCATCTGTGAAGAGCACAGGGCGCCAGTGGCAAATTTGCCAATTTTGGTGTTCTCTGGCAAATGCCAAACGTCCTGCACGGTGTCCGCCTGTAAGCACAACCTCCACCTGTGGACGTCAGGCCCTCATACAACCCTCATGGAGTCTGTTTCTGATCGTTTGAGTAGACACATGCACATTTGTGGCTTGCTTGAGGTCATTTTGCAGGGCTCTGGCAGTGCTCCTCCTGTTCCTCCTTGCACAAAGGTGGAGGTAGCAGTCCTGCTGCTGGGTTGTTGCCCTCCTACGGCCTCCTCCACGTCTCCTGATGTACTTGCCTGTCTCCTGGTAGCACCTCCATGCTCTGGACACTACACTGACAGATACAGCAAACCTTCTTGCCACAGCTCGCATTGATGTACCATCCTGGATGAGCTGCACTACCTGAGCCACTTGTGTGGGTTGTAGACTCCGTCTCATGCTACCACTAGAGTGAAAGCACCGCCAGCTTTCAAAAGTGACCAAAACATCAGCCAGAAACCATAGGAGCTGAGAAGTGGTCTGTGTTCACCACCTGCAGAACAACTCATTTATTGAGGGTGTCTTGCTAATTGCCCATAATTCCCACCTGTTGTCTATTGCATTTGCACAACAGCATGTGAAATTGATTGTCAATCAGTGTTGCTTCCTAAGTGGACAGTTTGATTTCACAGATGTGTGATTGACTTGGAGTTACATTGTGCTGTTTAAGTGTTCCCTTTATTTTTTTGAGCAGTGTATATGCAATTACGCTTAGAGGACACCTTGGCATGTGTGAACATATTCCCCAAATCAAGACCAAAAGCTCATGTCAAACGACAACAATGTCAAAACTGCCTCCTTTAGCTGGCCTTAGCCCAGCTGACTCTGGACAGCTAATGCAGCCCCAGCCTTGTGCAGTTCCTCTCTCCTTCACCACCAAGCCCAACCTGCCTCTCGTCTGCCACTATTTAAAAAATGTACTGACAAAGTAAAAACCACACAGTCTGTAGTGACTCTACCTGGCCTGCCGCCCACTGGGGAAGTTCCTAGTAAACCCTATGGTCAACCCACCACTACTGTTAAGAAATGAATTTGATATACCGTATGCTCTATACTTTAGTATGACTTTATTCAAAAGCATGACCAGGCTGCTTTAATAATCATCATGTTTAGAAGGGTAGTGAGATGAAACCAATATAGGAATTAACATTTTTAAAAATGGACACAAATAAATGACTCAAGTTCTGTATTCTATAATTAATGTACTGGATGTGGGCATCACTCAATGAACCTAATTACAGCAGTATAGTCATTTACTGCACACTGGCCGCATATTTTGCTTTTCAGAAATGACCTTTATTACCTAACGAGTTCTGGATCAATCCTAGGGCCTTGTTGACCAGCTACCGTGGCTTACTGCACACTAACACCGCTTTCACGTCGCACGTGCCGGGTCTTTCCCAGGTGCGACGCGGCATTGGGCCCTTTTCAATTGCCTTCCCTACCCAGCATCGGGGGGCGGCGCTGGATGATGAGATCATCTCCACGCCGCCTCTGCCTATGCTGTGAACGGGTCCTGGGTCGCATTGCCCCGTCAACCCATTCACACTGCACCTGACCCAGTATTAACCCGGGAATAACCCTACTTTATTCCCGGGTTGAAATACTGGGTCAGGCGACCCAGGAATTCTGGACTGATCCCTTTCATACCGCACAGCAACCCATGTCGACCCAGCAATATACCGGGTCCATACTGGGTTATTTGTGTGGTGTGAAAGGGGTATAAGTGGCATATTCTGGGTGTTATGCTAATGCCACAGTTGATCTCTTTAATACAGACAGGGAATGTTTGAAGTCAGTAATGGGGGAGCAGCGACACAAATGCAGGCGCGCCTTGATTGGTTCAGGGGCGCATCTTAGCTAACTACTGTCATCCCGCATGCAGTAGAAATGGCTGTGGCATCTTAATAACGACGCACATGCCATGCGACCATAGGGTTAGTCTGACGGTTGATGGTTGTGTCTTCACGCACAAGCAGCAGATCTGAGACGCCATCAGTGGGATGTATCAATGAAAATCCTGGCGGCTGAGACATTTCCATATTTTTGCATAACAGCTGCATACAGGATAGTGGCTGTGATGGCCTCCTGTATGAGTGGCTGTGCATCCCTGTGTGCAACTGCAACCACTGACACAGCTGCGACCAGAGTAGGACTGGGGAATGAAGGGCCCACCGGGAAAATGCAGCGGTAGGGGGCCATGCTTTAAGTGTCTGGCCAGTAACCATGTAGTGAGACCAGCTCCCACAGGGGCTCGGACAGCCATGAGACCATATAACTGACCCTCTAATAGAGTAACAATGTTTCATTTGAGTGCCTGTCTGGAAGATGACATTAGAGGAAGGGGTGGGGCCCTCAGACTGTGGGGCCCACCGGGTATTTTCTGTGTGCCCCTGTGGGCCAGTCCGGTCCTGCCTGCGACACTCCCATACTTTTTGCCTCTGTTTAACCACTCTACTGTAACCTCGCAATCATCATTCTGGAACACTCTACAGTAACCTCACAATCACCATCCTGGAACACTCTACTGTAACCTCACAATCACCATCCTGGAACACTCTACTGTAACCTCACAATCACCATCCTGGAACACTCTACTGTAACCTCACAATCACCACCCTGGAACACCTTACTGTAACCTCACAATCACCATCCTGGAACACCTTACTGTGACCTCACAATCACCATCCTGGAACACTCTACTGTAACCTCACAATCACCACCCTGGAACACCTTACTGTAACCTCACAATCACCATCCTGGAACACCTTACTGTGACCTCACAATCACCATCCTGGAACACCCTACTGTAACCTCACAATCACCACCCTGGAACACTCTACTGTGACCTCACAATCACCATCCTGGAACACCCTACTGTAACCTCACAATCACCATCCTGGAACACTCTACTGTAGCCTCACAATCACCACCCTGGAACACCCTACTGTAACCTCACAATCACCATCCTGGAACACTCTACTGTAGCCTCACAATCACCATCCTGGAACACCCTACTGTAACCTCACAATCACCATCCTGGAACACCTTACTGTAACCTCACAATCACCATCCTGGAACACTCTACTGTAGCCTCACAATCACCATCCTGGAACACCCTACTGTAACCTCACAATCACCACCCTGGAACACCTTACTGTAACCTCACAATCACCATCCTGGAACACCTTACTGTAACCTCACAATCACCATCCTGGGACACCTTACTGTAACCTCACAATCACCATCCTGGAACACCTTACTGTAACCTCACAATCACCATCCTGGAACACTCTACTGTAGCCTCGTAATCATTATCCTGGAACACCCCATACATTTCTGCTTCCATGCGTCTACAAATATTTACAATCAAAAACGGCATGCATGCGCAGACAGAAAACCACTTACCGCTCTATCCAGTCAGGCCATAATACTTTTTTCCTTTTATTTCTAAAAAAACTCTAATTACAATCAAATTAATTCAGTCCAAACATTCCAACTTGGAGATGTGCGGTTCGGTTCTCCAGAAATCCAAATCGACCGAATTTTGTGGATCCGAACCAAAACCAAGTCCGGATCTCCTAAGGAGATTCATTCCAAAATAAGCCCCGATTCGGCTCTTCCCGGTTCGGATCTTCCCACGATTCAAAATTCAGATTTTAAATCTGAATTGTCGGGTTTTGGATTGCAAAAATTACACGATTTTTGCTGTTCTACCCATTCTTTGCACTGGAGTTTCTGATTTTCATGGTTGTACCTATAAATGAGTTTTAATAATTTGGTAAATTTATAGAGTGGTAAATTTGAGACGTGTTAATGTAAGTAAATATTAATCCATGGTTCTTGGGCGTTATCATTCACGCAACACAAGCCACGCACCGGTAATGACGTCATATGTCAACCCCCTTTTCATCCCCTTAGGGGAGGTGTATTAAAATTCTAATTATTTAGTTTTCCTATTTCCCATCTGAAGAATACTTATGTTACATTTCATCTTCCTAACATATTGGTAAGTAAGAGAATTAGTGATGAGGCAGTGATTGAGTGAGTGAGTGAGTGAGTGAGTGAGTGAGTGAGTGAGTGAGTGAGTGAGTGTTCACATTTATATATACTGTAGATTATTGAATTTTTTTATCTATTTTTTAACCGAACCAAAAAACCCAATCCAAACTAAAACACTTGAGGATGGTTTTGCAAAAACAAAAACCACAATGATGAAATTAAAACCAAAAACAAATCAAGAGGATAAAATTAGACCCAAACAAAAAACACCAAGCACATCTCTAATTCAAATGAAAAAAAGGAATTATATTATTTAGGAACAATAAATACATATAAAATCCAGCCATAGAAGAAGAATTGCCATTGATCACAATTCCTGTGTGATATTCCTGTTCTACTTTGGCAAGAGCGGCTGGATTTACAGCCTTTTATGGGACATACTCCCACTGTGTAAAATAAACGCCATGTGTCTTGATCCCATTAAAATAAGTTTCAAACAGAATTCTATGCACCAGGTCTCTGCCAAGTTCATTATTTAAAATGTCAGTTTTCTACCATCTTTTTCTTTCAGAAAAAGTAACAACTTTGGTAATAAATCTCTCTGTACATGTGATGCTGTTTGGGGAAGTGATACATGGCTGGAAGGCTTATTGGGACTGGAAATATTCCAGAAATAGCTGAATAGGAAGAAAGAAAAAAACTCTCCGGATTGCTATACAGTGTGTGCATCAGAATCTGTTTTTTTTTTTTAGCTATTTAGTTTTGATTGACACAATAATTTTAGTCTGAGATTTTACAACAAGATAGAGAGATCTGTGAGTTTGTTAAGTCATAAATAAATTCCACAAATTAAAGTCATATAACATTATCTTGTGCATTGTGAAGGGGAAGAATTGTAAACTAGAATATTTGTTTGTAAATACAGTAGCTGTGTTATGTTTATCAATGGTGGTCATTCCGAGTTGTTCGCTCGTTGCCGATTTTCGCTATCCTGCAATTTGTTGCTAAATGCGCATGCGCATGGTACGCAGGGCGCATGCGCTTAGTTATTTAACTAAAAACTTAGCATTTTTGCTGTTGTCTGTGCGGCGCTTTTCAGTCACACTGCTGATCGGTGAATGATTGACAGGAAAAGGGCGTTTCTGGGTGGTAACTGAGCGTTTTTCGGGAGTATGCTAAAAAACGCAGGCGTGTCAGGGAAAAACGCGGGAGTGTCTGGAGAAACGGGGGAGTGGCTGGATGAACGCAGGGCGTGTTTGTGACGTCAAACCAGGAACTTAACGGACCGAGCTGATCGCAATCTGTGAGTAGGTCTGGAGCTACTCAGAAACTGCCAGAAAATATTTAGTAGCAATTCTGCTAATCTTTCGTTCGCTATTCTGCTAAACTAAGATACACTCCCAGAGGGCGGCGGCCTAGCGTGTGCAATGCTGCTAAAAGCAGCTAGCGAGCGATCAACTCGGAATGAGGGCCCATGTTCATACAGGTGATGTTTCCATACATTGACAAAACTTGAAATGCCCTCAAGGAAAGGTCCACTGTGTACTGTGGATTTATGTAATAGACCCAAAGTGGACATTACTATAGAGCAGGCATTCCCAACCACCAGGGGCAAACGCAGGATATCTAAAGGGGGGTTTCCGGATACAGTATGATAGATAGATAGATAGATATTATATATATATATATATATATATATATATATATTATATGGGATGCGCCAGAATCCCAACACACAACGGAATGCCGCACCGGAATCCCAAAAGGGGCCAGGACATGACGCTGTATCCCGACTGTCGTCACAGTGGGGTGGGTAGTTATTACACCGGGGATGGAGGGGGGTTTAGGTTTAGTTGACCCCCAGAGGACTTAGAGTTAGGGTGTGGGGGGTGGGGAGGTCTGGTTTAGGGTTTGGGGAGAGGGGGTTAGGGTTAGGCACCACCATGAAGGGGGGGGGGGGTGTTAGGCTCCGGGGGGAGACTGTTTAGGGTTTGCGGGGAGAGTGAGTTAGGTTTATGTGCCACCCGGGGGAAGGCGGGGTTAGGGTTAGGCTGTAGTGGGCGGGGGGAGGGTTAGGCACCTAAAAGGGAGGGTTAGGTAGGGTAAGGGGAGGGTTAGACCAGGACTTTTCAAATAATTGATACTGTAAACCGCAGGTTTATACACGTACATATCAGGGACGTAGTATAGCTATATTCACAAACTGTACAAAAAGATACATGCTCACATCTGCCTTCCTGTCACCATTGCCGAGGTCCTGTAGCTCCTCCGCTGATGGTGACTGCCTCCGTTCGCTGCTTCCAGGGAGCTTTGATGTCCTGACTCCTGCATCTCCGCCGCAGACAGTGACTGCCTGTGTGACTCTGACAGGCCGCACTGTGTGGACCTCGGAGGGAGCTGCTATGGTTGACCATGCGCAGCCAGCATCTCCCCCTCACCCCTCCCGTGACACTCTCTATGCAGAGAGCTACACAGCTCTCTGCTAGAGCAGCTCCGCTGTCGCAATCGCGTACGCGATCGCGACTTTTACTGAGACGGAGACACTGCTGTCTCCGTCTCCAAAATAAAAATGTTGACTCATCAGGGGGGTTTCCAGGTACTCGGAAACCCTCCCTGCGTGCGCCACTGCCAACCACGGTCCTCAAGGCACACCAACAGTGCAGGTTTTAGTGATATCCAGGCTGCAGCACAGATGGTTAAATCAAAATAACTGAGCTACTAATTAAGTCACCTGTGCTGAAGCCTGGATATCACCAAAACCTGCACTGTTAGTGTGCCTTGAGGACTGTGGTTGGGAATGCCTGCTATAGAGGTTTATAAAGGCTTGGACTGGCCCACAGGGGTACAGGGGAAACCACCGGTGGGCCCTACTACCTGGGGCCCCTCCTCCTGCTCTAAGGATCAGGTTCCAGACTGTGCACTTGAATTATACATTATACATATGTTACCTTATACTGGACTATGGTGTATTTTCTACAGTGCATTGCTGTTATTAATCTGTTATTAATCTGGTACATTATCATGCATGCAGTAGCTGAATTTAGTGTATATATTTATGAAGGGGCCCAGATGTTGCATTCTCTAATGGTTAGTCAAACCAATGAGGTGGCAGGCCACACCCCCTATGCAGACTGGCCACACCCCTAACACAGGCCCCTACCACTGCATTTCCCCGGTGGGCCCTACATGCCCCAGTCCAACACTGGGTTTACAGATGTGTCACATACACCTATCCCCAAATCGCGCCAAATAGCTGTTTGCCGGACCAGTAAGCCACAAAGTGCATCTAGACACACTCTTTAGTATATAATATTAATCTTAGTTGCAACGCTAATGTGCCAGCACCCCAAGGTGAAGGACCATGGGAGGAGATGGGGGGGCTCTGCTGAGAGTTTGTATTGCATTGTTTCTGGCGTTCAGGAGACCACCAGTCAGCATACTGACGTCGGCATCTCATCTTGCTGGCTCGCTGTAGTCACCACACTGCAGTCGCCATGGGTTCTATTCCCACTCTATGGGTGTCGTGGGACTAGTCCCTATTGGTCGGTATGCTGACCAATGGGATTGTGAGGGTGCATGATGTTGGGGGAGGTAATGTGACTGGCGGTCTACTGACCACCGGTCACATAACTACATCCCCTCTGCCGCAACTCAGCGGCACCACCATTTGGCTTGCAGGAGTTAGTAGAATGGCGCTGCAGAGTCTTCTTTGGACACTCTGGGCATGCAACCTGCAGCTGGTACAACCGCTCCGAGCATCGCAGTGCAGTACTTCATAGTGCCAGTTTACCAACCCCTCAAGGTGATGTCATGACATTACATGTTTGGTGATGGGACCTGCACAAGGGCAAAATCGTCCTGCTCTGGCACTGAGCTGCACCGAGCGTCTCAGAATGGGGAATAAGCACATGTCTGTCTCCTGTACATACCACTTTTTGTTTGTGAAAGAGTATTTAACTAGCTTTACTAGCTATTTCAAAGCTGAGCTGTATGTCTATCATGAATATATCCAGCCCCCAGTATAGCAGTATCTATCTAATATCAGCAGGATTGGAATCTATGGACTGATAAGTTATTCATTTAACTGCATACATTGCGGAAGTATTAGGGGGCTGATTCTGAGCTGCTGCCAGGCTTGGACTGACACACAGGGGTACAGAGGAAACCACCGATAGGCCCCACTGCCTGGGGGGCCCTCCTCCCCCTCTAGTGATCAGGTTCTAGACTGTGTTCTTGAATTATACATTATACATATGTTACCTTAAACTGCACAGGACTATGATGTATTATCTACAGTGCATTGCCAATATTTATCTGATACATTATCATGCACGCACTAGCAGTATTTATAGTTTTGTCAAGGGGCCCAGCCCATGCACTCACTAATGGTTAGGCAAACCAATGCAGCGGATGGCCACCCCCCCCTGGAGACTGACCACACCCCTAAAAATTAGAAACTACAATTGGACGCACCGTAAAAACTTGCACTTGCTCCATGCTAGCGATAGATTCTCTAAAGTATGGCCTCCAATGTGAGCAATTAAGTGTTTGAGTTATGTTGGGTAACAAGAGATCTTAAAGGATCTACAGCAGATGGGATTGAGAAGAGGACACTCATAGTCAATCATGTATTTATACAACATATTACAGTATATGGTTAGGGCTTTTATAATTACTAATGGTTTCTGGGCTGTTGGTAGGTGAACATACAGTACAGTGTAGCTTTCTATCGAAGTTAAGATTTCAAGAAAGTGTCTTGTTTTACTATGTTTCTATGTTTGTAGATGGCTTGTTTTCTGGTATAAATAGGATTTTAATTACCTACCGGTAAATCCTTTTCTCGTAGTCCTTAGAGGATACTGGGGTTCCATTTAGTACCATGGGGTATGGATAGGTCCTTTGGGAGCCACTGGCACTTTAAGAGTTTAACAGTGTGGGCTGGCTCCTCCCTCTATGCCCCTCCCACCAGACTCAGTCTAGAAAATGTGCCTGAGGAGACGGACATACTTCGAGAAAAGGAAATACAGATAGTGGTGAGATTCACACCAGCCCACACTGAATCGAAAAAACCATGCTGACCAGCATGCAACCTGGAAAGTATACGGTTGATCTTAACTGCGCAACTAGGCGAAATGCAACCTATGAGAGAAAAGCGGTTCCCCACAAATAACCACAGAAAATAGACACATTTTTACAAAAATCCCTCACAATGGCACACAACACCAAAAATAATTAAAAGTCCTTACTCCATATAATATGGAGCCACAGATGAACACAATTCTTATTCACTTGAGGACATTAATTACCTCAAGTGAATAAGAATTATGTTCATCTGTAGCTCCCCATTATATGGAGTAAGGATTTTTAATTATTTTTGGTGTTGTGCGCCATTGTGAGGGATTTTTGTAAAAATGCACCATGAAGAAATCATGCAAAACCGCATGAAACATGAAGAAACCATGCTAACCAGCAGGCAACACGAATAAAACATGTTATCTAGCATGAAAGCAGAAGCAACCATGCCAGTCAGCATGTAACCTGAAGAAACCATGCTAACCATGCATGAAAGAGGAACAGCAACAGCTGAACCAATACTTAACCAAGCAACAATGCAGGAAAATGAAGCACTGGGCAGGTGCACAGCATCCTCTATGGACTACGAGAAAAGTATTTACCGGTAGGTAATTAAAATCCTATTTTCTCTTACATCCGCCACTGCTTGTGGGTCTCGTACCTGGAACAGTACCTCCGAAGCTTCTTGTTGAGGCGAGAGGCCATCATGACTACCGGAGGTACACCCCATCGGCTTGTTACCTCTGCGAAAAAACCTCCGGGTGGAGGCCCCATTCTCCTGGACGGAGATCGTGTCTGCTGAGGAAGTCTGCTTCCCAGTTGTCCACTCCTGGAATGAAGATTGCTGACAGCGCCCACGCATGCTTCTCTGCCCAGAGGAGGATTATTGTCACTTCTGACATTGCAGCCTTGCTCTTCGTTCCGCCCTGCCTGTTTATGTAGGACACCGCTATGACGTTGTCCGACTGAACCTGAACGGCTTGATCTCGCAGAATATGTGCCGCATGTAGAAGGTCGTTATACACGGCCTTCAGATTCAGAATGTTTATTGGAAGGAGAGATACCTGAACTGACCACTTTCCTTGGAAGTTTTCCCCCTGAGCGACTGCTTCCCAACCCCTGAGACTTGCATCTGTGGTTAGATGGATCCAATTCTGAATCCTGAACCTGTGGCCCTCGAGTAGGTGAGAAGTTTGCAGCCACCAGAGGAGTGAAATTCTGGCTTTTGGCAACAGGCGTATCCGACTGGTGCATGTGAAGATGAGATCCTGACCATAAGACCAGGAGATCCAGTGGGAAAGACCGTGCAAGGAATCTTCCTTACTGTCGAGCCTCTTAGTAGGCAACCATCTTCCCTAGAAGGCGAAGCACTGATGAACTGATACCAGGGCTGGCATCAGGACATCCCGGACCATTGATTGGATCACCAACGCTTTCTTCACCGGTAGTAACACCCTCTGTGTTGAGAATCATCTCCAGAAAGGAACGCCTCCTTATCGGCTTCAAAGCGAAATTGGAAGCTTCAGGATCCACCCGAGATCCCGGGACAGTTGATTTGAGAAAGCAACACTCTGTAACAACATCTCCCTGGAGGATGTTATGGTCACCCAGATATGGAATTATGTCCACTCCTGGTTTGTGGAGCAGGAGTATAAAGTAGAGATGAGCGGGTTCGGTTCCTCGGACTCGGATCTTCCCGCCTTGCTCGGTTAACCCGAGCGCGCCCGAACGTCATCATCACGCTGTCGGATTCTCGCGAGGCTCGGATTCTATCGCGAGACTCGGATTCTATATAAGGAGCCGCGCGTCGCCGCCATTTTTCACACGTGCATTGAGATTCATAGGGAGAGGACGTGTCTGGCGTCCTCTCCGTTTATAGAGATTCGAGAAGAGAGTGAGACAGAGAGAGACACAGTAGTAATTTGGGGAGCATTAGGAGGAGTACTACTACTACTAGTACTTGCTGAAGTGATAGAGAGAGATAGTGTGACTGTATTATCTGACTTGTGGGGGAGACACTGACAGTGGGGAGCAGTTAGAGTCTGAGAGCAGGACTCAGGACTCAGGAGTACATATAACGTACAGTGCACACTTTTGCTGCCAGAGTGCCAGCCACACTGCCATTGTTTGTGACCACACTGACCACCAGTATAATATATATTGTGATTGTCTGCTTAGGACTCAGGAGTACTACTTGCAAGTTGCTGATAGTGTGACCAGTGACCTGACCACCAGTTTAATAAATCACCACCAGTTTATGAGTTTAATATATATTTTATATATATATATATATATATATATATATATATATATAATTGTATATAATATATATATAATATTGTATACCACCTAGCACCTACCCGTGTTTTTTTTTTTCTTTCTTCTTTATACATACTACTATAGTAGCTTACTGTAGCAGTCTGCGGTGCTGCTGAGCTGACAGTGTCCAGCAGGTCCGTCATCAGTCATTACATAATAAATATATAATATATACCTGTCCGGCTGCAGTACTAGTGATATTATATATACATATATATTGATTTCATCTCATTATCATCCAGTCTATATTAGCAGCAGACACAGTACGTTAGTCCACGGCTGTAGCTACCTCTGTGTCGGCACTCGGCAGTCCATCCATAATTGTATACCACCTACCCGTGGTTGTTGTTTTTTTCTTTCTTCTTTATACATACTACTATAGTAGCTTACTGTAGCAGTCTGCGGTGCTGCTGAGCTGACAGTGTCCAGCAGGTCCGTCATCAGTCATTACATAATAAATATATAATATATACCTGTCCGGCTGCAGTACTAGTGATATTATATATACATATATATTGATTTCATCTCATTATCATCCAGTCTATATTAGCAGCAGACACAGTACGGTAGTCCACGGCTGTAGCTACCTCTGTGTCGGCACTCGGCAGTCCATCCATAATTGTATACCACCTACCCGTGGTTGTTGTTTTTTTCTTTCTTCTTTATACATACTACTATAGTAGCTTACTGTAGCAGTCTGCGGTGCTGCTGAGCTGACAGTGTCCAGCAGGTCCGTCATCAGTCATTACATAATAAATATATAATATATACCTGTCCGGCTGCAGTACTAGTGATATTATATATACATATATATTGATTTCATCTCATTATCATCCAGTCTATATTAGCAGCAGACACAGTACGTTAGTCCACGGCTGTAGCTACCTCTGTGTCGGCACTCGGCAGTCCATCCATAATTGTATACCACCTACCCATGGTTGTTGTTTTTTTCTTTCTTCTTTATACATACTACTATAGTAGCTTACTGTAGCAGTCTGCGGTGCTGCTGAGCTGACAGTGTCCAGCAGGTCCGTCATCAGTCATTACATAATAAATATATAATATATATCTGTCCGGCTGCAGTACTAGTGATATTATATATACATATATATTGATTTCATCTCATTATCATCCAGTCTATATTAGCAGCAGACACAGTACGTTAGTCCACGGCTGTAGCTACCTCTGTGTCGGCACTCGGCAGTCCATCCATAATTGTATACCACCTACCCGTGGTTGTTGTTTTTTTCTTTCTTCTTTATACATACTACTATAGTAGCTTACTGTAGCAGTCTGCGGTGCTGCTGAGCTGACAGTGTCCAGCAGGTCCGTCATCAGTCATTACATAATAAATATATAATATATACCTGTCCGGCTGCAGTACTAGTGATATTATATATACATATATATTGATTTCATCTCATTATCATCCAGTCTATATTATCAGCAGACACAGTACGGTAGTGCACGGCTGTAGCTACCTCTGTGTCGGCACTCGGCAGTCCATCCATAATTGTATACCACCTACCCGTGGTTGTTGTTTTTTTCTTTCTTCTTTATACATACTACTATAGTAGCTTACTGTAGCAGTCTGCGGTGCTGCTGAGCTGACAGTGTCCAGCAGGTCCGTCATCAGTCATTACATAATAAATATATAATATATACCTGTCCGGCT
This sequence comes from Pseudophryne corroboree, assembly GCF_028390025.1. Lineage (NCBI taxonomy): Eukaryota > Metazoa > Chordata > Amphibia > Anura > Myobatrachidae > Pseudophryne > Pseudophryne corroboree. The sequence goes on from NC_086448.1 coordinate 809,059,343, forward strand.
GCAGTACTAGTGATATTATATATACATATATATTGATTTCATCTCATTATCATCCAGTCTATATTAGCAGCAGACACAGTACGGTAGTCCACGGCTGTAGCTACCTCTGTGTCGGCACTCGGCAGTCCATCCATAAGTATACTAGTATCCATCCATCTCCATTGTTTACCTGAGGTGCCTTTTAGTTGTCCCTATTAAAATATGGAGAACAAAAATGTTGAGGTTCCAAAATTAGGGAAAGATCAAGATCCACTTCCACCTCGTGCTGAAGCTGCTGCCACTAGTCATGGCCGAGACGATGAAATGCCAGCAACGTCGTCTGCCAAGGCCGATGCCCAATGTCATAGTACAGAGCATGTAAAATCCAAAACACCAAATATCAGTAAAAAAAGGACTCCAAAACCTAAAATAAAATTGTCGGAGGAGAAGCGTAAACTTGCCAATATGCCATTTACCACACGGAGTGGCAAGGAACGGCTGAGGCCCTGGCCTATGTTCATGGCTAGTGGTTCAGCTTCACATGAGGATGGAAGCACTCAGCCTCTCGCTAGAAAAATGAAAAGACTCAAGCTGGCAAAAGCACCGCAAAGAACTGTGCGTTCTTCGAAATCCCAAATCCACAAGGAGAGTCCAATTGTGTCGGTTGCGATGCCTGACCTTCCCAACACTGGACGTGAAGAGCATGCGCCTTCCACCATTTGCACGCCCCCTGCAAGTGCTGGAAGGAGCACCCGCAGTCCAGTTCCTGATAGTCAGATTGAAGATGTCAGTGTTGAAGTACACCAGGATGAGGAGGATATGGGTGTTGCTGGCGCTGGGGAGGAAATTGACCAGGAGGATTCTGATGGTGAGGTGGTTTGTTTAAGTCAGGCACCCGGGGAGACACCTGTTGTCCGTGGGAGGAATATGGCCATTGACATGCCTGGTGAAAATACCAAAAAAATCAGCTCTTCGGTGTGGAAGTATTTCAACAGAAATGCGGACAACAGGTGTCAAGCCGTGTGTTGCCTTTGTCAAGCTGTAATAAGTAGGGGTAAGGATGTTAACCACCTCGGAACATCCTCCCTTATACGTCACCTGCAGCGCATTCATAATAAGTCAGTGACAAGTTCAAAAACTTTGGGTGACAGCGGAAGCAGTCCACTGACCAGTAAATCCCTTCCTCTTGTAACCAAGCTCACGCAAACCACCCCACCAACTCCCTCAGTGTCAATTTCCTCCTTACCCAGGAATGCCAATAGTCCTGCAGGCCATGTCACTGGCAATTCTGACGAGTCCTCTCCTGCCTGGGATTCCTCCGATGCATCCTTGAGTGTAATGCCTACTGCTGCTGGCGCTGCTGTTGTTGCTGCTGGGAGTCGATCGTCATCCCAGAGGGGAAGTCGGAAGACCACTTGTACTACTTGCAGTAAGCTATTGACTGTCCAACAGTCCTTTGCGAGGAATATGAAATATCACAGCAGTCATCCTGCTGCAAAGCGGATAACTGAGGCCTTGACAACTATGTTGGTGTTAGACGTGCGTCCGGTATCCGCCGTTAGTTCACAGGGAACTAGACAATTTATTGAGGCAGTGTGCCCCCGTTACCAAATACCATCTAGGTTCCACTTCTCTAGGCAGGCGATACCGAGTATGTACACGGACGTCAGAAAAAGACTCACCAGTGTCCTAAAAAATGCAGTTGTACCCAATGTCCACTTAACCACGGACATGTGGACAAGTGGAGCAGGGCAGGGTCAGGACTATATGACTGTGACAGCCCACTGGGTAGATGTATGGACTCCCGCCGCAAGAACAGCAGCGGCGGCACCAGTAGCAGCATCTCGCAAACGCCAACTCTTTCCTAGGCAGGCTACGCTTTGTATCACCGCTTTCCAGAATACGCACACAGCTGAAAACCTCTTACGGCAACTGAGGAAGATCATCGCGGAATGGCTTACCCCAATTGGACTCTCCTGTGGATTTGTGGCATCGGACAACGCCAGCAATATTGTGTGTGCATTAAATATGGGCAAATTCCAGCACGTCCCATGTTTTGCACATACCTTGAATTTGGTGGTGCAGAATTTTTTAAAAAACGACAGGGGTGTGCAAGAGATGCTGTCGGTGGCCAGAAGAATTGCGGGACACTTTCGGCGTACAGGCACCACGTACAGAAGACTGGAGCACCACCAAAAACAACTGAACCTGCCCTGCCATCATCTGAAGCAAGAAGTGGTAACGAGGTGGAATTCAACCCTCTATATGCTTCAGAGGTTGGAGTAGCAGCAAAAGGCCATTCAAGCCTATACAATTCAGCACGATATAGGAGGTGGAATGCACCTGTCTCAAGCGCAGTGGAGAATGATTTCAACGTTGTGCAAGGTTCTGATGCCCTTTGAACTTGCCACACGTGAAGTCAGTTCAGACACTGCCAGCCTGAGTCAGGTCATTCCCCTCATCAGGCTTTTGCAGAAGAAGCTGGAGACATTGAAGGAGGAGCTAACACAGAGCGATTCCGCTAGGCATGTGGGACTTGTGGATGGAGCCCTTAATTCGCTTAACAAGGATTCACGGGTGGTCAATCTGTTGAAATCAGAGCACTACATTTTGGCCACCATGCTCGATCCTAGATTTAAAGCCTACCTTGGATCTCTCTTTCCGGCAGACACAAGTCTGCTGGGGTTCAAAGACCTGCTGGTGAGAAAATTGTCAAGTCAAGCGCAACGCGACCTGTCAACATCTCCTCCTTCACATTCTCCTGCAACTGGGGGTGCGAGGAAAAGGCTCAGAATTCCGAGCCCACCCGCTGGCGGTGATGCAGGGCAGTCTGGAGCGACTGCTGATGCTGACATCTGGTCCGGACTGAAGGACCTGACAACGATTACGGACATGTCGTCTACTGTCACTGCATATGATTCTCTCACCATTGAAAGAATGGTGGAGGATTATATGAGTGACCGCATCCAAGTATGCACGTCACACAGTCCGTACTTATACTGGCAGGAAAAAGAGGCAATTTGGAGGCCCTTGCACAAACTGGCTTTATTCTACCTAAGTTGCCCTCCCACAAGTGTGTACTCCGAAAGAGTGTTTAGTGCCGCCGCTCACCTTGTCAGCAATCGGCGTACGAGGTTACATCCAGAAAATGTGGAGAAGATGATGTTCATTAAAATGAATTATAATCAATTCCTCCGTGGAGACATTGACCAGCAGCAATTGCCTCCACAAAGTACACAGGGAGCTGAGATGGTGGATTCCAGTGGGGACGAATTGATAATCTGTGAGGAGGGGGATGTACACGGTGATATATCAGAGGATGATGATGAGGTGGACATCTTGCCTCTGTAGAGCCAGTTTGTGCAAGGAGAGATTAATTGCTTCTTTTTAGGTGGGGGTCCAAACCAACCCGTCATTTCAGTCACAGGCGTGTGGCAGACCCTGTCACTGAAATGATGGGTTGGTTAAAGTGTGCATGTCCTGTTTATACAACATAAGGGTGGGTGGGAGGGCCCAAGGACAATTCCATCTTGCACCTCTTTTTTCTTTCATTTTTATTTGCGTCATGTGCTGTTTGGGGAGTGTTTTTTGGAAGGGCCATCCTGCGTGACACTGCAGTGCCACTCCTAGATGGGCCCGGTGTTTGTGTCGGCCACTAGGGTCGCTAAGCTAAGTCACACAGCTACCTCATTGCGCCTCTTTTTTTCTTCTTTGCGTCATGTGCTGTTTGGGGAGTGTTTTTTGGAAGGGCCATCCTGCGTGACACTGCAGTGCCACTCCTAGATGGGCCCGGTGTTTGTGTCAGCCACTAGGGTCGCTAAGCTTAGTCACACAGCTACCTCATTGCGCCTCTTTTTTTCTTTGCGTCATGTGCTGTTTGGGGAGGTTTTTTTGGAAGGGACATCCTGCGTGAGACACTGCAGTGCCACTCCTAGATGGGCCCGGTGTTTGTGTCGGCCACTAGGGTCGCTTATCTTACTCACACAGCTACCTCATTGCGCCTCTTTTTTTCTTTGCGTCATGTACTGTTTGGGGAGGGTTTTTTGGAAGGGACATCCTGCGTGACACTGCAGTGCCACTCCTAGATGGGCCAGGTGTTTGTGTCGGCCACTAGGGTCGCTTAGCTTACTCACACAGCTACCTCATTGCGCCTCTTTTTTTCTTCTTTGCATCATGTGCTGTTTGGGGAGGGTTTTTTGGAAGGGACATCCTGCGTGAGACACTGCAGTGCCACTCCTAGATGGGCCCGGTGTTTGTGTCGGCCACTAGGGTCGCTTATCTTACTCACACAGCTACCTCATTGCGCCTCTTTTTTTCTTTGCGTCATGTGCTGTTTGGGGAGGGTTTTTTGGAAGGGACATCCTGCGTGACACTGCAGTGCCACTCCTAGATGGGCCAGGTGTTTGTGTCGGCCACTAGGGTCGCTTAGCTTACTCACACAGCTACCTCATTGCGCCTCTTTTTTTCTTCTTTGCGTCATGTGCTGTTTGGGGAGTGTTTTTTGGAAGGGCCATCCTGCGTGACACTGCAGTGCCACTCCTAGATGGGCCCGGTGTTTGTGTCAGCCACTAGGGTCGCTAAGCTTAGTCACACAGCTACCTCATTGCGCCTCTTTTTTTCTTTGCGTCATGTGCTGTTTGGGGAGGTTTTTTTGGAAGGGACATCCTGCGTGAGACACTGCAGTGCCACTCCTAGATGGGCCCGGTGTTTGTGTCGGCCACTAGGGTCGCTTATCTTACTCACACAGCTACCTCATTGCGCCTCTTTTTTTCTTTGCGTCATGTACTGTTTGGGGAGGGTTTTTTGGAAGGGACATCCTGCGTGACACTGCAGTGCCACTCCTAGATGGGCCAGGTGTTTGTGTCGGCCACTAGGGTCGCTTAGCTTACTCACACAGCTACCTCATTGCGCCTCTTTTTTTCTTCTTTGCGTCATGTGCTGTTTGGGGAGTGTTTTTTGGAAGGGACATCCTGCGTGACACTGCAGTGCCACTCCTAGATGGGCCAGGTGTTTGTGTCGGCCACTAGGGTCGCTTAGCTTACTCACACAGCTACCTCATTGCGCCTCTTTTTTTCTTCTTTGCATCATGTGCTGTTTGGGGAGGGTTTTTTGGAAGGGACATCCTGCGTGAGACACTGCAGTGCCACTCCTAGATGGGCCCGGTGTTTGTGTCGGCCACTAGGGTCGCTTATCTTACTCACACAGCTACCTCATTGCGCCTCTTTTTTTCTTTGCGTCATGTGCTGTTTGGGGAGGGTTTTTTGGAAGGGACATCCTGCGTGACACTGCAGTGCCACTCCTAGATGGGCCAGGTGTTTGTGTCGGCCACTAGGGTCGCTTAGCTTACTCACACAGCTACCTCATTGCGCCTCTTTTTTTCTTCTTTGCGTCATGTGCTGTTTGGGGAGTGTTTTTTGGAAGGGACATCCTGCGTGACACTGCAGTGCCACTCCTAGATGGGCCAGGTGTTTGTGTCGGCCACTAGGGTCGCTTAGCTTACTCACACAGCTACCTCATTGCGCCTCTTTTTTTCTTCTTTGCGTCATGTGCTGTTTGGGGAGTGTTTTTTGGAAGGGACATCCTGCGTGACACTGCAGTGCCACTCCTAGATGGGCCAGGTGTTTGTGTCGGCCACTAGGGTTGCTTAGCTTAGTCATCCAGCGACCTCGGTGCAAATTTTAGGACTAAAAATAATATTGTGAGGTGTGAGGTATTCAGAATAGACTGAAAATGAGTGGAAATTATGGTTTTTGAGGTTAATAATACTTTGGGATCAAAATGACCCCCAAATTCTATGATTTAAGCTGTTTTTTAGTGTTTTTTTTAAAAAACACCCGAATCCAAAACACACCCGAATCCGACAAAAAAAATTCGGTGAGGTTTTGCCAAAACGCGGTCGAACCCAAAACACAGCCGCGGAACCGAACCCAAAACCAAAACACAAAACCCGAAAAATTTCAAGTGCACATCTCTAGTATAAAGGCTGCCATGGCCCTGATGAACACCCCCAGGTGTTACGTAGAAGCCAAGTTCAGTGTTTGGAACTGGAAGTGACATAGTTGTAGTGCAACCTTAGATAGGCCTAGAGAGGCGGCCAGATTGGAATGTGAAGTACGCACCCCTGATATCCCGACATACCAGGAATTCCTCTACATCTCGAGCAGAGATCACCACTCTCAGACTCCATCCTGAATTACGCTTGACTTGACAATTGTCTCACCAGCAGGTCTTTGAACATCTGCACACTTATGTCTGCCGGATAGAGAGATACAACGTAGGCTTTAAACCTAGGATCGAGCACGAAGCTAGTAAACCTGATTTGAATAATCTGTGAGGCGGGAATACTAGAAATTCTAGTCTGCACCCCTGGGCAACCCAACAGATGTGTTACTGAATCTCTTTAGTCTCGCTCCCACCTGCCTGATCCCCAGGCAGCGAGGTCCACCGACAAACCGAAGGGTTTGAAAAAGGCCGAATTTTAAATCCGTCCCTGGGAACCTGGCGGCGCAGGTTTTCTGGGTTTCCCCAACGTCCTCTAAAGGAAATGGAGGAATATGTGGAATCATGTTCGAAGGAATTGCAGTGTAGATGTAGGATATAATTTCCTGGTCTGTGCAGCTGCGGAAGGAAGACATACCGACTTACCTGCAGTTGACATGGATAATCACGTATCCCATGCGTCCCAACAGGGTCTTACCTGTGAAGGGCGGACCTTTCATACCTTACTCGGATTCTGTATCCGCAGTCCATTGGTGTAGCCACCGTCCCCTGCGTGTTGAAACTGCCAGAGCAGTGGTCCCTGCGTTATGCAGGTCAATCTCCTTCATGGCGTCTCGCCGTGAAGCCTGAAGAATCCAGTATGTGACATACAGTAGAAACAAGTACAAGTCACTTCTACACATAGAATCTAAATCATCAAGTAAGGAGCCTGACCACGGTACAATAGCCCCAGAGATGTGCGCAAAAGTGGGTCTCCGAGTCACACCTGCAGCAGTGTACAGTATTAGAAATTAGTCTCAATAGGTGATCAGCCTTATGGAGGTTGTACCAGGGACCAGTAAGACAACCATATTTGACCATTTAGACACTCTATAGGGATGTGGATAATAACTTTGGGTGTACTCAGGTTTTCCCAAATAAGGAGTTCAACGCCCTACACAGTGGGAAGACATTCATTAGATACATATAATAACATTCCTCATCCCTAATAACCTCAAACATATGTTGGACCCCTCATATATATGCAATATATGGGCAAGTGTATGCTTTCTAAGGTACAAAGTACACTTTATGGAGGCCTCCACAGGGGGATCTGCCACCGAAGCCTGAGATATGTACGGTTTTGAGCATGGTATAGACTTCCCAGGAGAAGTTATACATTCTGCAGTACAGGACAAAGTCCCTTAAACATGGTAAAGTGGAATACATATACACAGGAAAATGTCAACACAGTTTCCTCCCACCAGAATATCTTCAGAGAGTCACAGAGCACAAGAAGCCAGCCAGAGCGTGCAATTATAGGCTTTTATAAATATAAAAACTAGAGATGTGCACCGGACATTTTTCGGATTTTGTGTTTTGGTTTTGGATTCGGTTCCGCGTCGTGTTTTGGATTCGGATGCGTTTTGGCAAAACCTCCCTTAAAAATTTTTGTCGGATTCGGGTGCGTTTTCGATTCGGGTGTTTTTAAAAAAAAACACTCAAAAAAGGCTTAAATCATAGAATTTGGGGGTAATTTTGATCCTATAGTATTATTAACCTTAATAATCATAATTTCCATTAATTTCCAGTCTATTCTGAACACCTCAGACCTCACAATATTATTTTTAGTCCTAAAATTTGCACCGAGGTCGCTGGATGACTAAGCTAAGCGACCCAAGTGGCCGACACAAACACCTGGCCCATCTTGGAGTGGCACTGCAGTGTCAGACAGGATGGCACTTAAAAAAATAGTCCCCAAACAGCACATGATGCAAAGATAAATAAAAAAAAGAGGTGTAAGATGGAATTGTCCTTGGGCCCTCCCACCCACCCTTATGTTGTATAAACAGGACATGCACACTTTAACGAACCCATCATTTCAGCGACATGGTCACATGACTGTGGCTGAAATGATTGGGTGGTTTGGGCCCCCACCAAAAAAGAAGCAATCAATCTCTCCTTGCACAAACTGGCTCTACAGAGGCAAGATGTCCACCTCCTCCTCATTGTCCGATTCATCACCCATTTCACTGTGTACATCCCCCTCCTCACAGAGTATTAATTAATTCCCACTGGAATCCACCATCTCAGGTCCCTGTGTACTTTCTGGAGGCAATTGCTGGTAATGGCTCCATGGAGGAATTGATTATAATTAATTTTAATTAACATCATCTTCTCCACATTTTCTGGAAGTAACTTCCTACGCCAATCGCTGGCAAGGCGACCGGCTGCACTAAACACTCTTTCAGAGTACACACTGGAGGGGGGGGGGTCAACTTAGGTAAAATAAAGCCAGTTTATGCAAGGTCCTCCAAATTGCATCTTTTTCCTGCCAGTATACGTTCGGAATGTCTGACATGCCTACAGTGATGCTGTCACTCATATAATACTCTGCCATTCTTTCAATGGTGACAGAATCATATGCAGTAACAGTAGATGACATGTCAGTAATTGTTGGCAGGTCCTTCAGTCCGGACCAGATGTCAGCACTTGCTCCTGACTGCCCTACATCACCGCCAGCGGGTGGTTTTGGAAATGTTATCCTTTTACTGGCAGCTCCAGTGGCGGTAGAAAATGAAGGAGGAGCTGTTGGTGGGTCACGTTACGCTTGACTTGACAATTGTCTCACCAGCAGGTCTTTGAACATCTGCACACTTATGTCTGCCGGATAGAGAGATACAACGTAGGCTTTAAACCTAGGATCGAGCACGGTGGCCAAAATGTAGTGCTCTGATTTCAACAGATTGACCACCCGTGAATCCTGGTTAAGCGAATGAAGGGCTCCATCCACAAGTCCCACATGCCTAGCGGAATTGCTCCATTTTAGCTCCTCCTTCAATCTCCAGCTGCTTCTGCAAAAGCCTGATGAGGGGAATGAACTGACTTAGGCTGGCAGTGTCTGAACTGACTTCACGTGTGGCAAGTTCAAAGGGTTGCAGAGCCTTGCACAACGTTGAAATCATTCTCCACTGCGCTTGAGTCAGGTGCATTCCCCCTCCTTTGCCTATATCGTAGGTAGATGTATAGGCTTGAATGGCCTTTTGCTGCTCCTCCATCCTCTGAAGCATATAGAGGGTTGAATTCCACCTCGTTACCACCTCTTGCTTCAGCTGATGGCAGGGCATGTTCAGGAGTGTTTGCTGGTGCTCCTGTCTTCGGTATGCGGTGGCTGAATGCCGAAAGTGGCCCGCAATTCTTCGGGCCACCAACAGCATCTCCTGCATGCCCCTGTCATTTTTAAAAAAAATTCTGCACCACCAAATTCATTGTCTGTGCAAAACATGGGACGTGCTGGAATTTGCCCACATGTAATGCACACACAATATTGGTGGCGTTGTCCAATGTCACAAATCCCCAGGAGAGTCCAATTGGGGTAAGCCAATCTGCGATGATGTTCCTCAGTTTCCGTAAGAGGTTGTCAGCTATGTGCCTCTTATGGAAAGCAGTGATACAAAGCGTAGCCTGCCTAGGAACAAGTTGGCATTTGCGAGATGCTGCTACTGGTGCCGCTGCTGCTGTTGTTGCTGTGGGAGGCAATACATCTACCCAGTGGGCTGTCACAGTCATATAGTCCTTAGTCTGCCCTGCTCCACTTGTCCGTGGTTAAGTGGACAGTGGGTACAACTGCATTTTTTAAAACACTGGTGTCTGTTTTTTTGACATCTGTATACATTCTCGGTATCGCCTGCCTAGAGAAGTGGAACCTAGATGATATTTGGTACCGGGGACACATTACCTCAAGCAATTCTCTAAGACCCTGTGAACTAACGGCGGATATCGGACGCACGTCTAACACCAACATGGTTGTCAAGGCCTGAGTTATCACTTTGCAACAGGATAACTGCAGTGATATCTCATCTTCCTTGCAAAGGACTGTTGGACAGTCAGTTGCTTACTGGAAGTAGTACAAGTGGTCTTCCGATTTCCCCTCTGGGATGACAATCGACTCAAAACAGCAACAACAGCAGCGCCAGCAGTCAGGGACGATTCTAGTTAATTTGGCTCCCAGTGCGAGATTTCAAAATGCGCCCCCCCCCCCCCCCCATTGCTATAAAAAAAATTGTGTGCCCCCCCCCACATACCTATTAAAAGAAAAAGCATGCGCGCGTGCTCCCGACATGGGTGTGTGGCCTGAATAAAATGGGCGTGGTCTTGATAAAGTGGGTGTGGCCTCATCTGATATCACGCCCACCACAGGGGAAAAAAAAAAGTCCCCATTTTACACAGCGCGGCAGGCAGGTGTCCCCATTTTACACAGTATGGCAGGCAGGTGTCCCCATTTTACACAGCACGGCAGGCAGGTGTCCCCATTTTACAAAGCACGGCAGGTAGGTGTCCCCATTTTACACAGCACGGCAGGCAGGTGTCCCCATTTTACACAGCACAGCAGGCAGGTGTCCCCATTTTACACAGCACGGCAGGCAGGTGTCCCCATTTTACACAGCAAAGCAGGCAGGTGTCCCCATTTTACACAGTATGGCAGGAAGGTGTCCCCATTTTACAAAGTGCGGCAGGCAGGTGTCCCCATTTTACACAGCACTGCAGGCAGGTGTCCCCATTTTACACAGCACGGCAGGCAGGTGTCCCCATTCTACACAGTATGGCAGGAAGGTGTCCCCATTTTACAAAGTGCGGCAGGCAGGTGTCCCCATTTTACAAAGTGCGGCAGGCAGGTGTCAAGTGGGGGATGGGAGGAAGGGAGGGAGGGGGAGAGAAAGAGAGATAGAGATACTACTTACATCTTCCCGCTCTTCGGGTCTGGCTGCCTCACGTCCCTCGCGCCAGCCGCCTCCTCCTTCCAGGCTTATCTCCTCTCCTCCCTCTTCCCCAGCGTTCCTGCTCGGGGGGGGCGGGGTTTCGCGGAATGACGCGTTTGCGTCGTGACGTCACAACGCAAACGCGTCATTTCACGAAACTCCGCCCCCCGAGCAGGAGCGCTCGGGAAGAGGGAGGAGAGGAGATAAGGACACACAAAGTGCCGCGGCGGGCGCCCCGTGCGGTTGCACGGCACACCCGCCGCTAGAAACGGCACTGCCAGCAGTAACAACAGCAGTAGGTATTCCACTCAAGGATCCATCGGAGGAATCCCAGTTAGGAGAGGACTTGCCAGTGACATGGCCTGCAGGACTATTGGCGTTCCTGTCTAAGGAGGAAATTGACATTGAGGGAGTTGGTGGTGTGTTTTGCAGGAGTTTGGGTACAAGAGGAAGAAGGGATTTAGTTGTCAGTTGGTGATCGAAATGCATTGACGACAGAAGGAGTGTGAACAGCCAGGACTTTTTTCCACACCATCCTAGCAAACAACGCTATCTCTGGAAAAAGGTCATTTCTCTATGCATTTTTATAGAATATTACCTCAAAGATTAGCCTGGATGGTTGTGGCTTTTTTATCAAGTTTTTGTGCACTTTGGTCTTTTTTAAATTTTTTATTTTTATAATTGTCTGTACTTGTAATTTTTCTGACTGTATCCTGTGGTTTTTAAAAATTTGGATTCTTTGCCCCGTTTGTGGGGGGATTTTATACAATAAAAACTTTTTTGTCCTTTTAAAACATTCGATGTGGGACATTAATTTGTGTGGAGTACATTGAATAAGAAAACCTCTGACGTAATCATCTGTGTGAAGGCCACCAGGAAAAAGATCCCTTGATGTGCTTTGATAACAGAAACAACACTGGGGGTCATTCCGAGTTGTTCGCTCGCAAGCGGATTTTAGCAGATTTGCTCATGCTAAGCCACCGCCTACTGGGAGTGAATCTTAGCATCTTAAAATTGCGAACGATGTATTCGCAATATTGCGATTACACACCTCGTAGCAGTTTCTGAGTAGCTCCAGACTTACTCGGCTTCTGCGATCAGTTCAGTGCTTGTCGTTCCTGGTTTGACGTCACAAACACACCCAGCGTTCGCCCAGACACTCCTCCGTTTCTCCGGCAACTCCTGCGTTTTTTCCGGAAACGGTAGCGTTTTTTCCCACACGCCCATAAAACGGCCTGTTTCCGCCCAGTAACACCCATTTCCTGTCAATCACATTACGATCGCCAGAACGAAGAAAAAGCCGTGAGTAAAAATCCTAACTGCTTAGCAAATTTACTTGGCGCAGTCGCAGTGCGGACATTGCGCATGCGCATTAAGCGGAAAATCGCTGCGATGCGAAGATTTTTACAGAGCGAACAACTCGGAATGACCCCCACTGTGAGCTGGGGTACGCAAATTGTAATCACCATTTAGAATTTTTTTTAAAGATACCTTGATGTGCCTGTGTCATTCCGATTTCTAGTAAGTCGGGTATGTCTATATCACTGTTGCATAGTGATAATACATAATTGAGAAAAATAAGTACGCACTGTTATATTTTGGAATATTATTTCTAGAGATGAGCGGGTTCGGTTCCTCGGGATCCGAACCCCCCCGAACTTCACCTATTTTACATGGTTCCGAGGCAGCCTCGGATCTTCCCGCCTTGTTCGGTTAACCCGAGCGCGCCCGAACGTCATCATCCCGCTGTTGTATTCTCGCGAGATTCGTATTGCATATAAAGAGCCGCGTGTCGCCGCCATTTTCACTCGTGCATTGGAGATGATAGCGAGAGGACGTGGCTGCGTTCTCTCAGTTTCTGTGTTCAGTGTGCTGCAAATATCTGTGCTCAGTGTGCTGCAAATATCTGTGCTCAGTGTGCTGCAAATATCTGTGCTCAGTGTGCTGCAAATATCTACGTTCTCTGCCTGAAAACGCTCCATATCTGTGCTGCATTATAGTATATAGTAGGAGGACAGTGCAGAATTTTGCTGACCACCAGTATATATATAGCAGTACGGTACAGTAGTCCACTGCTCTACCTCTGTGTCGTCAAGTATACTATCCATCCATATCTGTGCTGCATTGTAGTTGTGCGCAGTATATAGTAGGAGGACAGTGCAGAATTTTGCTGACCACCAGTATATATATATATATAGCAGTACGGTACAGTAGTCCATTACTCTACCTCTGTGTCGTCAAGTATACTATCCATATCTGTGCTGCATTGTAGTTGTGCGCAGTATATAGTAGTGATGAGCGGGTTCGGTTCCTTGAAATCCGAACCCCCCCGAACTTCACCCATTTTACACGGGTCCGAGGCAGACTCGGATCTTCCCGCCTTGCTCGGTTAACCCGAACGTGCCCGAACGTCATCATCCCGGTGTCGGATTCTCGTGAAATTCGTATTCGTTCGGGGGGGGTTCGGATTTCGAGGAACCGAACCCGCTCATCACTACTCCATATAGAGTGCAGAATTTTGCTGACCACCAGTATATATATAGCAGTACGGTACAGTAGTCCATTGCTCTACCTCTGTGTCGTCAAGTATACTACAAAAGTTCAGTAAAATGACCCAAAAATCAAAATTAAAAGCATCTGATGAGAAGCGTAAGCTTGCCAATATGCCATTTACGACACGGAGTGGCAAGGAACGGCTGAGGCCCTGGCCTATGTTCATGGCTAGTGGTTCAGATTCACATGAGGATGGAAGCACTCATTCTCTTGCTAGAAAACTGCAGTGCCACTCCTAGGTGGGCCAGGTGTTTGTGTCGGCCACTTGGGTCGCTTAGCTTAGCCATCCAGCGACCTTGGTGCACCTCTTTTATTCTTTGCATCATGTGCTGTTTGGGGACTATTTTTTAAATCGGCCATCCTGTCTGACACTGCAGTGCCACTCCTAGATGGGCCAGGTGTTTGTGTCGGCCAATTGGGTCGCTTAGCTTAGTCATCCAGCGACCTTGGTGCAAATTTTAGGACTAAAAATAATATTGTGAGGTGTGAGATGTTCAGAATAGACTGGAAATGAGTGGAAATTGTGGTTATTGGGGTTAATAATACTATGGGATCAAAATGACCCCCAAATTCTATGATTTAAGCTGTTTTTGAGGGTTTTTTGTAAAAAAAAAAAAAACGAATCCAAAACACACCCGAATCCGACTAAAAAATTTTCAGGGAGGTTTTGCCAAAACGCGTCCGAATCCAAAACACGGCCGCGGAACCGAATCCAAAACCAAAACACAAAACACAAAAAATTTCCGGTGCATATCACTAGTATATAGTAGGAGGATAGTGCAGAATTTTGATGACCACCAGTATTTATATATAGCAGTACGGTACAGTAGTCCATTGCTCTACCTCTGTGTTAGCAAGTATACTATCCATATCTGTGCTGCATTGTAGTTGTGCGCAGTATATAGGAGGAGGACAGTGCAGAATTTTGCTGACCACCAGTATATATATAGCAGTACGGCACAGTAGTCCATTGCTCTGCCTCTGTGTCATCAAGTATACTATCCATCCATATCTGTGCTGCATTGTAGTTGTGCGCAGCATATAGTAGGAGGACAGTGCAGAATTTTGCTGACCACCAGTATATATATATATAGCAGTACGGTACAGTAGTCCATTGCTCTACCTCTGTGTCGTTAAGCATACTATCCATATCTGTGCTGCATTGTAGTTGTGCGCAGTATATAGTAGGAGGACAGTGCAGAATTTTGCTGACCACCAGTATATATATATATAGCAGTACGGTACAGTAGTCCATTGCTCTACCTCTGTGTAGTCAAGTATACTATCCATGTCTGTGCTGCATTGTAGTTGTGCGCAGTATATAGTAGGAGGACAGTGCCGAATTTTGCTGACCACAAGTATATATATATATATATATATATATATATATATAGCAGTACGGTACAGTAGTTCATTGCTCTACCTCTGTGTCGTCAAGTATACTATCCATATCTGTGCTGCATTGTAGTTGTGCGCAGTATATAGTAGGAGGACAGTGCAGAATTTTGCTGACCACCAGCATATATATATAGCAGTACGGTACAGTAGTCCATTGCTCTACCTCTGTGTCGTCAAGTATACTATCCATATCTGTGCTGCATTGTAGTTGTGTGCAGTATATAGTAGGAGGACAGTGCAGAATTTTGCTGACCACCAGTATATATATATATATATATATATATATTTATATAGCAGTACGGTACAGTAGTCCATTGCCCTACCTATGTGTCATCAAGTATACTATCCATATCTGTACTGCATTGTAGTTGTGCGCAGTATTATAGTAGGAGGACAGTGCAGAATTTTGCTGACCACCAGTATATATATATATATATATATATATATATCTGCATCATGTGCTGTTTGGGGACTATTTTTTTAAGTGCCATCCTCTCTGACACTGCAGTGCCACTCCTAGATGGGCCAGGTGTTTGTGTCGGCCAATTGGGTCGCTTAGCTTAGTCATCCAGCGACCTTGGTGCAAATTTTAGGACTAAAAATAATATTGTGAGCTGTGAGATGTTCAGAATAGACTGGAAATGAGTGGAAATTATGGTTATTGAGGTTAATAATACTATGGGATCAAAATGACCCCCAAATTCTATGATTTAAGCTGTTTTTGAGGGTTTTTTGTAAAAAAAAAAAAAAAAAAACGAATCCAAAACACACCCGAATCCGACTAAAAAATTTTCAGGGAGGTTTTGCCAAAACGCGTCCGAATCCAAAACACGGCCGCGGAACCGAATCCAAAACCAAAACACAAAACACAAAAAATTTCCGGTGCACATCACTAGTATATAGTAGGAGGACAGTGCAGAATTTTGATGACCACCAGTATTTATATATAGCAGTACGGTACATTAGTCCATTGCTCTACCTCTGTGTTGGCAAGTATACTATCCATATCTGTGCTGCATTGTAGTTGTGCGCAGTATATAGGAGGAGGACAGTGCAGAATTTTGCTGACCACCAGTATATATATAGCAGTACGGCACAGTAGTCCATTGCTCTGCCTCTGTGTCATCAAGTATACTATCCATCCATATCTGTGCTGCATTGTAGTTGTGCGCAGCATATAGTAGGAGGACAGTTTTGCTGACCACCAGTATATATATAGCAGTACGGTACTGTAGTCCATTGCTCTACCTCTGTGTCGTCAAGCATACTATCCATATCTGTGCTGCATTGTAGTTGTGCGCAGTATATAGTAGGAGGACAGTGCAGAATTTTGCTGACCACCAGTATATATATATATAGCAGTACGGTACAGTAGTCCATTGCTCTACCTCTGTGTAGTCAAGTATACTATCCATGTCTGTGCTGCATTGTAGTTGTGCGCAGTATATAGTAGGAGGACAGTGCCGAATTTTGCTGACCACAAGTATATATATATATATATATATATAGCAGTACGGTACAGTAGTCCATTGCTCTACCTCTGTGTCGTCAAGTATACTATCCATATCTGTGCTGCATTGTAGTTGTGTGCAGTATATAGTAGGAGGACAGTGCAGAATTTTGCTGACCACCAGTATATATATATATATATATATATATATAGCAGTATGGTACAGTAGTCCATTGCTCTACCTATGTGTCATCAAGTATACTATCCATATCTGTGCTGCATTGTAGTTGTGCGCAGTATTATAGTAGGAGGACAGTGCAGAATTTTGCTGACCACCAGTATATATATATATATATTAGAGATGAGCGGGTTCGGTTTCTCTGAATCCGAACCCGCCAGAACTTCATGTTTTTTTTCACGAGTCCGAGCGACTCGGATCTTCCCGCCTTGCTCGGTTAACCCGAGCGCGCCCGAACGTCATCATGACGCTGTCGGATTCTCGCGAGGCTCGGATTCTATCGCGAGACTCGGATTCTATATAAGGAGCCGCGCGTCGCCGCCATTTTCACACGTGCATTGAGATTGATAGGGAGAGGACGTGGCTGGCGTCCTCTCCGTTTAGACACTTGATTTACTAATTTTGGGGAGCATTAGGAGTACTCAGTAGTGTACAGTGCAGAGTTTTGCTGATAGTGACCAGTGACCACCACTTTTATTTATAATCCGTTCTCTGCCTGAAAAAAGCGATACACAGCACACAGTGACTCAGTCACATACATACCATATCTGTGTGCACTGCTCAGGCTCAGGCCAGTGTGCTGCATCATCTATATATATTATATATCTGTCTGACTGCTCAGCTCACACAGCTTATAATTGTGGGGGAGACTGGGGAGCACTACTGCAGTGCCAGTTATAGGTTATAGCAGGAGCCAGGAGTACATAATATTATATTAAAATTAAACAGTGCACACTTTTGCTGCAGGAGTGCCACTGCCAGTGTGACTAGTGACCAGTGACCTGACCACCAGTATATAATATTAGTAGTATACTATCTCTTTATCAACCAGTCTACTCTATATTAGCAGCAGACACAGTACAGTGCGGTAGTTCACGGCTGTGGCTACCTCTGTGTCGGCACTCGGCAGCCCGTCCATAATTGTATATACCAGTGACCTAACCGTGGTTTTTTTTTCTTTCTTTATACATACATACTAGTTACGAGTATACTATCTCTTTATCAACCAGTCTATATATTAGCAGCAGACACAGTACAGTGCGGTAGTTCACGGCTGTGGCTACCTCTGTGTCGGCACTCGGCAGCCCGTCCATAATTGTATATACCACCTAACCGTGGTTTTTTTTTCTTTCTTTATACATACATACTAGTTACGAGTATACTATCTCTTTATCAACCAGTCTATATATTAGCAGCAGACACAGTACAGTGCGGTAGTTCACGGCTGTGGCTACCTCTGTGTCGGCACTCCGCAGCCCGTCCATAATTGTATATACCAGTGACCTAACCGTGGTTTTTTTTTCTTTCTTTATACATACATACTAGTTACGAGTATACTATCTCTTTATCAACCAGTCTATATATTAGCAGCAGACACAGTACAGTGCGGTAGTTCACGGCTGTGGCTACCTCTGTGTCGGCACTCGGCAGCCCGTCCATAATTGTATATACCACCTAACCGTGGTTTTTTTTTCTTTCTTTATACATACATACTAGTTACGAGTATACTATCTCTTTATCAACCAGTCTATATATTAGCAGCAGACACAGTACAGTGCGGTAGTTCACGGCTGTGGCTACCTCTGTGTCGGCACTCGGCAGCCCGTCCATAATTGTATATACCAGTGACCTAACCGTGGTTTTTTTTTCTTTCTTTATACATACATACTAGTTACGAGTATACTATCTCTTTATCAACCAGTCTATATATTAGCAGCAGACACAGTACAGTGCGGTAGTTCACGGCTGTGGCTACCTCTGTGTCGGCACTCCGCAGCCCGTCCATAATTGTATATACCAGTGACCTAACCGTGGTTTTTTTTTCTTTCTTTATACATACATACTAGTTACGAGTATACTATCTCTTTATCAACCAGTCTATATATTAGCAGCAGACACAGTACAGTGCGGTAGTACACGGCTGTGGCTACCTCTGTGTCGGCACTCGGCAGCCCGTCCATAATTGTATATACCAGTGACCTAACCGTGGTTTTTTTTTCTTTCTTTATACATACATACTAGTTAGGAGTATACTATCTCTTTATCAACCAGTCTATATATTAGCAGCAGACACAGTACAGTGCG
Source organism: Pseudophryne corroboree (assembly GCF_028390025.1). Lineage (NCBI taxonomy): Eukaryota > Metazoa > Chordata > Amphibia > Anura > Myobatrachidae > Pseudophryne > Pseudophryne corroboree. The sequence continues at coordinate 809,078,004 of NC_086448.1, forward strand.
GTAGTTCACGGCTGTGGCTACCTCTGTGTCGGCACTCGGCAGCCCATCCATAATTGTATATACCAGTGACCTAACCGTGGTTTTTTTTTCTTTCTTTATACATACATACTAGTTACGAGTATACTATCTCTTTATCAACCAGTCTATATATTAGCAGCAGACACAGTACAGTGCGGTAGTTCACGGCTGTGGCTACCTCTGTGTCGGCACTCGGCAGCCCGTCCATAATTGTATATACCAGTGACCTAACCGTGGTTTTTTTTTCTTTCTTTATACATACATACTAGTTACGAGTATACTATCTCTTTATCAACCAGTCTATATATTAGCAGCAGACACAGTACAGTGCGGTAGTTCACGGCTGTGGCTACCTCTGTGTCGGCACTCGGCAGCCCGTCCATAATTGTATATACCACCTAACCGTGGTTTTTTTTTCTTTCTTTATACATACATACTAGTTACGAGTATACTATCTCTTTATCAACCAGTCTATATATTATCAGCAGACACAGTACAGTGCGGTAGTTCACGGCTGTGGCTACCTCTGTGTCGGCACTCGGCAGCCCGTCCATAATTGTATATACCACCTAACCGTGGTTTTTTTTTCTTTCTTTATACATACATACTAGTTACGAGTATACTATCTCTTTATCAACCAGTCTATATATTATCAGCAGACACAGTACAGTGCGGTAGTTCACGGCTGTGGCTACCTCTGTGTCGGCACTCGGCAGCCCGTCCATAATTGTATACTAGTATCCAATCCATCCATCTCCATTGTTTACCTGAGGTGCCTTTTAGTTGTGCCTATTAAAATATGGAGAACAAAAATGTTGAGGTTCCAAAATTAGGGAAAGATCAAGATCCACTTCCACCTCGTGCTGAAGCTGCTGCCACTAGTCATGGCCGAGACGATGAAATGCCAGCAACGTCGTCTGCCAAGGCCGATGCCCAATGGCATAGTACAGAGCATGTCAAAACCAAAACACCAAATATCAGTAAAAAAAGGACTCCAAAACCTAAAATAAAATTGTCGGAGGAGAAGCGTAAACTTGCCAATATGCCATTTACCACACGGAGTGGCAAGGAACGGCTGAGGCCCTGGCCTATGTTCATGGCTAGTGGTTCAGCTTCACATGAGGATGGAAGCACTCAGCCTCTCGCTAGAAAACTGAAAAGACTCAAGCTGGCAAAAGCACCGCAAAGAACTGTGCGTTCTTTGAAATCCCAATCCACAAGGAGAGTCCAATTGTGTCGGTTGCGATGCCTGACCTACCCAACACTGGACGTGAAGAGCATGCGCCTTCCACCATTTGCACGCCCCCTGCAAGTGCTGGAAGGAGCACCCGCAGTCCAGTTCCTGATAGTCAGATTGAAGATGTCAGTGTTGAAGTACACCAGGATGAGGAGGATATGGGTGTTGCTGGCGCTGGGGAGGAAATTGACCAGGAGGATTCTGATGGTGAGGTGGTTTGTTTAAGTCAGGCACCCGGGGAGACACCTGTTGTCCGTGGGAGGAATATGGCCGTTGACATGCCAGGTGAAAATACCAAAAAAATCAGCTCTTCGGTGTGAAGGTATTTCACCAGAAATGCGGACAACAGGTGTCAAGCCGTGTGTTCCCTTTGTCAAGCTGTAATAAGTAGGGGTAAGGACGTTAACCACCTCGGAACATCCTCCCTTATACGTCACCTGCAGCGCATTCATAATAAGTCAGTGACAAGTTCAAAAACTTTGGGTGACAGCGGAAGCAGTCCACTGACCAGTAAATCCCTTCCTCTTGTAACCAAGCTCACGCAAACCACCCCACCAACTCCCTCAGTGTCAATTTCCTCCTTCCCCAGGAATGCCAATAGTCCTGCAGGCCATGTCACTGGCAAGTCTGACGAGTCCTCTCCTGCCTGGGATTCCTCCGATGCATCCTTGCGTGTAACGCCTACTGCTGCTGGCGCTGCTGTTGTTGCCGCTGGGAGTCGATGGTCAACCCAGAGGGGAAGTCGTAAGCCCACTTGTACTACTTCCAGTAAGCAATTGACTGTTCAACAGTCCTTTGCGAGGAAGATGAAATATCACAGCAGTCATCCTACTGCAAAGCGGATAACTGAGTCCTTGACAACTATGTTGGTGTTAGACGTGCGTCCGGTATCCGCCGTTAGTTCACAGGGAACTAGACAATTTATTGAGGCAGTGTGCCCCCGTTACCAAATACTATCTAGGTTCCACTTCTCTAGGCAGGCGATACCGAGAATGTACACGGACGTCAGAAAAAGACTCACCAGTCTCCTAAAAAATGCAGTTGTACCCAATGTCCACTTAACCACGGACATGTGGACAAGTGGAGCAGGGCAGGGTCAGGACTATATGACTGTGACAGCCCACTGGGTAGATGTATGGACTCCCGCCGCAAGACCAGCAGCGGCGGCACCAGTAGCAGCATCTCGCAAACGCCAACTCTTTCCTAGGCAGGCTACGCTTTGTATCACCGCTTTCCAGAATACGCACACAGCTGAAAACCTCTTACGGCAACTGAGGAAGATCATCGCGGAATGGCTTACCCCAATTGGACTCTCCTGTGGATTTGTGGCATCGGACAACGCCAGCAATATTGTGTGTGCATTAAATATGGGCAAATTCCAGCACGTCCCATGTTTTGCACATACCTTGAATTTGGTGGTGCAGAATTTTTTTAAAAACGACAGGGGCGTGCAAGAGATGCTGTCGGTGGCCAGAAAAATTGCGGGACACTTTCGGCGTACAGGCACCACGTACAGAAGACTGGAGCACCACCAAAAACTACTGAACCTGCCCTGCCATCATCTGAAGCAAGAAGTGGTAACGAGGTGGAATTCAACCCTCTATATGCTTCAGAGGTTGGAGGAGCAGCAAAAGGCCATTCAAGCCTATACAATTGAGCACGATATAGGAGATGGAATGCACCTGTCTCAAGTGCAGTGGAGAATGATTTCAACGTTGTGCAAGGTTCTGATGCCCTTTGAACTTGCCACACGTGAAGTCAGTTCAGACACTGCCAGCCTGAGTCAGGTCATTCCCCTCATCAGGCTTTTGCAGAAGAAGCTGGAGGCATTGAAGAAGGAGCTAAAAGGGAGCGATTCCGCTAGGCATGTGGGACTTGTGGATGCAGCCCTTAATTCGCTTAACAAGGATTCACGGGTGGTCAATCTGTTGAAATCAGAGCACTACATTTTGGCCACCGTGCTCGATCCTAGATTTAAAGCCTACCTTGGATCTCTCTTTCCGGCAGACACAGGTCTGCTGGGGTTGAAAGACCTGCTGGTGACAAAATTGTCAAGTCAAGCGGAACGCGACCTGTCAACATCTCCTCCTTCACATTCTCCCGCAACTGGGGGTGCGAGGAAAAGGCTCAGAATTCCGAGCCCACCCGCTGGCGGTGATGCAGGGCAGTCTGGAGCGACTGCTGATGCTGACATCTGGTCCGGACTGAAGGACCTGACAACGATTACGGACATGTCGTCTACTGTCACTGCATATGATTCTCTCAACATTGATAGAATGGTGGAGGATTATATGAGTGACCGCATCCAAGTAGGCACGTCACACAGTCCGTACTTATACTGGCAGGAAAAAGAGGCAATTTGGAGGCCCTTGCACAAACTGGCTTTATTCTACCTAAGTTGCCCTCCCACAAGTGTGTACTCCGAAAGAGTGTTTAGTGCCGCCGCTCACCTTGTCAGCAATCGGCGTACGAGGTTACATCCAGAAAATGTGGAGAAGATGATGTTCATTAAAATGAATTATAATCAATTCCTCCGCGGAGACATTGACCAGCAGCAATTGCCTCCACAAAGTACACAGGGAGCTGAGATGGTGGATTCCAGTGGGGACGAATTGATAATCTGTGAGGAGGGGGATGTACACGGTGATATATCGGAGGGTGAAGATGAGGTGGACATCTTGCCTCTGTAGAGCCAGTTTGTGCAAGGAGAGATTAATTGCTTCTTTTTTGGGGGGGGTCCAAACCAACCCGTCATATCAGTCACAGTCGTGTGGCAGACCCTGTCACTGAAATGATGGGTTGGTTAAAGTGTGCATGTCCTGTTTTGTTTATACAACATAAGGGTGGGTGGGAGGGCCCAAGGATAATTCCATCTTGCACCTCTTTTTTCTTTTCTTTTTCTTTGCATCATGTGCTGATTGGGGAGGGTTTTTTGGAAGGGACATCCTGCGTGACACTGCAGTGCCACTCCTAGATGGGCCCGGTGTTTGTGTCGGCCACTAGGGTCGCTAATCTTACTCACACAGCTACCTCATTGCGCCTCTTTTTTTCTTTGCGTCATGTGCTGTTTGGGGAGGGTTTTTTGGAAGGGACATCCTGCGTGACACTGCAGTGCCACTCCTAGATGTGCCCGGTGTTTGTGTCGGCCACTAGGGTCGCTAATCTTACTCACACAGCTACCTCATTGCGCCTCTTTTTTTCTTTGCGTCATGTGCTGTTTGGGGAGGGTTTTTTGGAAGGGACATCCTGCGTGACACTGCAGTGCCACTCCTAGATGGGCCCGGTGTTTGTGTCGGCCACTAGGGTCGCTAATCTTACTCACACAGTCAGCTACCTCATTGCGCCTCTTTTTTTCTTTGCGTCATGTGCTGTTTGGGGAGGGTTTTTTGGAAGGGCCATCCTGCGTGACACTGCAGTGCCACTCCTAGATGGGCCCGGTGTTTGTGTCGGCCACTAGGGTCGCTAATCTTACTCACACAGCTACCTCATTGCGCCTCTTTTTTTCTTTGCGTCATGTGCTGTTTGGGGAGGGTTTTTTGGAAGGGCCATCCTGCGTGACACTGCAGTGCCACTCCTAGATGGGCCCGGTGTTTGTGTCGGCCACTAGGGTCGCTAATCTTACTCACACAGCTACCTCATTGCGCCTCTTTTTTTCTTTGCGTCATGTGCTGTTTGGGGAGGGTTTTTTGGAAGGGACATCCTGCGTGACACTGCAGTGCCACTCCTAGATGGGCCCGGTGTTTGTGTCGGCCACTAGGGTCGCTTATCTTACTCACACAGCGACCTCGGTGCAAATTTTAGGACTAAAAATAATATTGTGAGGTGTGAGGTATTCAGAATAGACTGAAAATGAGTGTAAATTATGGTTTTTGAGGTTAATAATACTTTGGGATCAAAATGACCCCCAAATTCTATGATTTAAGCTGTTTTTTAGTGTTTTTGGAAAAAAACACCCGAATCCAAAACACACCCGAATCCGACAAAAATAATTCGGTGAGGTTTTGCCAAAACGCGTTCGAACCCAAAACACGGCCGCGGAACCGAACCCAAAACCAAAACACAAAACCCGAAAAATTTCAGGCGCTCATCTCTAATATATATATATATATATATCTGCATCATGTGCTGTTTGGGGACTATTTTTTTAAGTGCCATACTCTCTGACACTGCAGTGCCACTCCTAGATGGGCCAGGTGTTTGTGTCAGCCACTTGAGTCGCTTAGCTTAGCCATCCAGCGAACTTGGTGCACCTCTTTTTTTCTTTGCATCATGTGCTGTTTGGGGACTATTTTTTTAAGTGCCATCCTGTCTGACACTGCAGTGTCACTCCTAGATGGGCCAGGTGTTTGTGTTGGCCACTTGGGTCGCTTAGCTTAGCCATCCAGCGACCTTGGTGCACCTCTTTTTTTCTTTGCATCATGTGCTGTTTGGGGACTATTTTTTTAAGAGCCATCCTGTCTGATACTGCAGTGCCACTCCTAGATGGGCAAAGGTGTTTGTGTCAGCCACTTGTGTCGCTTAGCTTAGTCATCCAGCGACCTCGGTGCAAATTTTAGGTCTAAAAAAAAATATTGTGAGGTGTTCAGTGTTCAGAATAGACTGGAAATGAAGGTTATTGAGGTTAATAATACTATGGGATCAAAATTACCCACAAATTCTATGATTTAAGCTGTTTTTGAGGGGGTTTTGAAAAAAAAAACACCCGAATCTAAAACACACCTGAATCCGACAAAAAAATTTCAGGGAGGTTTTGCCAAAACGCGTCCGAATCCAAAACACGGCCGTGGGGAACCGAATCCAAAACCAAAACACAAAACCCGAAAAATGTCCTGTGCACATCACTAATTATTTCCTAATATTTTGATCAATTATACTACACATTGGATACTTTTTTATCCCCTTTTTATACACGAGTCTGAAGCAAAGATCTGAGAAATCTGAAGAAATACAGGGGGAACACATTAAAGATACCTTGATGTGCTTTATAATCTTCAGCGATATTGTGAGTGGGGTACGCCAATCTTTTCCAGCTAAAGATACCTTTATAAGCTTGTTCCACAATTCGTTCATAGGGGGTCATTCCGAGTTGTTCGCTCGTTGCCGATTTTCGCTATGCTGCGATTTGTTGCTAATTGCGCATGCGCAACGCACGCAGGGCGCATGGGCTTAGTTATTTAACTAAAAACTTAGCAGTTTTGCTGTGGATCCTGCTGCACTTTTCAGTCGCTCTGCTGATCGGTGAATGATTGACAGAAAAGGGGCGTTTCTGGGTGGTAACTGAGCGTTTTCCAGGAGTGTGCTAAAAAACGCAGGCGTGTCAGGGAAAAACGCGGGAGTGCCTGGCCGAACGCACGGCGTGTTTGTGACGTCAAACCAGGAACTGAACGGACTGAGTTGATCGCAATCTGTGAGTAGGTCTGCAGCTACTCAGAAACTGCAAATAATTATTTAGTAGCAGTTCTGCTAATCTTTCGTTCGCAATTCTGCTGTGCTAAGATACACTCCCAGAGGGCGGCGGCCTAGGGTGTGCAATGCTGCTAAAAGCAGCTAGCGAGCGAACAACTGGGAATGAGGGCCATAGGGAGTGTGGTACGCTCCACCTTGTCTTCACACCATTTATTAATCACGGCTAATAACCCTTCGTGTATATTGCACAGATTTGGTTAAAATTGATTACAAATCACTCCTCACGGAATAGTTATGTTTATATAAAACACTGTGTATAAAACTGTATTACACTATGGGGGTCATTCCGAGTTGATCGCTCGCTGCCGATTTTCGCTGTGTAGCGATTAAGTAAAAAACCGGCAAAAATGCGCATGCGCATGGTACGCAGCGCGCATGCTCTAAGTACTTTCACACAAAACTTTGTAGATTTACACAAGCTCGAGCAACGTTTTTTCATCGCTCGAGTGATCTAGTATGGTTGACAGGAAGTGGGTGTTTCTGGGCGGAAACTGTCCGTTTTCAGGGAGTGTGCTAAAAAATGCAGGCGTGTCAGGGAAAACCGCAGGAGTGGCTGGAGAAACGGGGGAGTGGCTGAACGCAGGGCGTGTTTGTTATGTCAAACTTGGAACTAAACAGACTGAGGTGATCGTAGTCTAGGAGTAGGTCTGGAGCTACTCAGAAACTGCAGCAAATCATTTAGTAGCAGTTCTGCTAATCTTTCGTTCGCTATTCTGCTAAACTAAGATACACTCCCAGAGGGCGGCGGCCTAGCGTGTACAATGCTGCTAAAAGCAGCTAGCGAGCGAACAACTCGGAATGAGGTCTAATATATCTTTTTTTCTTTTTGTTCAATTTTTTTTACACATTTCATCACTTCGAGTGGAAACCAAACACAGAGTGGATCAAGAGAGGAATACGAAAGCATTCAGCGGAAAGGAACATATCTCATATATAAGAACTTTTATACTAATTTAAAGTGCCCAAGGTTGTATATCCCCTATTTGTATTGTATATTGTACAGTAATATACTGGTCACCACAATGCAGCAGCAAGACAATGAGCACTGATGAGGATACTAGAACTGACACTGGGCAGCGAGAACAGCACTGGACTATTGTACTGTAATATACTGGTCACCACAATGCAGCACAGATAATGAGCACTGATGAGGATACTAGAACTGATACTGGACAGCGAGAACAGCACTGGACTATTGTACTGTAATATACTGGTCACCACAATGCAGCACAGATAATGAGCACTGATGAGGATACTAGAACTGACACTGGGCAACGAGAACAGCACTTGACTATTGTACTATAATATACTGGTCACCACAATGCAGCAGCAAGACAATGAGCACTGATGAGGATACTAGAACTGACACTGGGCAGCGAGAACAGCACTGGACTATTGTACTGTAATATACTGGTCACCACAATGCAGCAGCAAGACAATGAGCACTGATGAGGATACTAGAACTGACACTGGGCAGCGAGAACAGCACTGGACTATTGTACTGTAATATACTGGTCACCACAATGCAGCAGCAAGACAATGAGCACTGATGAGGATACTAAAACTGACACTGGGCAGCGAGAACAGCACTGGACTATTGTACTGTAATATACTGGTCACCACAATGCAGCACAGATAATGAGCACTGATGAGGATACTAGAACTGACACTGGGCAGCGAGAACAGCACTGGACTATTGTACTGTAATATACTGGTCACCACAATGCAGCAGCAAGACAATGAGCACTGATGAGAATACTAGAACTGACACTGGGCAGCGAGAACAGCACTGGACTATTGTACTTTAATATACTGGTCACCACAATGCAGCACAGATAATGAGCACTGATGACGATACTAGAACTGACACTGGGCAGCGAGAACAGCACTGGACTATTGTACTGTAATATTCTGGTCACCACAATGCAGCACAGATAATGAGCACTGATGAGGATACTAGAACTGACACTGGGCCGCGAGAACAGCACTGGACTATTGTACTGTAATATACTGGTCACCACAATGCAGCAGCAAGACAATGAGCACTGATGAGGATACTAGAACTGACACTGGGCAGCGAGAACAGCACTGGACTATTGTACTGTAGTATACTGGTCACCACAATGCAGCATAGATAATAAGTACTGATGAGGATACTAGAACTGACACTGGGCAGCGAGAACAGCACTGGACTATTGTACTGTAATATACTGGTCACCACAATGCAGCAGCAAGACAATGAGCACTTATGAGGATACTAGAACTGATACTGGCCAGCGAGAACAGCACTGGACTATTGTACTGTAATATACTGGTCACCACAATGCAGCACAGATACTGAGCATTGATGAGGATACTAGAACTGACACTGGGCAGCGAGAACAGCACTGGACTATTGTACTGTAGTATACTGGTCACCACAATGCAACACAGATAATGAGCACTGATGAGGATACTAGAACTGACACTGGGCAGCGAGAACAGCACTGGACTATTGTACTGTAGTATACTGGTCACCACAATGCAGCACAGATACTGAGCACTGATGAGGATACTAGAACTGACACTGGGAAGCAAGAACAGCACTGGACTTTTGTACTGTAGTATACTGGTCACCACAATGCAGCACAGATACTGAGCACTGATGAGGATACTAGAACTGACACTGGGCAGCGAGAACAGCACTGGACTATTGTACTGTAATATACTGGTCACCACAATGCAGCAGCACGACAATGAGCACTGATGAGGATACTAGAACTGACACTGGGCAGCGAGAACAGCACTGGAGTATTGTACTGTAATATACTTGTCACCACAATGCAGCTGCAAGACAATGATCACTTATGAGGATACTAGAACTGGATCTGGGCAGCAAGAACAGCATTGGACTATTGTACTGTAATATACTGGTCACCACAATGCAGCAGCAAGACATTGAGCACTGATGAGGATACCAGAACTGACACTGGGAAGCAAGAACAGCACTGGACTATTGTACTGTAATATACTGGTCACCACAATGCAGCAGCAAGAAATGAGCACTAATGAGGATACTAGAACTGACACTGGGCAGCGAGAACAGGACTGGACTATTGTAGTGTAATATACTGGTCACCACAATGCAGCAGCAAGACAATGAGCACTGATGAGGATACTAGAACTGACACTGGGCAGCGAGAACAGCACTGGACTATTGTACTGTAATATACTGGTCACCACAATGCAGCACAGATAATGAGCACTGATGAGGATACTAGAACTGACACTGGGCAGCGAGAACAGCACTGGACTATTGAACTGTAATATACTGGTCACCACAATGCCGCAACAAGACAATGAGCACTGATGAGGATACTAGAACTGATACTGGGCAGCGAGAACAGCACTGGACAATTGTACTGTAATATACTGGTCACCACAATGCAGCAGCAAGAAATAAGCACTAATGAGGATACTAGAACTGACACTGGGCAGCGAGAACAGGACTGGCCTATTGTAGTGTAATATACTGGTCACCACAATGCAGCAGCAAGACAATGAGCACTGATGAGGATACTAGAACTGACACTGGGCAGCGAGAACAGCACTGGACTATTGTACTGTAATATACTGGTCACCACAATGCAGCACAGATAATGAGCACTGATGAGGATACTAGAACTGACACTGGGCAGCGAGAACAGCACTGGACTATTGTACAGTAATATACTGGTCACCACAATGCAGCAGCAAGACAATGAGCACTGATGAGGATACTAGAACTGACACTGGGCAGCGAGAACAGCACTGGACTATTGTACTTTAATATACTGGTCACCACAATGCAGCACAGATAATGAGCACTGATGAGGATACTAGAACTGACACTGGGCAGCGAGAATAGCACTGGACTATTGTACTGTAATATACTGGTCACCACAATGCAGCAGCAAGACAATGAGCACTGATGAGGATACTAGAACTGACACTGGGCAGCGAGAACAGCACTGGACTATTGTACTGTAATATACTGGTCACCACAATGCAGCACAGATAATGAGCACTGATGAGGATACTAGAACTGACACTGGGCAGCGAGAACAGCACTGGACTATTGTACTGTAATATACTGGTCACCACAATGCAGCAGCAAGACAATGAGCACTGATGAGGATACTAGAACTGACACTGGGCAGCGAGAACAGCACTGGACTATTGTACTGTAATATACTTGTCACCACAATGCAGCTGCAAGACAATGATCACTTATGAGGATACTAGAACTGGATCTGGGCAGCAAGAACAGCATTGGACTATTGTACTGTAATATACTGGTCACCACAATGCAGCAGCAAGACATTGAGCACTGATGAGGATACCAGAACTGACACTGGGAAGCAAGAACAGCACTGGACTATTGTACTGTAATATACTGGTCACCACAATGCAGCAGCAAGAAATGAGCACTAATGAGGATACTAGAACTGACACTGGGCAGCGAGAACAGGACTGGACTATTGTAGTGTAATATACTGGTCACCACAATGCAGCAGCAAGACAATGAGCACTGATGAGGATACTAGAACTGACACTGGGCAGCGAGAACAGCACTGGACTATTGTACTGTAATATACTGGTCACCACAATGCAGCACAGATAATGAGCACTGATGAGGATACTAGAACTGACACTGGGCAGCGAGAACAGCACTGGACTATTGAACTGTAATATACTGGTCACCACAATGCCGCAACAAGACAATGAGCACTGATGAGGATACTAGAACTGATACTGGGCAGCGAGAACAGCACTGGACAATTGTACTGTAATATACTGGTCACCACAATGCAGCAGCAAGAAATAAGCACTAATGAGGATACTAGAACTGACACTGGGCAGCGAGAACAGGACTGGCCTATTGTAGTGTAATATACTGGTCACCACAATGCAGCAGCAAGACAATGAGCACTGATGAGGATACTAGAACTGACACTGGGCAGCGAGAACAGCACTGGACTATTGTACTGTAATATACTGGTCACCACAATGCAGCACAGATAATGAGCACTGATGAGGATACTAGAACTGACACTGGGCAGCGAGAACAGCACTGGACTATTGTACAGTAATATACTGGTCACCACAATGCAGCAGCAAGACAATGAGCACTGATGAGGATACTAGAACTGACACTGGGCAGCGAGAACAGCACTGGACTATTGCACTTTAATATACTGGTCACCACAATGCAGCACAGATAATGAGCACTGATGAGGATACTAGAACTGACACTGGGCAGCGAGAATAGCACTGGACTATTGTACTGTAATATACTGGTCACCACAATGCAGCACAGATAATGAGCACTGATGAGGATACTAGAACTGACACTGGGCCGCGAGAACAGCACTGGACTATTGTACTGTAATATACTGGTCACCACAATGCAGCAGCATGACAATGAGCACTGATGAGGATACTAGAACTGACACTGGGCAGCGAGAACAGCACTGGACTATTGTACTTTAATATACTGGTCACCACAATGCAGCACAGATAATGAGCACTGATGAGGATACTAGAACTGACACTGGGCAGCGAGAACAGCACTGGACTATTGTACTGTAATATACTGGTCACCACAATGCAGCACAGATAATGAGCACTGATGAGGATACTAGAACTGACACTGGGCAGCGAAAACAGCACTGGACTATTGTACTGTAGTTTACTGGTCACCACAATGCAGTACAGATAATGAGCACTGATGAGGATACTAGAACTGACACTGGGCAGCGAGAACAGCACTGGACTATTGTACTGTAATATACTGGTCACTACAATGCAGCAGCAAGACAATGAGCACTGATGAGAATACTAGAACTGACACTGGGCAGCGAGAACAGCACTGGACTATTGTACTGTAATATACTTGTCACCACAATGCAGCAGCAAGACAATGAGCACTTATGAGGATACTAGAACTGGATCTGGGCAGCAAGAACAGCATTGGGCTATTGTACTGTAATATACTGGTCACCACAATGCAGCAGCAAGGCAATGAGCACTGATGAGGATACTAGAACTGACACTGGGAAGCAAGAACAGCACTGGACTATTGTACTTTAGTATACTGGTCACCACAATGCAGCACAGATAATGAGCACTGATGAGGATACTAGAACTGACACTGGGCAGCGAGAACAGCACTGGACTATTGAACTGTAATATACTGTTCACCACAATGCCGCAACAAGACAATGAGCACTGATGAGGATACTAGAACTGATACTGGGCAGCGAGAACAGCACTGGACAATTGTACTGTAATATACTGGTCACCACAATGCAGCAGCAAGAAATGAGCACTGATGAGGATACTAGAACTGACACTGGGTAGTGAGAACAGCACTGGACTATTGCACTATAATATACTGGTCACCACAATGCAGCACAGATAATGAGCACTGATGAGGATACTAGAACTGACACTGGGCAGCGAAAACAGCACTGGACTATTGTACTGTAGTTTACTGGTCACCACAATGCAGCACAGATAATGAGCACTGATGAGGATACTAGAACTGACACTGGGCAGCGAGAACAGCACTGGACTATTGTACTATAGTATACTGGTCACCACAATGCAGCACAGATAATGAGCACTGATGAGGATACTAGAACTGACACTGGGCAGCGAGAACAGCACTGGACTATTGTACTGTAATATACTTGTCACCACAATGCAGCAGCAAGACAATGAGCACTTATGAGGATACTAGAACTGACACTGGGCAGCGAGAACAGCACTGTACTTTTGAACTGTAATATACTGGTCACCACAATGCAGCAGCAAGACAATGAGCACTTATGAGGATACTAGAACTGACACTGGGCACTGAGAACAGCACTGTACTACTGTACTGTAATATACTGGTCACCACAATGCAGCAGCAAGAAATGAGCACTGATGAGGATACTAGAACTGACACTGGGTAGTGAGAACAGCACTGGACTATTGCACTATAATATACTGGTCACCACAATGCAGCACAGATAATGAGCACTGATGAGGATACTAGAACTGACATTGGGCAGCGAAAACAGCACTGGACTATTGTACTGTAGTTTACTGGTCACCACAATGCAGCACAGATAATGAGCACTGATGAGGATACTAGAACTGACACTGGGCCGCGAGAACAGCACTGGACTATTGTACTGTAATATACTGGTCACCACAATGCAGCAGCATGACAATGAGCACTGATGAGGATACCAGAACTGACACTGGGCAGCGAGAACAGCACTGGACTATTGTACTTTAATATACTGGTCACCACAATGCAGCACAGATAATGAGCACTGATGAGGATACTAGAACTGACACTGGGCAGCGAGAACAGCACTGGACTATTGTACTGTAATATACTGGTCACCACAATGCAGCACAGATAATGAGCACTGATGAGGATACTAGAACTGACACTGGGCAGCGAAAACAGCACTGGACTATTGTACTGTAGTTTACTGGTCACCACAATGCAGTACAGATAATGAGCACTGATGAGGATACTAGAACTGACACTGGGCAGCGAGAACAGCACTGGACTATTGTACTGTAATATACTGGTCACTACAATGCAGCAGCAAGACAATGAGCACTGATGAGAATACTAGAACTGACACTGGGCAGCGAGAACAGCACTGGACTATTGTACTGTAATATACTTGTCACCACAATGCAGCAGCAAGACAATGAGCACTTATGAGGATACTAGAACTGGATCTGGGCAGCAAGAACAGCATTGGGCTATTGTACTGTAATATACTGGTCACCACAATGCAGCAGCAAGGCAATGAGCACTGATGAGGATACTAGAACTGACACTGGGAAGCAAGAACAGCACTGGACTATTGTACTTTAGTATACTGGTCACCACAATGCAGCACAGATAATGAGCACTGATGAGGATACTAGAACTGACACTGGGCAGCGAGAACAGCACTGGACTATTGAACTGTAATATACTGTTCACCACAATGCCGCAACAAGACAATGAGCACTGATGAGGATACTAGAACTGATACTGGGCAGCGAGAACAGCACTGGACAATTGTACTGTAATATACTGGTCACCACAATGCAGCAGCAAGAAATGAGCACTGATGAGGATACTAGAACTGACACTGGGTAGTGAGAACAGCACTGGACTATTGCACTATAATATACTGGTCACCACAATGCAGCACAGATAATGAGCACTGATGAGGATACTAGAACTGACACTGGGCAGCGAAAACAGCACTGGACTATTGTACTGTAGTTTACTGGTCACCACAATGCAGCACAGATAATGAGCACTGATGAGGATACTAGAACTGACACTGGGCAGCGAGAACAGCACTGGACTATTGTACTATAGTATACTGGTCACCACAATGCAGCACAGATAATGAGCACTGATGAGGATACTAGAACTGACACTGGGCAGCGAGAACAGCACTGGACTATTGTACTGTAATATACTTGTCACCACAATGCAGCAGCAAGACAATGAGCACTTATGAGGATACTAGAACTGACACTGGGCAGCGAGAACAGCACTGTACTTTTGAACTGTAATATACTGGTCACCACAATGCAGCAGCAAGACAATGAGCACTTATGAGGATACTAGAACTGACACTGGGCACTGAGAACAGCACTGTACTACTGTACTGTAATATACTGGTCACCACAATGCAGCAGCAAGAAATGAGCACTGATGAGGATACTAGAACTGACACTGGGTAGTGAGAACAGCACTGGACTATTGCACTATAATATACTGGTCACCACAATGCAGCACAGATAATGAGCACTGATGAGGATACTAGAACTGACATTGGGCAGCGAGAACAGCACTGGACTATTGTACTATAGTATACTGGTCACCACAATGCAGCACAGATAATGAGCACTGATGAGGATACTAGAACTGACACTGGGCAGCGAGAACAGCACTGGACTATTATACTGTAATATACTGGTCACCACAATGCCGCTACAAGACAATGAGCACTGATGAGGATACTAGAACTGACACTGGGCAGCGAGAACAGCACAGGACAATTGTACTGTAATATACTGGTCACCACAATGCAGCAGCAAGAAATGAGCACTGATGAGGATACTAGAACTGACACTGGACAGCGAGAACAGGACTGGACTATTGTAGTGTAATATACTGGTCACCACAATGCAGCAGCAAGACAATGAGCGCTGATGAGTATACTAGAACTGACACCGGGCAGCGAGAATAGCACTGGACTATTGTACTGTAATATACTGGTCACCACAATGTAGCACAGATAATGAGCACTGATGAGGATACTAGAACTGACACTGGGCAGCGAGAACAGCACTGGACTATTGTACTGTAATATACTGGTCACCACAATGCAGCAGCAAGACAATGAGCACTGATGAGGATACTAGAACTGACACTGGGCAGCGAGAACAGCACTGGACTATTGTACTTTAATATACTGGTCACCACAATGCAGCACAGATAATGAGCACTGATGACGATACTAGAACTGACACTGGGCAGTGAGAACAGCACTGGACTATTGTACTGTAATATTCTGGTCACCACAATGCAGCACAGATAATGAGCACTGATGAGGATACTAGAACTGACACTGGGCCGCGAGAACAGCACTGGACTATTGTACTGTAATATACTGGTCACCACAATGCAGCAGCAAGACAATGAGCACTGATGAGGATACTAGAACTGACACTGGGCAGCGAGAACAGCACTGGACTATTGTACTGTAATATACTTGTCACCACAATGCAGCAGCAAGACAATGATCACTTATGAGGATACTAGAACTGGATCTGGGCAGCAAGAACAGCATTGGACTATTGTACTGTAAGATACTGGTCACCACAATGCAGCAGCAAGACAATGAGCACTGATGAGGATACTAGAACTGACACTGGGAAGCAAGAACAGCACTGGACTATTGTACTTTAGTATACTGGTCACCACAATGCAGCACAGATAATGAGCACTGATGAGGATACTAGAACTGACACTGGGCAGCGAGAACAGCACTGGACTATTGAACTGTAATATACTGTTCACCACAATGCCGCAACAAGACAATGAGCACTGATGAGGATACTAGAACTGATACTGGGCAGCGAGAACAGCACTGGACAATTGTACTGTAATATACTGGTCACCACAATGCAGCAGCAAGAAATGAGCTCTGATGAGGATACTAGAACTGACACTGGGTAGTGAGAACAGCACTGGACTATTGCACTATAATATACTGGTCACCACAATGCAGCACAGATAATGAGCACTGATGAGGATACTAGAACTGACACTGGGCAGCGAAAACAGCACTGGACTATTGTACTGTAGTTTACTGGTCACCACAATGCAGCACAGATAATGAGCACTGATGAGGATACTAGAACTGACACTGGGAAGCGAGAACAGCACTGGACTATTGTACTATAGTATACTGGTCACCACAATGCAGCACAGATAATGAGCACTGATGAGGATACTAGAACTGACACTGGGCAGCGAGAACAGCACTGGACTATTGAACTGTAATATACTGTTCACCACAATGCCGCAACAAGACAATGAGCACTGATGAGGATACTAGAACTGATACTGGGCAGCGAGAACAGCACTGGACAATTGTACTGTAATATACTGGTCACCACAATGCAGCAGCAAGAAATGAGCACTGATGAGGATACTAGAACTGACACTGGGCAGCGAGAACAGCACTGGACTATTGTACTGTAATATACTGGTCACCACAATGCAGCAGCAAGACAATGAGCACTGATGAGGATACTAGAACTGACACTGGGCAGCGAGAACAGCACTGGACTCTTGTAATTTAATATACTGGTCACCACAATGCAGCACAGATAATGAGCACTGATGACGATACTAGAACTGACACTGGGCAGCGAGAACAGCACTGGACTATTGTACTGTAATATTCTGGTCACCACAATGCAGCACAGATAATGAGCACTGATGAGGATACTAGAACTGACACTGGGCAGCGAGAACAGCACTGGACTATTGTACTGTAATATACTGTTCACCACAAAGCCGCAACAAGACAATGAGCACTGATGAGGATACTAGAACTGATACTGGGCAGCGAGAACAGCACTGGACAATTGTACTGTAATATACTGGTCACCACAATGCAGCAGCAAGAAATGAGCACTGATGAGGATACTAGAACTGACACTGGGTAGTGAGAACAGCACTGGACTATTGCACTTTAATATACTGGTCACCACAATGCAGCACAGATAATGAGCACTGATGAGGATACTAGAACTGACACTGGGCAGCGAAAACAGCACTGGACTATTGTACTGTAGTTTACTGGTCACCACAATGCAGCACAGATAATGAGCACTGATGAGGATACTAGAACTGACACTGGGAAGCGAGAACAGCACTGGACTATTGTACTATATTATACTGGTCACCACAATGCAGCACAGATAATGAGCACTGATGAGGATACTAGAACTGACACTGGGCAGCGAGAACAGCACTGGACTATTGAACTGTAATATACTGTTCACCACAATGCCGCAACAAGACAATGAGCACTGATGAGGATACTAGAACTAATACTGGGCAGCGAGAACAGCACTGGACAATTGTACTGTAATATACTGGTCACCACAATGCAGCAGCAAGAAATGAGCACTGATGAGGATACTAGAACTGACACTGGGCAGCGAGAACAGGACTGGACTATTGTAGTGTAATATACTGGTCACCACAATGCAGCAGCAAGACAATGAGCACTGATGAGGATACTAGAACTGACACTGGGCAGCGAGAACAGCACTGGACTATTGTACTGTAATATACTGGTCACCACAATGCAGCACAGATAATGAGCACTGATGAGGATACTAGAACTGACACTGGGCAGCGAGAACAGCACTGGACTATTGTACTGTAATATACTTGTCACCACAATGCAGCAGCAAGACAATGATCACTTATGAGGATACTAGAACTGGATCTGGGCAGCAAGAACAGCATTGGACTATTGTACTGTAATATACTGGTCACCACAATGCAGCAGCAAGACAATGAGCACTGATGAGGATACTAGAACTGACACTGGGAATCAAGAACAGCACTGGATTATTGTACTGTAGTATACTGGTCACCACAATGCAGCACAGATAATGAGCACTGATGAGGATACTAGAACTGACACTGGGCAGCGAGAACAGCACTGGACTATTGTACTGTAATATACTGTTCACCACAATGCCGCAACAAGACAATGAGCACTGATGAGGATACTAGAACTGATACTGGGCAGCGAGAACAGCACTGGACAATTGTACTGTAATATACTGGTCACCACAATGCAGCAGCAAGAAATGAGCACTGATGAGGATACTAGAACTGACACTGGGTAGTGAGAACAGCACTGGACTATTGCACTATAATATACTGGTCACCACAATGCAGCACAGATAATGAGCACTGATGAGGATACTAGAACTGACACTGGGCAGCGAAAACAGCACTGGACTATTGTACTGTAGTTTACTGGTCACCACAATGCAGCACAGATAATGAGCACTGAGGGGGTACTAGAACTGACACTGGGAAGCGAGAACAGCACTGGACTATTGTACTATAGTATAGTGGTCACCACAATGCAGCACAGATAATGAGCACTGATGAGGATACTAGAACTGACACTGGGCAGCGAGAACAGCACTGGACTATTGAACTGTAATATACTGTTCACCACAATGCCGCAACAAGACAATGAGCACTGATGAGGATACTAGAACTGATACTGGGCAGCGAGAACAGCACTGGACAATTGTACTGTAATATACTGGTCACCACAACGCAGCAGCAAGAAATGAGCACTGATGAGGATACTAGAACTGACACTGGGCAGCGAGAACAGGACTGGACTATTGTAGTGTAATATACTGGTCACCACAATGCAGCAGCAAGACAATGAGCACTGATGAGGATACTAGAACTGACACTGGGCAGCGAGAACAGCACTGGACTATTGTACTGTAATATACTGGTCACCACAATGCAGCACAGATAATGAGCACTGATGAGGATACTAGAACTGACACTGGGCAGCGAGAACAGCACTGGACTATTGTACTGTAATATACTGGTCACCACAATGCAGCAGCAAGACAATGAGCACTGATGAGGATACTAGAACTGACACTGGGCAGCGAGAACAGCACTGGACTATTGTAATTTAATATACTGGTCACCACAATGCAGCACAGGTAATGAGCACTGATGACGATACTAGAACTGACACTGGGCAGCGAGAACAGCACTGGACTATTGTACTGTAATATTCTGGTCACCACAATGCAGCACAGATAATGAGCACTGATGAGGATACTAGAACTGACACTGGGCCGCGAGAACAGCACTGGACTATTGTACTGTAATATACTGGTCACCACAATGCAGCAGCAAGACAATGAGCACTGATGAGGATACTAGAACTGACACTGGGCAGCGAGAACAGCACTGGACTATTGTACTGTAATATACTTGTCACCACAATGCAGCAGCAAGACAATGATCACTTATGAGGATACTAGAACTGGATCTGGGCAGCAAGAACAGCATTGGACTATTGTACTGTAATATACTGGTCACCACAATGCAGCAGCAAGACAATGAGCACTGATGAGGATACTAGAACTGACACTGGGAATCAAGAACAGCACTGGATTATTGTACTGTAGTATACTGGTCACCACAATGCAGCACAGATAATGAGCACTGATGAGGATACTAGAACTGACACTGGGCAGCGAGAACAGCACTGGACTATTGTACTGTAATATACTGGTCACCACAATGCCGCAACAAGACAATGAGCACTGATGAGGATACTAGAACTGACACTGGGCAGCGAGAACAGCACTGGACAATTGTACTGTAATATACTGGTCACCACAATGCAGCAGCAAGAAATGAGCACTGATGAGGATACTAGAACTGACACTGGGCAGCGAGAACAGGACTGGACTATTGTAGTGTAATATACTGGTCACCACAATGCAGCAGCAAGACAATGAGCACTGATGAGGATACTAGAACTGACACTGGGCAGCGAGAACAGCACTGGACTATTGTACTGTAATATACTGGTCACCACAATGCAGCACAGATAATGAGCACTGATGAGGATACTAGAACTGACACTGGGCAGCGAGAACAGCACTGGACTATTGTACTGTAATATACTGGTCACCACAATGCAGCAGCAAGACAATGAGCACTGATGAGGATACTAGAACTGACACTGGGCAGCGAGAACATCACTGGACTATTGTACTTTAATATACTGGTCACCACAATGCAGCACAGATAATGAGCACTGATGAGGATACTAGAACTGACACTGGGCCGCGAGAACAGCACTGGACTATTGTACTGTAATATACTTGTCACCACAATGCAGCAGCAAGACAATGAGCACTGATGAGGATACTAGAACTGACACTGGGCAGCGAGAACAGCACTGGACTATTGTACTGTAATATACTTGTCACCACAAGCAGCAGCAAGACAGTGATCACTTATGAGGATACTAGAACTGGATCTGGGAAGCAAGAACAGCATTGGACTATTGTACTGTAATATACTGGTCACCACAATGCAGCAGCAAGACAATGAGCACTGATGAGGATACTAGAACTGACACTGGGAAGCAAGAACAGCACTGGATTATTGTACTGTAGTATACTGGTCACCACAATGCAGCACAGATAATGAGCACTGATGAGGATACTAGAACTGACACTGGGCAGCGAGAACAGCACTGGACTATTGAACTGTAATATACTGTTCACCACAATGCCGCAACAAGACAATGAGCACTGATGAGGATACTAGAACTGATACTGGGCATCGAGAACAGCACTGGACAATTGTACTGTAATATACTGGTCACCACAATGCAGCAGCAAGAAATGAGCACTGATGAGGATACTAGAACTGACACTGGGCAGTGAGAACAGCACTGGACTATTGCACTATAATATACTGGTCACCACAATGCAGCACAGATAATGAGCACTGATGAGGATACTAGAACTGACACTGGGCAGCGAGAACAGCACTGGACTATTGTACTATAGTATACTGGTCACCACAATGCAGCACAGATAATGAGCACTGATGAGGATACTAGAACTGACACTGGGCAGCGAGAACAGCACTGGACTATTGAACTTTAATATACTGGTCACCACAATGCAGCACAGATAATGAGCACTGATGAGGATACTAGAACAGACACTGGGCAGCGAGAACAGCACTGGACTATTGTACTGTAATATACTGGTCACTACAATGCAGCAGCAAGACAATGAGCACTTATGAGGATACTAGAACTGACACTGGGCAGCGAGAACAGCACTGTACTATTGAACTGTAA
Organism: Pseudophryne corroboree; assembly: GCF_028390025.1. Taxonomy (NCBI): domain Eukaryota; kingdom Metazoa; phylum Chordata; class Amphibia; order Anura; family Myobatrachidae; genus Pseudophryne; species Pseudophryne corroboree. The sequence continues at coordinate 809,100,231 of NC_086448.1, forward strand.
TATACTGGTCACCACAATGCAGCAGCAAGACAATGAGCACTTATGAGGATACTAGAACTGACACTGGGCACTGAGAACAGCACTGTACTACTGTACTGTAATATACTGGTCACCACAATGCAGCAGCAAGAAATGAGCACTGATGAGGATACTAGAACTGACACTGGGTAGTGAGAACAGCACTGGACTATTGCACTATAATATACTGGTCACCACAATGCAGCACAGATAATGAGCACTGATGAGGATACTAGAACTGACATTGGGCAGCGAAAACAGCACTTGACTATTGTACTGTAGTTTACTGGTCACCACAATGCAGCACAGATAATGAGCACTGATGAGGATACTAGAACTGACACTGGGCAGCGAGAACAGCACTGGACTATTGTACTATAGTATACTAGTCACCACAATGCAGCACAGATAATGAGCACTGATGAGGATACTAGAACTGACACTGGGCAGCGAGAACAGCACTGGACTATTGTACTGTAATATACTGGTCACCACAATGCCGCAACAAGACAATGAGCACTGATGAGGATACTAGAACTGACACTGGGCAGCGAGAACAGCACTGGACAATTGTACTGTAATATACTGGTCACCACAATGCAGCAGCAAGAAATGAGCACTGATGAGGATACTAGAACTGACACTGGGCAGCGAGAACAGGACTGGACTATTGTAGTGTAATATACTGGTCACCACAATGCAGCAGCAAGACAATGAGCACTGATGAGTATACTAGAACTGACACTGGGCAGCGAGAACAGCACTGGACTATTGTACTGTAATATACTGGTCACCACAATGCAGCACAGATAATGAGCACTGATGAGGATACTAGAACTGACACTGGGCAGCGAAAACAGCACTGGACTATTGTACTGTAATATACTGGTCACCACAATGCAGCAGCAAGACAATGAGCACTGATGAGGATACTAGAACTGACACTGGGCAGCGAGAACAGCACTGGACTATTGTACTTTAATATACTGGTCACCACAAAGCAGCACAGAAAATGAGCACTGATGACGATACTAGAACTGACACTGGGCAGCGAGAACAGCACTGGACTATTGTACTGTAATATTCTGGTCACCACAATGCAGCACAGATAATGAGCACTGATGAGGATACTAGAACTGACACTGGGCCGCGAGAACAGCACTGGACTATTGTACTGCAATATACTGGTCACCACAATGCAGTAGCAAGACAATGAGCACTGATGAGGATACTAGAACTGACACTGGGCAGCGAGAACAGCACTGGACTATTGTACTGTAATATACTTGTCAACACAATGCAGCAGCAAGACAATGATCACTTATGAGGATACTAGAACTGGATCTGGGCAGCAAGAACAGCATTGGACTATTGTACTGTAAGATACTGGTCACCACAATGCAGTAGCAAGACAATGAGCACTGATGAGGATACTAGAACTGACACTGGGAAGCAAGAACAGCACTGGACTATTGTACTTTAGTATACTGGTCACCACAATGCAGCACAGATAATGAGCACTGATGAGGATACTAGAACTGACACTGGGCAGCGAGAACAGCACTGGACTATTGAACTGTAATATACTGTTCACCACAATGCCGCAACAAGACAATGAGCACTGATGAGGATACTAGAACTGATACTGGGCAGCGAGAACAGCACTGGACAATTGTACTGTAATATACTGGTCACCACAATGCAGCAGCAAGAAATGAGCACTGATGAGGATACTAGAACTGACACTGGGTAGTGAGAACAGCACTGGACTATTGCACTATAATATACTGGTCACCACAATGCAGCACAGATAATGAGCACTGATGAGGATACTAGAACTGACACTGGGCAGCGAAAACAGCACTGGACTATTGTACTGTAGTTTACTGGTCACCACAATGCAGCACAGATAATGAGCACTGATGAGGATACTAGAACTGACACTGGGCAGCGAGAACAGCACTGGACTATTGTACTATAGTATACTGGTCACCACAATGCAGCACAGATAATGAGCACTGATGAGGATACTAGAACTGACACTGGGCAGCGAGAACAGCACTGGACTATTGTACTGTAATATACTTGTCACCACAATGCAGCAGCAAGACAATGAGCACTTATGAGGATACTAGAACTGACACTGGGCAGCGAGAACAGCACTGTACTTTTGAACTGTAATATACTGGTCACCACAATGCAGCAGCAAGACAATGAGCACTTATGAGGATACTAGAACTGACACTGGGAATCAAGAACAGCACTGGATTATTGTACTGTAGTATACTGGTCACCACAATGCAGCACAGATAATGAGCACTGATGAGGATACTAGAACTGACACTGGGCAGCGAGAACAGCACTGGACTATTGTACTGTAATATTCTGGTCACCACAATGCAGCACAGATAATGAGCACTGATGAGGATACTAGAACTGACACTGGGCCGCGAGAACAGCACTGGACTATTGTACTGTAATATACTTGTCACCACAATGCAGCAGCAAGACAATGAGCACTGATGAGGATACTAGAACTGACACTGGGCAGCGAGAACAGCACTGGACTATTGTACTGTAATATACTTGTCACCACAAGCAGCAGCAAGACAGTGATCACTTATGAGGATACTAGAACTGGATCTGGGAAGCAAGAACAGCATTGGACTATTGTACTGTAATATACTGGTCACCACAATGCAGCAGCAAGACAATGAGCACTGATGAGGATACTAGAACTGACACTGGGAAGCAAGAACAGCACTGGATTATTGTACTGTAGTATACTGGTCACCACAATGCAGCACAGATAATGAGCACTGATGAGGATACTAGAACTGACACTGGGCAGAGAGAACAGCACTGGACTATTGAACTGTAATATACTGTTCACCACAATGCCGCAACAAGACAATGAGCACTGATGAGGATACTAGAACTGATACTGGGCATCGAGAACAGCACTGGACAATTGTACTGTAATATACTGGTCACCACAATGCAGCAGCAAGAAATGAGCACTGATGAGGATACTAGAACTGACACTGGGCAGTGAGAACAGCACTGGACTATTGCACTATAATATACTGGTCACCACAATGCAGCACAGATAATGAGCACTGATGAGGATACTAGAACTGACACTGGGCAGCGAGAACAGCACTGGACTATTGTACTATAGTATACTGGTCACCACAATGCAGCACAGATAATGAGCACTGATGAGGATACTAGAACTGACACTGGGCAGCGAGAACAGCACTGGACTATTGAACTTTAATATACTGGTCACCACAATGCAGCACAGATAATGAGCACTGATGAGGATACTAGAACAGACACTGGGCAGCGAGAACAGCACTGGACTATTGTACTGTAATATACTGGTCACTACAATGCAGCAGCAAGACAATGAGCACTTATGAGGATACTAGAACTGACACTGGGCAGCGAGAACAGCACTGTACTATTGAACTGTAATATACTGGTCACCACAATGCAGCAGCAAGACAATGAGCACTTATGAGGATACTAGAACTGACACTGGGCACTGAGAACAGCACTGTACTACTGTACTGTAATATACTGGTCACCACAATGCAGCAGCAAGAAATGAGCACTGATGAGGATACTAGAACTGACACTGGGTAGTGAGAACAGCACTGGACTATTGCACTATAATATACTGGTCACCACAATGCAGCACAGATAATGAGCACTGATGAGGATACTAGAACTGACATTGGGCAGCGAAAACAGCACTTGACTATTGTACTGTAGTTTACTGGTCACCACAATGCAGCACAGATAATGAGCACTGATGAGGATACTAGAACTGACACTGGGCAGCGAGAATAGCACTGGACTATTGTACTATAGTATACTAGTCACCACAATGCAGCACAGATAATGAGCACTGATGAGGATACTAGAACTGACACTGGGCAGCGAGAACAGCACTGGACTATTGTACTGTAATATACTGGTCACCACAATGCCGCAACAAGACAATGAGCACTGATGAGGATACTAGAACTGACACTGGGCAGCGAGAACAGCACTGGACAATTGTACTGTAATATACTGGTCACCACAATGCAGCAGCAAGAAATGAGCACTGATGAGGATACTAGAACTGACACTGGGCAGCGAGAACAGGACTGGACTATTGTAGTGTAATATACTGGTCACCACAATGCAGCAGCAAGACAATGAGCACTGATGAGTATACTAGAACTGACACTGGGCAGCGAGAACAGCACTGGACTATTGTACTGTAATATACTGGTCACCACAATGCAGCACAGATAATGAGCACTGATGAGGATACTAGAACTGACACTGGGCAGCGAAAACAGCACTGGACTATTGTACTGTAATATACTGGTCACCACAATGCAGCAGCAAGACAATGAGCACTGATGAGGATACTAGAACTGACACTGGGCAGCGAGAACAGCACTGGACTATTGTACTTTAATATACTGGTCACCACAATGCAGCACAGAAAATGAGCACTGATGACGATACTAGAACTGACACTGGGCAGCGAGAACAGCACTGGACTATTGTACTGTAATATTCTGGTCACCACAATGCAGCACAGATAATGAGCACTGATGAGGATACTAGAACTGACACTGGGCCGCGAGAACAGCACTGGACTATTGTACTGCAATATACTGGTCACCACAATGCAGTAGCAAGACAATGAGCACTGATGAGGATACTAGAACTGACACTGGGCAGCGAGAACAGCACTGGACTATTGTACTGTAATATACTTGTCAACACAATGCAGCAGCAAGACAATGATCACTTATGAGGATACTAGAACTGGATCTGGGCAGCAAGAACAGCATTGGACTATTGTACTGTAAGATACTGGTCACCACAATGCAGCAGCAAGACAATGAGCACTGATGAGGATACTAGAACTGACACTGGGAAGCAAGAACAGCACTGGACTATTGTACTTTAGTATACTGGTCACCACAATGCAGCACAGATAATGAGCACTGATGAGGATACTAGAACTGACACTGGGCAGCGAGAACAGCACTGGACTATTGAACTGTAATATACTGTTCACCACAATGCCGCAACAAGACAATGAGCACTGATGAGGATACTAGAACTGATACTGGGCAGCGAGAACAGCACTGGACAATTGTACTGTAATATACTGGTCACCACAATGCAGCAGCAAGAAATGAGCACTGATGAGGATACTAGAACTGACACTGGGTAGTGAGAACAGCACTGGACTATTGCACTATAATATACTGGTCACCACAATGCAGCACAGATAATGAGCACTGATGAGGATACTAGAACTGACACTGGGCAGCGAAAACAGCACTGGACTATTGTACTGTAGTTTACTGGTCACCACAATGCAGCACAGATAATGAGCACTGATGAGGATACTAGAACTGACACTGGGCAGCGAGAACAGCACTGGACTATTGTACTATAGTATACTGGTCACCACAATGCAGCACAGATAATGAGCACTGATGAGGATACTAGAACTGACACTGGGCAGCGAGAACAGCACTGGACTATTGTACTGTAATATACTTGTCACCACAATGCAGCAGCAAGACAATGAGCACTTATGAGGATACTAGAACTGACACTGGGCAGCGAGAACAGCACTGTACTTTTGAACTGTAATATACTGGTCACCACAATGCAGCAGCAAGACAATGAGCACTTATGAGGATACTAGAACTGACACTGGGAATCAAGAACAGCACTGGATTATTGTACTGTAGTATACTGGTCACCACAATGCAGCACAGATAATGAGCACTGATGAGGATACTAGAACTGACACTGGGCAGCGAGAACAGCACTGGACTATTGTACTGTAATATTCTGGTCACCACAATGCAGCACAGATAATGAGCACTGATGAGGATACTAGAACTGACACTGGGCCGCGAGAACAGCACTGGACTATTGTACTGTAATATACTTGTCACCACAATGCAGCAGCAAGACAATGAGCACTGATGAGGATACTAGAACTGACACTGGGCAGCGAGAACAGCACTGGACTATTGTACTGTAATATACTTGTCACCACAAGCAGCAGCAAGACAGTGATCACTTATGAGGATACTAGAACTGGATCTGGGAAGCAAGAACAGCATTGGACTATTGTACTGTAATATACTGGTCACCACAATGCAGCAGCAAGACAATGAGCACTGATGAGGATACTAGAACTGACACTGGGAAGCAAGAACAGCACTGGATTATTGTACTGTAGTATACTGGTCACCACAATGCAGCACAGATAATGAGCACTGATGAGGATACTAGAACTGACACTGGGCAGAGAGAACAGCACTGGACTATTGAACTGTAATATACTGTTCACCACAATGCCGCAACAAGACAATGAGCACTGATGAGGATACTAGAACTGATACTGGGCATCGAGAACAGCACTGGACAATTGTACTGTAATATACTGGTCACCACAATGCAGCAGCAAGAAATGAGCACTGATGAGGATACTAGAACTGACACTGGGCAGTGAGAACAGCACTGGACTATTGCACTATAATATACTGGTCACCACAATGCAGCACAGATAATGAGCACTGATGAGGATACTAGAACTGACACTGGGCAGCGAGAACAGCACTGGACTATTGTACTATAGTATACTGGTCACCACAATGCAGCACAGATAATGAGCACTGATGAGGATACTAGAACTGACACTGGGCAGCGAGAACAGCACTGGACTATTGAACTTTAATATACTGGTCACCACAATGCAGCACAGATAATGAGCACTGATGAGGATACTAGAACAGACACTGGGCAGCGAGAACAGCACTGGACTATTGTACTGTAATATACTGGTCACTACAATGCAGCAGCAAGACAATGAGCACTTATGAGGATACTAGAACTTACACTGGGCAGCGAGAACAGCACTGTACTATTGAACTGTAATATACTGGTCACCACAATGCAGCAGCAAGACAATGAGCACTTATGAGGATACTAGAACTGACACTGGGCACTGAGAACAGCACTGTACTACTGTACTGTAATATACTGGTCACCACAATGCAGCAGCAAGAAATGAGCACTGATGAGGATACTAGAACTGACACTGGGTAGTGAGAACAGCACTGGACTATTGCACTATAATATACTGGTCACCACAATGCAGCACAGATAATGAGCACTGATGAGGATACTAGAACTGACATTGGGCAGCGAAAACAGCACTTGACTATTGTACTGTAGTTTACTGGTCACCACAATGCAGCACAGATAATGAGCACTGATGAGGATACTAGAACTGACACTGGGCAGCGAGAATAGCACTGGACTATTGTACTATAGTATACTAGTCACCACAATGCAGCACAGATAATGAGCACTGATGAGGATACTAGAACTGACACTGGGCAGCGAGAACAGCACTGGACTATTGTACTGTAATATACTGGTCACCACAATGCCGCAACAAGACAATGAGCACTGATGAGGATACTAGAACTGACACTGGGCAGCGAGAACAGCACTGGACAATTGTACTGTAATATACTGGTCACCACAATGCAGCAGCAAGAAATGAGCACTGATGAGGATACTAGAACTGACACTGGGCAGCGAGAACAGGACTGGACTATTGTAGTGTAATATACTGGTCACCACAATGCAGCAGCAAGACAATGAGCACTGATGAGTATACTAGAACTGACACTGGGCAGCGAGAACAGCACTGGACTATTGTACTGTAATATACTGGTCACCACAATGCAGCACAGATAATGAGCACTGATGAGGATACTAGAACTGACACTGGGCAGCGAAAACAGCACTGGACTATTGTACTGTAATATACTGGTCACCACAATGCAGCAGCAAGACAATGAGCACTGATGAGGATACTAGAACTGACACTGGGCAGCGAGAACAGCACTGGACTATTGTACTTTAATATACTGGTCACCACAATGCAGCACAGAAAATGAGCACTGATGACGATACTAGAACTGACACTGGGCAGCGAGAACAGCACTGGACTATTGTACTGTAATATTCTGGTCACCACAATGCAGCACAGATAATGAGCACTGATGAGGATACTAGAACTGACACTGGGCCGCGAGAACAGCACTGGACTATTGTACTGCAATATACTGGTCACCACAATGCAGTAGCAAGACAATGAGCACTGATGAGGATACTAGAACTGACACTGGGCAGCGAGAACAGCACTGGACTATTGTACTGTAATATACTTGTCAACACAATGCAGCAGCAAGACAATGATCACTTATGAGGATACTAGAACTGGATCTGGGCAGCAAGAACAGCATTGGACTATTGTACTGTAAGATACTGGTCACCACAATGCAGCAGCAAGACAATGAGCACTGATGAGGATACTAGAACTGACACTGGGAAGCAAGAACAGCACTGGACTATTGTACTTTAGTATACTGGTCACCACAATGCAGCACAGATAATGAGCACTGATGAGGATACTAGAACTGACACTGGGCAGCGAGAACAGCACTGGACTATTGAACTGTAATATACTGTTCACCACAATGCCGCAACAAGACAATGAGCACTGATGAGGATACTAGAACTGATACTGGGCAGCGAGAACAGCACTGGACAATTGTACTGTAATATACTGGTCACCACAATGCAGCAGCAAGAAATGAGCACTGATGAGGATACTAGAACTGACACTGGGTAGTGAGAACAGCACTGGACTATTGCACTATAATATACTGGTCACCACAATGCAGCACAGATAATGAGCACTGATGAGGATACTAGAACTGACACTGGGCAGCGAAAACAGCACTGGACTATTGTACTGTAGTTTACTGGTCACCACAATGCAGCACAGATAATGAGCACTGATGAGGATACTAGAACTGACACTGGGCAGCGAGAACAGCACTGGACTATTGTACTATAGTATACTGGTCACCACAATGCAGCACAGATAATGAGCACTGATGAGGATACTAGAACTGACACTGGGCAGCGAGAACAGCACTGGACTATTGTACTGTAATATACTTGTCACCACAATGCAGCAGCAAGACAATGAGCACTTATGAGGATACTAGAACTGACACTGGGCAGCGAGAACAGCACTGTACTTTTGAACTGTAATATACTGGTCACCACAATGCAGCAGCAAGACAATGAGCACTTATGAGGATACTAGAACTGACACTGGGAATCAAGAACAGCACTGGATTATTGTACTGTAGTATACTGGTCACCACAATGCAGCACAGATAATGAGCACTGATGAGGATACTAGAACTGACACTGGGCAGCGAGAACAGCACTGGACTATTGTACTATAGTATACTGGTCACCACAATGCAGCACAGATAATGAGCACTGATGAGGATACTAGAACTGACACTGGGCAGCGAGAACAGCACTGGACTATTGTACTGTAATATACTTGTCACCACAATGCAGCAGCAAGACAATGAGCACTTATGAGGATACTAGAACTGGATCTGGGCAGCAAGAACAGCATTGGACTATTGTACTGTAATATACTGGTCACCACAATGCAGCAGCAAGACAATGAGCACTGATGAGGATACTAGAACTGACACTGGGAATCAAGAACAGCACTGGATTATTGTACTGTAGTATACTGGTCACCACAATGCAGCACAGATAATGAGCACTGATGAGGATACTAGAACTGACACTGGGCAGCGAGAACAGCACTGGACTATTGTACTGTAATATACTGGTCACCACAATGCCGCAACAAGACAATGAGCACTGATGAGGATACTAGAACTGACACTGGGCAGCGAGAACAGCACTGGACAATTGTACTGTAATATACTGGTCACCACAATGCAGCAGCAAGAAATGAGCACTGATGAGGATACTAGAACTGACACTGGGCAGCGAGAACAGGACTGGACTATTGTAGTGTAATATACTGGTCACCACAATGCAGCAGCAAGACAATGAGCACTGATGAGGATACTAGAACTGACACTGGGCAGCGAGAACAGCACTGGACTATTGTACTGTAATATACTGGTCACCACAATGCAGCACAGATAATGAGCACTGATGAGGATACTAGAACTGACACTGGGCAGCGAGAACAGCACTGGACTATTGTACTGTAATATACTGGTCACCACAATGCAGCAGCAAGACAATGAGCACTGATGAGGATACTAGAACTGACACTGGGCAGCGAGAACATCACTGGACTATTGTACTTTAATATACTGGTCACCACAATGCAGCACAGATAATGAGCACTGATGACGATACTAGAACTGACACTGGGCAGCGAGAACAGCACTGGACTATTGTACTGTAATATTCTGGTCACCACAATGCAGCACAGATAATGAGCACTGATGAGGATACTAGAACTGACACTGGGCCGCGAGAACAGCACTGGACTATTGTACTGTAATATACTTGTCACCACAATGCAGCAGCAAGACAATGAGCACTGATGAGGATACTAGAACTGACACTGGGCAGCGAGAACAGCACTGGACTATTGTACTGTAATATACTTGTCACCACAAGCAGCAGCAAGACAGTGATCACTTATGAGGATACTAGAACTGGATCTGGGAAGCAAGAACAGCATTGGACTATTGTACTGTAATATACTGGTCACCACAATGCAGCAGCAAGACAATGAGCACTGATGAGGATACTAGAACTGACACTGGGAAGCAAGAACAGCACTGGATTATTGTACTGTAGTATACTGGTCACCACAATGCAGCACAGATAATGAGCACTGATGAGGATACTAGAACTGACACTGGGCAGCGAGAACAGCACTGGACTATTGAACTGTAATATACTGTTCACCACAATGCCGCAACAAGACAATGAGCACTGATGAGGATACTAGAACTGATACTGGGCATCGAGAACAGCACTGGACAATTGTACTGTAATATACTGGTCAACACAATGCAGCAGCAAGAAATGAGCACTGATGAGGATACTAGAACTGACACTGGGCAGTGAGAACAGCACTGGACTATTGCACTATAATATACTGGTCACCACAATGCAGCACAGATAATGAGCACTGATGAGGATACTAGAACTGACACTGGGCAGCGAGAACAGCACTGGACTATTGTACTATAGTATACTGGTCACCACAATGCAGCACAGATAATGAGCACTGATGAGGATACTAGAACTGACACTGGGCAGCGAGAACAGCACTGGACTATTGAACTTTAATATACTGGTCACCACAATGCAGCACAGATAATGAGCACTGATGAGGATACTAGAACAGACACTGGGCAGCGAGAACAGCACTGGACTATTGTACTGTAATATACTGGTCACTACAATGCAGCAGCAAGACAATGAGCACTGATGAGGATACTAGAACTGACACTGGGCAGCGAGAACAGCACTGTACTATTGAACTGTAATATACTGGTCACCACAATGCAGCAGCAAGACAATGAGCACTTATGAGGATACTAGAACTGACACTGGCACTGAGAACAGCACTGTACTACTGTACTGTAATATACTGGTCACCACAATGCAGCAGCAAGAAATGAGCACTGATGAGGATACTAGAACTGACACTGGGTAGTGAGAACAGCACTGGACTATTGCACTATAATATACTGGTCACCACAATGCAGCACAGATAATGAGCACTGATGAGGATACTAGAACTGACATTGGGCAGCGAAAACAGCACTTGACTATTGTACTGTAGTTTACTGGTCACCACAATGCAGCACAGATAATGAGCACTGATGAGGATACTAGAACTGACACTGGGCAGCGAGAACAGCACTGGACTATTGTACTATAGTATACTAGTCACCACAATGCAGCACAGATAATGAGCACTGATGAGGATACTAGAACTGACACTGGGCAGCGAGAACAGCACTGGACTATTGTACTGTAATATACTGGTCACCACAATGCCGCAACAAGACAATGAGCACTGATGAGGATACTAGAACTGACACTGGGCAGCGAGAACAGCACTGGACAATTGTACTGTAATATACTGGTCACCACAATGCAGCAGCAAGAAATGAGCACTGATGAGGATACTAGAACTGACACTGGGCAGCGAGAACAGGACTGGACTATTGTAGTGTAATATACTGGTCACACAATGCAGCAGCAAGACAATGAGCACTGATGAGTATACTAGAACTGACACTGGGCAGCGAGAACAGCACTGGACTATTGTACTGTAATATACTGGTCACCACAATGCAGCACAGATAATGAGCACTGATGAGGATACTAGAACTGACACTGGGCAGCGAAAACAGCACTGGACTATTGTACTGTAATATACTGGTCACCACAATGCAGCAGCAAGACAATGAGCACTGATGAGGATACTAGAACTGACACTGGGCAGCGAGAACAGCACTGGACTATTGTACTTTAATATACTGGTCACCACAATGCAGCACAGAAAATGAGCACTGATGACGATACTAGAACTGACACTGGGCAGCGAGAACAGCACTGGACTATTGTACTGTAATATTCTGGTCACCACAATGCAGCACAGATAATGAGCACTGATGAGGATACTAGAACTGACACTGGGCCGCGAGAACAGCACTGGACTATTGTACTGCAATATACTGGTCACCACAATGCAGTAGCAAGACAATGAGCACTGATGAGGATACTAGAACTGACACTGGGCAGCGAGAACAGCACTGGACTATTGTACTGTAATATACTTGTCAACACAATGCAGCAGCAAGACAATGATCACTTATGAGGATACTAGAACTGGATCTGGGCAGCAAGAACAGCATTGGACTATTGTACTGTAAGATACTGGTCACCACAATGCAGCAGCAAGACAATGAGCACTGATGAGGATACTAGAACTGACACTGGGAAGCAAGAACAGCACTGGACTATTGTACTTTAGTATACTGGTCACCACAATGCAGCACAGATAATGAGCACTGATGAGGATACTAGAACTGACACTGGGCAGCGAGAACAGCACTGGACTATTGAACTGTAATATACTGTTCACCACAATGCCGCAACAAGACAATGAGCACTGATGAGGATACTAGAACTGATACTGGGCAGCGAGAACAGCACTGGACAATTGTACTGTAATATACTGGTCACCACAATGCAGCAGCAAGAAATGAGCACTGATGAGGATACTAGAACTGACACTGGGTAGTGAGAACAGCACTGGACTATTGCACTATAATATACTGGTCACCACAATGCAGCACAGATAATGAGCACTGATGAGGATACTAGAACTGACACTGGGCAGCGAAAACAGCACTGGACTATTGTACTGTAGTTTACTGGTCACCACAATGCAGCACAGATAATGAGCACTGATGAGGATACTAGAACTGACACTGGGCAGCGAGAACAGCACTGGACTATTGTACTATAGTATACTGGTCACCACAATGCAGCACAGATAATGAGCACTGATGAGGATACTAGAACTGACACTGGGCAGCGAGAACAGCACTGGACTATTGTACTGTAATATACTTGTCACCACAATGCAGCAGCAAGACAATGAGCACTTATGAGGATACTAGAACTGACACTGGGCAGCGAGAACAGCACTGTACTTTTGAACTGTAATATACTGGTCACCACAATGCAGCAGCAAGACAATGAGCACTGATGAGGATACTAGAACTGACACTGGGCCGCGAGAACAGCACTGGACTATTGTACTGTAATATACTTGTCACCACAATGCAGCAGCAAGACAATGAGCACTGATGAGGATACTAGAACTGACACTGGGCAGCGAGAACAGCACTGGACTATTGTACTGTAATATACTTGTCACCACAAGCAGCAGCAAGACAGTGATCACTTATGAGGATACTAGAACTGGATCTGGGAAGCAAGAACAGCATTGGACTATTGTACTGTAATATACTGGTCACCACAATGCAGCAGCAAGACAATGAGCACTGATGAGGATACTAGAACTGACACTGGGAAGCAAGAACAGCACTGGATTATTGTACTGTAGTATACTGGTCACCACAATGCAGCACAGATAATGAGCACTGATGAGGATACTAGAACTGACACTGGGCAGCGAGAACAGCACTGGACTATTGAACTGTAATATACTGTTCACCACAATGCCGCAACAAGACAATGAGCACTGATGAGGATACTAGAACTGATACTGGGCATCGAGAACAGCACTGGACAATTGTACTGTAATATACTGGTCACCACAATGCAGCAGCAAGAAATGAGCACTGATGAGGATACTAGAACTGACACTGGGCAGTGAGAACAGCACTGGACTATTGCACTATAATATACTGGTCACCACAATGCAGCACAGATAATGAGCACTGATGAGGATACTAGAACTGACACTGGGCAGCGAGAACAGCACTGGACTATTGTACTATAGTATACTGGTCACCACAATGCAGCACAGATAATGAGCACTGATGAGGATACTAGAACTGACACTGGGCAGCGAGAACAGCACTGGACTATTGAACTTTAATATACTGGTCACCACAATGCAGCACAGATAATGAGCACTGATGAGGATACTAGAACAGACACTGGGCAGCGAGAACAGCACTGGACTATTGTACTGTAATATACTGGTCACTACAATGCAGCAGCAAGACAATGAGCACTTATGAGGATACTAGAACTGACACTGGGCAGCGAGAACAGCACTGTACTATTGAACTGTAATATACTGGTCACCACAATGCAGCAGCAAGACAATGAGCACTTATGAGGATACTAGAACTGACACTGGGCACTGAGAACAGCACTGTACTACTGTACTGTAATATACTGGTCACCACAATGCAGCAGCAAGAAATGAGCACTGATGAGGATACTAGAACTGACACTGGGTAGTGAGAACAGCACTGGACTATTGCACTATAATATACTGGTCACCACAATGCAGCACAGATAATGAGCACTGATGAGGATACTAGAACTGACATTGGGCAGCGAAAACAGCACTTGACTATTGTACTGTAGTTTACTGGTCACCACAATGCAGCACAGATAATGAGCACTGATGAGGATACTAGAACTGACACTGGGCAGCGAGAACAGCACTGGACTATTGTACTATAGTATACTAGTCACCACAATGCAGCACAGATAATGAGCACTGATGAGGATACTAGAACTGACACTGGGCAGCGAGAACAGCACTGGACTATTGTACTGTAATATACTGGTCACCACAATGCCGCAACAAGACAATGAGCACTGATGAGGATACTAGAACTGACACTGGGCAGCGAGAACAGCACTGGACAATTGTACTGTAATATACTGGTCACCACAATGCAGCAGCAAGAAATGAGCACTGATGAGGATACTAGAACTGACACTGGGCAGCGAGAACAGGACTGGACTATTGTAGTGTAATATACTGGTCACCACAATGCAGCAGCAAGACAATGAGCACTGATGAGTATACTAGAACTGACACTGGGCAGCGAGAACAGCACTGGACTATTGTACTGTAATATACTGGTCACCACAATGCAGCACAGATAATGAGCACTGATGAGGATACTAGAACTGACACTGGGCAGCGAAAACAGCACTGGACTATTGTACTGTAATATACTGGTCACCACAATGCAGCAGCAAGACAATGAGCACTGATGAGGATACTAGAACTGACACTGGGCAGCGAGAACAGCACTGGACTATTGTACTTTAATATACTGGTCACCACAATGCAGCACAGAAAATGAGCACTGATGACGATACTAGAACTGACACTGGGCAGCGAGAACAGCACTGGACTATTGTACTGTAATATTCTGGTCACCACAATGCAGCACAGATAATGAGCACTGATGAGGATACTAGAACTGACACTGGGCCGCGAGAACAGCACTGGACTATTGTACTGCAATATACTGGTCACCACAATGCAGTAGCAAGACAATGAGCACTGATGAGGATACTAGAACTGACACTGGGCAGCGAGAACAGCACTGGACTATTGTACTGTAATATACTTGTCAACACAATGCAGCAGCAAGACAATGATCACTTATGAGGATACTAGAACTGGATCTGGGCAGCAAGAACAGCATTGGACTATTGTACTGTAAGATACTGGTCACCACAATGCAGCAGCAAGACAATGAGCACTGATGAGGATACTAGAACTGACACTGGGAAGCAAGAACAGCACTGGACTATTGTACTTTAGTATACTGGTCACCACAATGCAGCACAGATAATGAGCACTGATGAGGATACTAGAACTGACACTGGGCAGCGAGAACAGCACTGGACTATTGAACTGTAATATACTGTTCACCACAATGCCGCAACAAGACAATGAGCACTGATGAGGATACTAGAACTGATACTGGGCAGCGAGAACAGCACTGGACAATTGTACTGTAATATACTGGTCACCACAATGCAGCAGCAAGAAATGAGCACTGATGAGGATACTAGAACTGACACTGGGTAGTGAGAACAGCACTGGACTATTGCACTATAATATACTGGTCACCACAATGCAGCACAGATAATGAGCACTGATGAGGATACTAGAACTGACACTGGGCAGCGAAAACAGCACTGGACTATTGTACTGTAGTTTACTGGTCACCACAATGCAGCACAGATAATGAGCACTGATGAGGATACTAGAACTGACACTGGGCAGCGAGAACAGCACTGGACTATTGTACTATAGTATACTGGTCACCACAATGCAGCACAGATAATGAGCACTGATGAGGATACTAGAACTGACACTGGGCAGCGAGAACAGCACTGGACTATTGTACTGTAATATACTGGTCACCACAATGCCGCAACAAGACAATGAGCACTGATGAGGATACTAGAACTGACACTGGGCAGCGAGAACAGCACTGGACAATTGTACTGTAATATACTGGTCACCACAATGCAGCAGCAAGAAATGAGCACTGATGAGGATACTAGAACTGACACTGGGCAGCGAGAACAGGACTGGACTATTGTAGTGTAATATACTGGTCACCACAATGCAGCAGCAAGACAATGAGCACTGATGAGGATACTAGAACTGACACTGGGCAGCGAGAACAGCACTGGACTATTGTACTGTAATATACTGGTCACCACAATGCAGCACAGATAATGAGCACTGATGAGGATACTAGAACTGACACTGGGCAGCGAGAACAGCACTGGACTATTGTACTGTAATATACTGGTCACCACAATGCAGCAGCAAGACAATGAGCACTGATGAGGATACTAGAACTGACACTGGGCAGCGAGAACAGCACTGGACTATTGTAATTTAATATACTGGTCACCACAATGCAGCACAGATAATGAGCACTGATGACGATACTAGAACTGACACTGGGCAGCGAGAACAGCACTGGACTATTGTACTGTAATATTCTGGTCACCACAATGCAGCACAGATAATGAGCACTGATGAGGATACTAGAACTGACACTGGGCCGCGAGAACAGCACTGGACTATTGTACTGTAATATACTGGTCACCACAATGCAGCAGCAAGACAATGAGCACTGATGAGGATACTAGAACTGACACTGGGCAGCGAGAACAGCACTGGACTATTGTACTGTAATATACTTGTCACCACAATGCAGCAGCAAGACAATGATCACTTATGAGGATACTAGAACTGGATCTGGGCAGCAAGAACAGCATTGGACTATTGCACTGTAATATACTGGTCACCACAATGCAGCAGCAAGACAATGAGCACTGATGAGGATACTAGAACTGACACTGGGAATCAAGAACAGCACTGGATTATTGTACTGTAGTATACTGGTCACCACAATGCAGCACAGATAATGAGCACTGATGAGGATACTAGAACTGACACTGGGCAGCGAGAACAGCACTGGACTATTGAACTGTAATATACTGTTTACCACAATGCCGCAACAAGACAATGAGCACTGATGAGGATACTAGAACTGATACTGGGCAGCGAGAACAGCACTGGACAATTGTACTGTAATATACTGGTCACCACAATGCAGCAGCAAGAAATGAGCACTGATGAGGATACTAGAACTGACACTGGGCAGTGAGAACAGCACTGGACTATTGCACTATAATATACTGGTCACCACAATGCAGCACAGATAATGAGCACTGATGAGGATACTAGAACTGACACTGGGCAGCGAGAACAGCACTGGACTATTGTACTATAGTATACTGGTCACCACAATGCAGCACAGATAATGAGCACTGATGAGGATACTAGAACTGACACTGGGCAGCGAGAACAGCACTGGACTATTGTACTGTAATATACTGGTCACCACAATGCAGCACAGATAATGAGCACTGATGAGGATACTAGAACTGACACTGGGCAGCGAGAACAGCACTGGACTATTGTACTGTAATATACTGGTCACTACAATGCAGCAGCAAGACAATGAGCACTGATGAGAATACTAGAACTGACACTGGGCAGCGAGAACAGCACTGGACTATTGTACTGTAATATACTTGTCACCACAATGCAGCAGCAAGACAATGAGTATTTATGAGGATACTAGAACTGACACTGGGCAGCGAGAACAGCACTGTACTATTGAACTGTAATATACTGGTCACCACAATGCAGCAGCAAGACAATGAGCACTTATGAGGATACTAGAACTGACACTGGGCACTGAGAACAGCACTGTACTATTGTACTGTAATATACTGGTCACCACAATGCAGCAGCAAGACAATGAGCACTGATGAGGATACTAGAACTGATACTGGCCAGCGAGAACAGCACTGGACTATTGTACTGTAGTATACTGGTCACCACAATGCAGCACAGATAATGAGCACTGATATTAAGCTGATATTTAGCTGATATTGAGCTTTCCACTCAGAGAACGTAGCCACGATCTCTCGCTATCTCCAGTGCGATTGCAAATAGTGGTGATGCGCGGCTCTTTATATGGAATCCGAATCTCACGAGAATTCGACAGCGGGATGATGACATTTTGCCTCCTTCGGGTTTTCCTAGTCAGGCGGGAAGAACCGAGGCTGACTCGGACCCGTCTATACCATGTGGAGTTCTGGAGGGTTCAGATCTATGAGAACCGAACCCGCTCATCTCTAATAAAACCCTGCTGACTAGCGTAACCTTAACTGGGTAGCTAGTACATAATATCACTCCCCCCTTTTATAACACTTTTTACCTCAGTGTAATTATGAGGAGGACATCGTTCCCTGTCAGCGTGTTTCTGTAGGGAGAAAATGGCGCTGGTTAGTGCTGGATCCGCTCTGAGGAGAAGCTCCGCCCCCTGTAATGGCGCGACTTCCTGCACTTAGAGATTATACTGGCCTGAGGTAATTTTTGCAGCAAACAGTGGGTTAGACCTTGAAAGCTATGTTTGACCAGTGTAGAGTATCGCGCTGGCCCAATACGCCCCTCACAGCGCCGTACACAGTGTGCCGCTGAACCTTCCGGAACACAGCCTGTCAGAGCTGCGCACCCACCCTTGTGCCGCCATTCCCGCCGGGGATCCGCTTACCGGGACTCCGGCGTCAGGTTCACCACTCTTCTTTCTTCTGGCTCTGTAAGGGAGAGGCGGCATGCTGCGGGAGTGAGCGGTCGCCTCGGGCGGGTAACGATCATCACCCTCAGGAGCTCAGTGTCCTGTCAGCGGAGATAGGGGCCAATAACCTCAAGGGTTGGATCCTACTCCCCCCTAAGTCCCACAAAGCAGGGAAGCTGTTGCCAGCAGCCAGCCTGTAAAATAACAAACTCTAGAAAACAATAAAACTAAGAAAACTCCGGCTCCTCCGGGCACATTTTCTAAACTGAGTCTGGTAGGAGGGACATAGAGGGAGGAGCCAAGCCAAACTGTTAAACTCTTAAAGTGCCAGTGGCTCCCAAAGGATCCGTCTATACCTCATGGTACTAAATGGAACCCCAGCATCCTCTAGGACATAAGAGAAAAGAGTATTAAGTATTTAAATTTTGGAATATGGAGTGAGCTAGTGCACTATCTCTGTGATGCTCCATTACCGAACATGTTCCTTTACCAAGATGACTGCCGATTATCGGTGCCATCTTGTAACTATGTTGAGTGCCACAGAAGTACAGACTGTGTACCATTTAGCTCCGTGGGGTACCATGCAATATCCTGCTGCTAGTGTCTACATAAAAGGACTGAATGATGCTCTGCTAAATATCTGCTATCCATCTGTGTATCTGTGAGTATGGCTGTGCAATATCTGTGCTCTATAAATAAACCAAAGCTTCTAGTCAAGTATATCCCACTGGTGTGCTCCAATACTTCTGTCTGCTGGTGTCTACTATTTATCACCTGTGCACACCACAGAATAGTACACACATTCCAACAATTCTTCCTTCTGGTGTCTACCATTTATCACCTGTGCATACCCCAGTATTATATACACATACCAACAGTTCTTATTTGTGGTGTCTGCCATTTATCACCTGTGCACACCACAGAATAATACACACATACCAACAGTTCTTCCTTCTGGTGTCTACTACCATTTATCACCTGTGCACACCACAGAATAGTACACACATATCAGCAGTTTTTCCTTCTGGTGTCTGCTATTCATCACCTGTATGCATACCAGGGTAGTACACACATACCAACAGTTCTTCCATCTGGTGTCTGCCATTTGTCACCTGTGCACACCCTAGAATAGTACACACAAAATAAAAAAAAGTCCTTCCTTCTGACGTCTACCATTTATCACCTGTGCACATGACAGAATAGTACACACATATCAGCAGTTCTTCCTTCTGGTGTCTGCCATTTATCACCTGTGCACACCACAGAATAGTACACACATACTAACAGTGCTTCCTTCTGGTGAATGCCATGTATCACCTGTGCACACCACAGAATAGTACATACATTCGAACAGTTCTTCCTTCTGGTGTCTGCCATTTATCACTTGTGCAAACCACATAATAGTGCACACATACCAACAGTTCTTTCTTCTGATGTCTACCATTTATAACCTATGCACACAATAGAATAGTGCACACATACCAACAGTTCTTCCTTCTGGTGTCTACCATTTATCACCTATGCACACAACAGAATAGTGCACACATACCAACAGTTTTTCCTTCTGGTGTCTACCAATTATCACCTGTGCACACCACAGAATAGTACACACATAACAACAGTTCTTCCTTCTGGTGTCTGCCATTTATCACCTGTGCACACCACAGAATAGTGCACACATACCAACAGTCTTGTCTGCTGGTGTCTACCATTTATCACCTGTGCACACCACAGAATAGTACACACATTGCAACAGTTCTTCTTTCTGGCATCTGTCATTTATCATCTATACCTGTACAGTTCTGCAGCTTGGGCAGGTAATAATTATTCTCTGACATTGGTAATTACAGCAGGTGAATATACTGTAGAAGACTATCCACTGGATTTAGGAACCATAAGCATTGCACACCTGTAGAAACACAGAAGCAGTCCAGTGCAGGCAGCAGTAATCACAGAGCTCAATATCTAGAACACTGTGTGGTCCACTCCACACACCTGTACATACGCATACAGTAGGTTGTAGGTGTTGCTGAAAATGTTCTACTTATAAATCTAATAGTGCATTTCTACACTTTGTACACCAGTAACTCTGATCAATCATTTCCAAGTATTTTTTAAGCACAAATTGCTACCCAACTTGGAATTATTGGTCCAAAAGAGTAGTTCAGGTTGAGGTTTTTCTAATTCAAAATATTTATCTGCAGGAGATCTTGACAAAGAAATGCTGTGGAAGGAAGGATATGAGAAGGGTCAATTATAGATGTAAGTTCATCCATGCAAAAGGACCATCAGTTTTCACATTTTTTATACACTAAAGGACAAGAGGAAGACAACAATGGAAAAGTGGCCAACAGATGTGACAGGGTTTAGGTCTTGTACTGTCTGATAATACATATGATCAGTATAGTTATAAGAAAGTGCTCCTTCCATCAATGTTTCTTCTCATATTAAGCTATTATCTGATCAATGAATACCTTGTACATGCTGAGCTATTTTTATCCAAGTGTGTATGTTATGAGTCACAGTGGTGACTCATTCCTATATGTATTCTGGCTGTCTTCTAGCAACATAGGTGCTGTCTGCTATGTGCAGCATTACACCTGATGGGAATGCCTTGTTACATGACTCCAGTTTGATGTCTCCTGTGATTGTCTGGCTCCCTTTCATTTGGGGTTCTGTCCAGTTCCTGTTGCTGGCGATATTCCCTAGCTCCTGTTACCCATTGAATCCTGTCACCTGGTTGCGGTACCCCATACAATTCTCAGTCTCCCTATCTGTTCCTGTGTCCTGGTGCCCTGCCATTCTGCTACTGTATCCTGCCTCAGTTCTCTGTGTGCTGTCCCTGCCAGTCCTGCAACCGTGCCCTGTTGGATCCTGCCCAGTACCTACTATCCTGTGTCCATTCCTGCTCCATTTCCTTCTCTTGCTGTGGCCCTCCAGTTACTCTTGTGTCTCTTCCTGATTCATGTCAAGGCTCCTCTCAAGTCTTTGTGAATATACCCTGTAATCTCTGGTTCTGTGGTTTCCAGCCTGTATGTTCGTGGTCACCACCAAAAAAATTCACTCCAGTCGTACCTGTAGTTAAAAGCCTGCAGCATTTACAGCACACCTGACTCTGATCTCAAGCTACATCTTAGCCACTGTGTGTAATTTCAAACTGGAGCTAGTCATACAGTTCATCTATCAAGTCTCCCTGCTTCTAGGTTAATGCTGTCAGCACTGCATTCAATCACCACACACTCAGCACCTGATTGTTCCAACATAGTCCTTCTGTGAATCCTGCACGCTCCTAGTTCAGCAGTGTCAGTCAGCATATCCTTTTAAGTCAACTTGCAATTAACTCCTGCTTTGCCATGTATCTGTTTTTCAACAAGTCCTGCTATCTTCAATTACACTAGCTTAGTCTGCATAAGCTAGCCAAAGTCTGTTTACTGTTATCCCCAGCCTAGCCAAGTCATCCTGCTGCTACACTCTAAATTATTACCTTGTGGTCTCCAGCCTATTGTGTGAGCCTCTACTACTAGAGGTTAAAGCCCACATGGCCCCCTAAGTACCGGTGTTCATGTTGTGCACTAAGGGAACAGCAGGGGGCTGTTTTTAGCAGAAGACCCTCTCACCAGCTATAGGGGTCTCACTCACATAGTGTTGGAGTTCCCTAACAGTGTACTTTCTTCTATAAGATCAGGAGGTTGGGTATCTCAATTTGTAAGCAGTTCACAAGATGCAACTCCCTGATCCTACTATTGTAGGAGTGTTTAGAGAATATTCACACCTACTGTATGTAATTATCAGGCCGATCAGCCGATATCGGTGTGTACCCAGTTTAAGACTTTGTGATGTCTTAACAAAGAAATGATTATACACCCGCTAGCCACTAATAAATAAATATTGCATTGCAGAGTGCAAATGGCTTTTCACAGTATTTATAATACCTATTATGTGTACAGAAAGCAGTTTTCCATTAATCATTCTCTTTTATCTGAATTGTATAACAGGGTCCACAGAAATTAAGTTTTGTACACCCTGAATCTTCACTGATTTGATCACGTAAGTCTAATAACAAAGTGGACACTGAAGGTGATATTTATAGTATTGTCAGCAAGGACTCTGTAATAAATACAGATTGTGAGTGAGTGGTCTTTCTTCTATAAAGACCACACACCAGCAAGGAAGGTGCATTTATGTCTAAAACTTCCGATTAGTTGAAGTACTACAAGCATACTACAGTATAGTGTCCAGAGTACTGACTCAAGAGAGGCATCGCTACAGTTCTTTGAAGTGCCAAGGTAACAAATTTTCCAGATAGATACTGTAATTCTTGGATTGTAGGTAGTACCTGTGGGAGCGTAGAAGCAGTGGTCTAACTACCACCCCCACAGCCAAGCGGAGGCTCGGGGGCACCGCCACTGATTTCTGCTATGCTGTGAGTCCGTGAAGGAGCCAGAGGGAGCAGCGCCTACCTCTCCTGTGTCGGTGGTGTATCTGTCAAATGAAGTGCTGATTCGGGAGCCAATCAAAACTCGCATACCGGCTGGCAATCAGTTGCCGCAGCTGCCGGCCCACGAGCTCTGATTGGCTCATGTACCGGCACTTCATTTGACAGACACGCTGCTAGAGACACAGGAGAGGCGCGCGCTGTGCCCTCCGGCTCCTTCCTGGACTGTACCACTACCCTCCTTCCCGGACAGCACAGCAGTGGGGGAAGGGTGTGTAGCTGGCGCTGGGGGGGGCATATAGGGCACTTGGGGCATATGTGTAGCTGGCACTGGTGGGCATATGGGGCACTGGGGGCATATGTGTATCTGGCACTGTGGGGGCATATTTGGCACTGGGGCCATATGTGTATCTGGTACTGTGGGGGCATATGTGGCACTGGGGGCATATGTGTTTCTGGCACTATGGGGGCATATTTATATCTGGCAATGGGGGGGGGAATATGTGGCACTGGGGGCACAGCCCTAGCAACAACCATTACCCCCTGGTAACAAGCACGACACCCAGCTCATGAAATCGCTGGCAACAAGCATTAACCCCAAGCAATGAGCATGACACCCAGTGCATGAAACCCCTGGCAACAAATATTACCCCCTGGCAACGAGCTTGACACCCAGCACATGATACCCCTGGCAACAAGCATAACACCTAGCGCATGAAACCCCTGGCAATGAGCATGACACCTTGAGCATATAACCCCTGGCATCGTGCATGGAACCAAGAGCATGAACCCCTGGCAATGAGCAGGTAATGTAAAAGTAATTAGAAGCCTTACTGTAGGGCTTAATGTGTAATGGGCATTGCGTTGTGTGGCATAATGTATAACGGACATTGCGGTGTTTGTCATAATGTGTCACAGGCATTATGGTGTGTGTGGTATACTATATCACAGGCATTGTGGCATAATGTCTCAGGGGCATTGCAGTGTGTGGCATAATGTATAATGGGCATTGCGGTGTGTGGCATACGGTATAACGGGCATTGGGGTATGTTCACAGGCATTACGGTGTGTGGTATACTATAGGGATTCGGTCTGAAGATCGACAGTGTCTAGGTCGACAATGTTTAGGTCGACCACTATAGGTCGACATGGATGGAAGGTCGGCAGGGTTTCTAGGTCGACATGTGCTAGGTCGACAGGTCTAAAGGTCGACATGAGTTTTTCACTTTTTTTGGGGGGGGGGATTTTTTCATACTTAACGATCCACGTGGACTACGATTGGAACGGTAAAGTGTGCCGAGCGAAGCGGTAGCGGAGTGAAGGCACCATGCCCGAAGCATGGTGAGCGAAGCGAGCCATGCGAGGGGACGCGGTGCACTAATTTGGGATCCCGGTCACTCTACGAAGAAAACAACACAAAAATATATATCCTCATGTCGACCTTTAGACCTGTCGACCTAGCACATGTCGACCTAGAAACCCTGTCGACCTTCCATCCATGTCGACCTAGTGACTGTCGACCTATAGTGGTCGACCTAAACATTGTCGACCTAGACACTGTCGATAAAACGATCCACACCCATACTATATCACAGGTATTGTGGTATGTGATATAATGTCTCAGGGTCATTGCAGTGTATGGCATAATGTATAACAGGCATTGCGGTGTGTGTCATAAAGTGTCACAGGCATGACGGTGTGTGGTATACTGTATCACAGGCATTGTATGTGCTATAATGTATCAGGGACATTGCAGTGTGTAGCATAATGTATAACGGGCATTGCAGTGCGTGTCATAATGTGTCACAGGCATTACGATGTGTGGCATGATGTGTCAGGGGCATTACGGTGTGTGGCATATTGTGTAATGGATATTATTGTGTGTGGCATAATGTCTAAGGGCCATTGCAGTATGTGGCATAATGTATACTGGGCATTACTATAAGGAGGGAAAATGACAAATAATGTAAGGGGCATGAATCAGGATAATTTTTTTTTCCTGTGGTGGCCAACGTCTGGGCGTGCTGGTTGCAAAACTGGGGTATAAGGTAGTTTTTTCCTGCAATGCCACACCCCTTTATGCAAAGCCACACCCATTTCAGCGAGGCCACACCCCATTTTGCGGCACAAGCAGATTCACCACTTTACTGGTGGCAATTATGAGGGGGCGCCAGAGAATGTTACGCCACTGTGTAGAAGCGTTAAATGGGATGGGATAGGCTTGTCAGTTTCATATTCATTACAATGTCAAAATAAGGATTGTAGTAACAACATACTCGTGTGATAAAAAAAAACAATTGGAGATCCTGTATGTGATCCTTTACCCAGGAGGAGATGAATCAAACCTTAGAGACAGATAAGGTGGACGGAGATAAAGTACCAGCCAATCAGCTTCTACCTGCCATGTTACAGGCTGTGTCTGAAAAATGACAGAAGCTGATTAGTTGGTATTTTGGCCCTCATTCCGAGTTGTTC
Organism: Pseudophryne corroboree; assembly: GCF_028390025.1. Lineage (NCBI taxonomy): Eukaryota > Metazoa > Chordata > Amphibia > Anura > Myobatrachidae > Pseudophryne > Pseudophryne corroboree. The sequence goes on from NC_086448.1 coordinate 809,126,790, forward strand.
GCTCGCAAGGCGAATGTAGCAGAGTTACACACGCTAAGCCGCCGCCTACTGGGAGTGAATCTTAGCTTCTTAAAATTGCGACCGACGTACGCGCAATATTGCGATTACAAACGAGTTAGCAGTTTCTGAGTAGCTTCAGACTTACTCTGCCTGTGCGATCAGTTCAGTGCTTTTCGTTCCTGGCTGACGTCATAAACACACCCAGCGTTCGCCCAGGCACTCCCACCGTTTCTCCGGCCACTCCTGCGTTTTTTCCGGAAACGGTAGCGTTTCCAGCCACACGCCCCTAAAACGCCGTGCATCCGCCCAGTAACACCCATTTCCTGTCAATCACAATGCGAACGTCGGAGCGATGAAAATGCCGTGAGTAAACTTACTTTCATCATAGTAAAGTTACTTGGCGCAGTCGCAGTGCGAACATTGCGCATGCGCACTAAGAGAATTCTCACTGCGATGCGATGAAAATCTCCGAGCGAACAACTCGGAATGAGGGCCTTTATCTCCAAGATTTAATACATCTCCCCCAGTGAGATGATAGTTAAACTCTGAGAACTGAAAGTTCCCTCGTGAAAGTTCGAATTTGTGATGTTAGAATATGTACAGTATGTGGGCGGTGGTTGATAGATAGTTACAAGGTCGAAAGTCAATAGGTCAACAGTGAAAAGCTCAACTGGGTCACAAGGTCGACACACATATAGTCAACATATGGTCGACACATGTTTTTTAGGGTTTTTACAACTTTTGCCGCATTTTCTATCTATATCACAAACTATTACCCTCAGTAACCTTGTGACGAGCGAAGTGAGCCACTGAGCCCGAAGCGTTGTGAGCAAAGTGAGCCCACGAGGGGCCGCATTTCACAAATTTGGGTGAAATATGTTTAAAAAAACACAAAATAACTTTCAAAAATAAATTTTTTGTGTCAATCTTTTTCATGTTGACTCCTTGACCCTGTCGACCTTTTGACTATCAAATTTTTGACTCTGTTGACCTCTTGACCCTGTCAGCCTTTCCGCCCTGTCGACCTAATGCTGTCATCCTAATGACTGTCAACCTATATAATGTATATCTTCTGCATCACACCCCAGTATGTGACTATATTAATAGCCAAGTAAATTTGTGTTGTTGGAAATAAAACTATGGCCCTCATTCCGAGTTGTTCGCTCGCAAGTTGCTTTTAGCAGCTTTGCACACGCTAAGCCGCCGCCTACTGGGAATGAATCTTAGCTTATCAAAATTGCGAACGAAAGATTAGCAGAATTGCGAATAGACACTTCTTAGCAGTTTCTGAGTAGCTCCAGACTTACTCGGCATCTGCGATCAGTTCAGTCAGTTTCGTTCCTGGTTTGACATCACAAACACACCCAGCGTTCGGCCAGACACACCTCCGTTTCTCCAGCCACTCCCGCGTTTTCCCCAGAAACGGTAGCGTTTTTTCACACACTCCCATAAAACAGCCTGTTTCCGCCCAGAAACACCCACTTCCTGTCAATCACATTACGATCACCAGAACGAAGAAAAAACCTCGTAATGCCGTGAGTAAAATACCTAACTGCATAGCAAATTTACTTGGCGCAGTCGCACTGCGGACATTGCGCATGCGCATTAGCGACTAATCGCTCCGTTGCGAGAAAAATATAACGAGCGAACAACTCGGAATGACCCCCTATGTTGGTGCCAGGAACATGAGTGTGTTTCACACAATTAATTTTATATTATCTAGAATATATTTGTTTATAATTAAGTCCAGAAATTCCAAGTGGAGAAATTGTCTTAATTAGAATAATAGTGTTGGGGCATACACCTGAACTTGTACCCCCACACTAATACTTGTGAAAAGAAGAAGGATTCCAAGAATGTGATGAAGAAGACTGCATGAGAAAGAACAGAAGATGAAAATCCCTATGGATAGAAGAGCAAAAGATTTGGGGGGTCATTCCGACCTGATCGCATGCTGACGTTTTTCGCAGCGATCAGGTCACTACTGCGCATGTGTATGCACCACAATGTGCAGGCACGTTGTACAGGTACATATCGGATCGTTGCTGTGCGATGGGATTAACAAAGAATCCATTCGCACAGCTGATCGCAAGGAGATTGACAGGAAGAGGACGTTTGTGGGTGTTAACTGACCGTTTTCAGGGAGTGTTTGGAAAAACGCAGGCGTGTCCAAGCGTTTGCAGGGCGGGTGTCTGACGTCAATTCCGGGACCGGACAGGCTGAAGTGATCGCGGCAGCTGAGTAAGTTCAGACCTACTCAGAAACTGCACAGAATGTTTTTGCACAGCTCGGCTGCACAGGCGTTCGCACACTTGCAAAGCGAAAATACACTCCCCAGTGGGCGGCGACTATGCGTTTGCACGGCTGCAGAAAGTAGCTAGTGAACGATCAACTCGGAATGACCCCCTAAGCTTCCTGTGGATTAAGGCACGGAATAAAGATGGAAATAAGGGCATAGATGGGCCTTTATATAAAAATAAAGTAAAATCGCTGTGTTTTCATAATACACTTCCCAGCTGTTTTCCCTAACTCCTATTGAGCCAATCCATTTATCTGACGAGCCTAATCTCTATCAGAGGCTGCAAAACTGTGACTCAGTTGTGATATTCAAATTAAGTGCTGCGATTCCAGAGGGTTTAGCTAAAACTTTCCAAATTGCACAATGGAAGGTTAAACGTGTATAATTTATAGAATATAATAATAACTGTACGCACAATTAAATGAATTTAATTTATTTTTAAAATGGTATATGTTGTAAATTGAATGTTAATTTTTTATTTTTTTTATCTACTTTTCCTATAAAATAAAAGGCTAACACTGTTCCTCACCTCTGTGGGGGGAATTCAAGTGTTTTGCATGCCGGCGGCCACTAGATTGCTCCCAACAGAGCAATTCAATTGTTGCTCCATTTGCGCACACCTAACGGCGCTGACATTACTGATATGTTATCCGTCATTTTGGCGGGCTGGTAACTAGTTATCTGTATATTAGTAGCAGAAGGATGACTTCAATCAGTGGAATATTTCTATGATGCCGTTGCCTGAGTAGGGAACATCATATATCAAATGAAAGCTCTTGGTCCGCAATAAGGATGACGTTGTCACAGAAAACATGGGAAATATTGTCAGATCATTGAGAATGCTCACACGCTGCAAGATATTGGGAGAGTGTGGCCAAGATTGTCGCTCCTGAGCGATCTAGCTGTTTTTTGAACGGACGTGTTTGTGGGCAAGATTTTCTTGATTAATTAGCAAAACGCTGAAACGATTGTACACACTATCCAATAAATCAGGCCGATTATTGGGAAGTTGGTACAATTATTGAATGGTGTGTACCTAGATTTATACTCTGTTTTTGCATGCAGGTGTTTTTTGGTAAAGATGTCAGTTTACCTGGGGGAGAGTTGCAATGGGCTGAATTTATCACCGGAGTAGTGCCAGGAGCCGATGGAGCGTCAGCACTTTGCCCCACTAATTCTGTCTGTAAGATAGTTTTGTCCTTGCAGGGTAAAAGAGGGGATAATACTGTAATGCTGTCTATGGAAAGGGAGGGATTGGTTTCATCCTCAGTTAAATCCCATATACAGATAGAGCCATCTTTATCTTGGCCTTTAATAGGACTAATTGAGCCAGGGCAGTTGGACTTAATCCCCTGCTGTAATGACTTAATCCCTTGCTGTTTTGTTCTCTCTTATTGTATTGCAGCTGAGAACAATAGATGAAAGGCTTATGCTAATAAACCATGGTGCACCTAGGTGCAGCATAGAAGCCAAGATGATCGTGGCTTCATCTGTACAACATTGCTTTCCTGCAGCTTATCTCCCACGTTACAACACAGTCACTGCTGACTGGCCTGAAAGCAGGGGGAAATCATCACATTACCATGGGTGCCTCACAGCGCGGTGGTTATGGTCTCAGTTAAAACTCAGGTCACTATATGTGTAGAGTCTGTATGTTCTCCCTGTATTTGTGTGTTTTTCCTCGGGGGATCTGGTTTACTCCCGCACAGGAGGTTAATTGGCTTCTGACAAACAATGAAAATGGACCTTTGTGTGTCCTGCATGTGTGACCCCCTCACATGCAGTAGGAAGGGTCAGTGGGTCAACCAGAATAAGGTCAACAGCCACTACGTCGATCCCATATGGACAACATGCACATGGTCGTCAGGGTCAATTGGTCAACATGTTAAAGGTGGACACCTGAAACGGCCGACAGGTTCAAAAGTCAACACAGTGAAAAGGCCAACATGGAAATGGTCAACGGAAAAATGGTCGACAGTTCTTTTTTTATTTGTGGGTGTCATTTTGTATATTAAACCATGTAAAAGGCAAAATGTATACCCTCTCAGGATCGCATCACTCACCACGCCTTGGCCAAGGTGCCTCACGCTGATACCACTGCGCAGAGCACAGGTTGCTATTCCCAATCTTAGTACACATGGATGGTAAAGTATGAAACAGTTGTAAAAAATTATCAAAAATCAAAATAATTGTGTCGACCATACGTATGTTGACCATTGACATGTTGACCCTTTGAACCTCTCAAACTGTCAACCTTCTGAAACTGTCGACCTTAAGCACTGTTGAGCTTTTACGTATCGACCTTTTGACCATGTCTACCTAATGCATGGTGACCATATGGGGCCGACCTATTGAATGTTGAAGTATTGACTGTTGATCTATGTGTAATGGCCAACTTTTCAGTGGGCTGTGAGGAGTTTAAAGACCATGCATGAGTTGGTACACTCATCTGGTGACAGTGGCAGTTGATGGTTGGAGCAGTGGTGGTTCTGCAGGTCAATTCAAATTTCAAATAGGGGAGACACACCAACTGTCACCAACTGTCATTTCAAACTGACTCACTGCCAGTTGGCGGGGCTCCCCTATTTGAAATTTGAAGTGACCTGCAGCCCCACCTCTGCAGCTGTCCATGAGTTGGCGACATTTGTGAGGCACCTTTGGCAGAGACAGGATCAGTGCCTGCGGCCAGTGGGTTCTCCGCCTTGGCACTGCTGGTAATGAAAGTGGATTCCACCCTCCCACGGGTGCTGATTTCATCAAGAGCAGCCAATCGCTGATAGTGCTATACTACAGTGCTATGTCCAGTGAGAGAGTGAGAGAACCAGATGAACTATCCCAGAGATTCTAGGCACTGAGGGACTGATGGTGAATGAGATCTGTTAGCAAAGATATCTCAGCCCACATCTTACTAGTCAGTGAAGGTGCAGAAATACTCATAGCTGGATCTTCCATGACATTGGTCCAGATTTATCACGCCATGTAGAGTGATAAATTGCACATTGATAAAGTACCAACCAACCAGCTCCTTACTGTCATTTTCCAAAAACAGCCTGTAACATGACAGTTAGGAGCTGGTTGGCTGATACTTTATCACCGTGCTATTCATCACTCTCCAATACATGATAAATCTGGGCCATGGTCTACAATAAGGGCTGGCTGCCACTAATGGGGAAACTCAGCCTCAGTGTGGCCTCTGCTCCTGCAACTAGCCTGGAGGCAGCACTTCACGTATATTTCAGCTTGGACTCTCCAGAGGTGCAAGCAAAGATCCATGTTAAGTGCTGCCTCGGGCCTAGTGGCAGGATGATCACAGACCTGGTCGCCCATCGCCGCCCTCACTCCACCCCCAAACCACTGCAGCCTGTCAATCAGTCTGTGGGGTCCAGGGCACGGGGAACAGAGGCGTCGGAAGAGGGGGGGGCAGCTTGCCCCCCAAATATGAGAGGCACCGGCTGAGGTCCACTGAAAGACCACACATCACAACCGTGCAGTGCAATGCAGGGACCAGGCAACGCTCCACCACTTCCTACTCCCAGCAGAGCAGTGCCGCGATTCGCGTCTGTCTAGGGGGCATGGCCTAATGCCGAGAAGTCCCCGCCTCCATGGGAGACCTGTGTGGCTGTGCTGGGATATCAGGTAGTGTGTCTCCCGCTATCTCCGCTCCTCTACATCTCTCCCTGTCCCAATCTCTCTCCCTAACTCTCAATCCTCTTGCTCCTCTCTCTCCCTAACACTCTCTGTCCTCTTGCTCTCCTCTCTCCTTGACACTCTTTATTTCTGCTTTACACTGTGTCTTTCTCTCTCTACCTGACACTCTTGCTCTCTCCCTGACACTGTTTCCCTCTCTCTCTCCCTGACACTGTCTCCCTCTCTCTCTCCCTGACACATCTCTCTCTCTCGCTCTCTCTCTCTCTCTGTCATGCTTTCTCTCCCTTTTTCTAGCCTTGACACTCTCCCTCTATCTCCCAACCGTGGTGCCGCCTCCATCTCATCCCCATAGTTCCACCTCCTCCCGGTGGCTCTGCCCCCAGGGTCACAAAACTGAGGATCTAACTTGCCCCCCCAACCTATAAATGTTCTGATGCCCCTGTCTGGTAGCCATTTTGCAGAACAAGATCTGTACGTGCACAGGGGATCATTCCGAGTTGATCGCTCGCTAGCAGTTTTTAGCAGCCATGCAAACGCTAAGCCACCGCCCACTGGGAGTGTATTTTAGCTTAGCAGAAGTGCGAACGTTTTTATCGCAGAGCGCCTGCAAAAAAAATTTGTGTAGCTCAAAACCTACTCAGCGCTTGCGATCACTTCAGACTCTTCAGTTCCGGATTTTATGTCACACACCCGCCCAGCATTCGCCCAGCCACGCCTGCGTTTTCCCTGGCACACCTGCGTTTTTCTGAACACTTCCTGAAAACGGTCAGTTGCACCCAGAAATACCCACTTCATGTCAATCACTCTGCGGCAACCAGTGCAACTGAAATGCATCGCTAGACCCTATGCAAAACGACATTGCTCGTTGTGCCTGTACGTCAAGTGTGCACATTGCGCCGCATACGCATGCGCAGAACTGGCGTTTTTTTAGCCTAATCGCTGCGCTGCGAACAAATGCAGCTAGCGAACAACTCGGAATGACCACCACAGTGTGATATCTGCACAAGTGCAGGTCTCTCACCATCAGAGTTGTACGCAATGCATTGGCTTTACGTACATCTGTGAATTGGGCCCAACAGCACCAATAGGGAAAGGGCTTAAAATAATTTCTACAGGAAAAAGGGGCTGTTCATAGGCAGGTGCTTTACCAGACGAACATATGATTTTGCTGTGTGTAGTTCTTTAAATTCATTTCTGCACAAATTAGCCGCAGTTCTCATTTACAGTGTCACAGTTTTGTTTTGCTAGTTTGGGGATATTTTTTTAATTACTGTATGTGGTAAAATTCTGAAAGTAGAATTCAGCACCTGCGCTATTCATGCTTTAGCTGATTCCTCTCAGTTCTGTTTTTAGATGTTATTCGGTGCTTGTTGTTTGCCTGCCTGCCATTGAATCGAGACATGGATATTTATCTTTGCATGCAATTAAAATAATTAAGAAGAAAGAAAACATAGCTATTATAAAGTAAAAAGCAAACTCAGGTTAATGCAAACATCTCTGTGAAATGCAAACACAATATTTTATCATTGCGTTACTGTATGCCGCCTCACGCTCCCTGCTGGGAATGGTGAGTGTTTTATGACGGCTCCTCAGTAAAACAGAGAAGTAAAAATGTGTTTTAATTTCTCTTCTTACAGAAAATCCATATATTATGCACAATATGTGTCTTTTATGAGTAAATGAGATTTACTAAATCTTTTTGGAAGTTTCATGATTTTTTTTTCCCCTTTTTAAATCGTAATCATTTGTAAAGATGTTCACGACCACGTATTTGGTTTTGGTTTTGCAAAAACCACCCTGACGTGTTTTGGTTTTATATGTGTTTTATTTTCAGGGTAGGAAGCTTAAGTAAAGCAAAACTGCTTCGTACAAGGGTCTCCAAATTGCCTTTTTTTTCCACCCAGTAGTCAAATGGACTGTCTGACATGCTAACTTGTACACTGTCATTAAAATAATCCTCCACCATTCTATTGATGTATACTGCATCAGCAGGGCCACCATCAGGGGGGTGCTGAAAGCACAGTTGTCCCGGGCCCAGCCTCTCTGACAGAGAGAGGAGGGCCCGGGATGCTCATTCAGCCACCTTCCCGCTGCCGTTCCGCGGTCGTCCCCGCTGTACTGCCGCTGTCCTCCAACCCTCCAGCAGTTCTGTATTGAAAACTTCCCTCCCAAAATGACCGCCGTCACAGAGGAGACATTTATTCAAGGTACTAGAGGAACCCTATAGTATCTTGAATAACTGTCTCCTCTGAGGCGGCGGCCATTTTGGGAGGGACATTTTCAATACAGCACAGCTGCAGGAGGATGGAGGATAGCAGCAGCATCAGCATCCTGGGCCACATGTATGTATGTATGTATGTATGTATGTATGTATGTATGTATGCATGCATGTGTGTGTATATAATACACACACACACACACATTAACTGGTGCAATTCAAAAGCTGACTCCTCCACAGTGGGGGGGAGGGGCTGACTATTTTGTCAGTCCCATAGACATCAGGTCGACATGGAAAAGGTTGATACTGGAAAAGTTCGACATGAGGTTTTGTTTTTGTGACGTTTTGTTCGAATAGTGACCGGGAACCCCAATTAGTGCACCGTGTCCCCTTGCATGGCTCGCTCCCAATCGTAGTCCACGTGGATCGTAAAGTACAGTATGAAAAAGTTTACAAAATAAAAAATAAATTTCAATAACTCATGTCGATCTTTTCATGCGTTGACTTTTTCCATGTTGACCTAATAGTGGTCAACATAATGACTATTGACCTAAGTGAGGTCGACCTAAGGACTGTATCCAATGAGGAGATGAGTGCTGTGTCAGTGAGGACAGGGCAGCGTGTGACAGGGACAATGACATGATGTGAGAAGTGGAATGTAAGCAGCAGGAAGGCACAGACTAAGAGTTATATAGTGGAAAGAGCAGGAGCCCCAGCAGCACAGAGTATATCAGAAGATGAGTGATGTGTCAGTGAGGACAGGGCTGCATGTGATAGGGGCAGTGACATGATGTGAGGAGGGGAATGGAGGCAGCAGGAAGCCACAGACTGAGAGTTATATAGTGGGAGGAGCAGGATCCCCAGCAGCACAGAGTATATCAGGAGATGAGTGATGTGTCAGTGAGGACAGGGCTGCATGTGACCGTGGCAGTGACATGATGTGAGGAGGGGAATGGAGGCAGCAGGAAGCCACAGACTGAGAGTTATATAGTGGGAGGAGCAGGATCCCCAGCAGCACAGAGTATATCAGGAGATGAGTGATGTGTCAGTGAGGACAGGGCTGCATGTGACAGGGGCAGTGATATGATGTGAGGAGGGGAATGGAGGCAGCAGGAAGCCACAGACTGAGAGTTATATAGTGGGAAGAGCAGGATCCCCAGCAGCACAGAGTATATCAGGAGATGAGTGATGTTAGTGAGGACAGGGCTGCATGTGATAGGGGCAGTGACATGATGTGAGGAGGGGAATGGAGGCAGCAGGAAGTCACAGACTGAGAGTTATATAGTGGGAGGAGCAGGGTCTCCAGCAGCACAGAGTGTATCAGGAGTTGAGTGATGTGTCAGTGAGGACAGGGCTGCATGTGACAGGGACAATGACATGATGTGAGGAGGGGAACGGAGACAGCAGGAAACCACAGACTGAGCGTTATATAGTGGGAGGAGCAGGGTCCTCCAGCAGCACAGAGTATATCAGGACAGGAGATGAGTGATGTGTCAGTGAGGACAGGGCTGCATGTGACAGGGGCAGTGACATGATGTGAGGAGGGGAATGGAGGCAGCAGGAAGCCACAGACTGAGCGTTATATAGTGGAAAGAGCAGGGTACCCAGCAGCACAGAGTATATCAGGAGATGAGTGATGTGTCAGTGATGACAGGGCTCCATGTGACAGGGGCAGTGACATGATATGAGGAGGGGAATGGAGGCAGCAGGAAGCCACAGACTGAGAGTTATATAGTGGAAGGAGCAGGATCCCCCAGCAGCACAGAGTATATCAGGAGATGAGTGATGTGTCAGTGAGGACAGGGCTGCATGTGACAGGGACAATTACATGATGTGAGGAGGGGAATGGAGACAGCAGGAAACCACAGACTGAGCGTTATATAGTGGGAAGAGCAGGGTCCCCCAGCAGCACAGAGTATATCAGGAGACGAGTTATGTGTTAGTGAGGACAGGACCACATGTGACAGGGGCAGTGTTATAATGAGAGGAGGATAACACAAGCAAGCAAGCAAGCATTCAGAAACAGGAAGTAGCAGGGTCCCCCAACAGCACAGAGCAACAGTGTCAACCAACTGTCAATCTAATAAGACTGGCATTTAATACATCTCTATAGAAGACACAGTTAATACATTCTACTTTCACCACCTGCTGCCATCGCCATATACTAAACCCTCTCTTTCATTCTGCTGTACACAGTATTAGTCTCGTTCAGCCAATAACAATATTTTAGTTTAACTATTGACTTGAATTAATTCTGTATTGTTTGGGAGTTTTTTATGTCTCTCGGCCGTAAACACGATTATTTTTCTTATGAGAAATGTACAAACCAGTTTCTGACTGCTGTCTGAATAATAATAATTATAATAACGGAAGACACTTACATTTAATAACCTACATCTACCGGTATTCAATCATGGCATTAAATGTCTCTATCATTGCAGAGATGAAGGCCGAGACAGAGCAAATTTACAAATAATGCATGTATTTCCCGTGTGATCTAAATCGTTAATCACACAGTTTCAGTTAAAAATTAAAGAACTTGTATTTTTTGATCATTTTTAAAAAAATATCCTAAATCCAACAGGAATATCACTATTAGAAGTTGTCTCAGAGCCTACTGCTCCATAATTGCATGAAAATTCTAAACTATTCATGCTTGAAACAGTAGCTTGACATCTATTGGCATTTAATCCTCTGGTGTATAGGAAACCGACAGCTTTAATCAGCCTTTCCATGTGAGTAAAACTGAAAAAACAGCTTTTTAAAATAAAGGTTGAAAACATATTTCATCGAGTACCGAGAAGGAACAGCAAGTACACTTTGTGCGTTGAGATTTATTCTATATTTATAATGCCTCCACTTATTTCATTATTTATTTTTTCGTAACTTAAGCAAAGATAATTATACAACACATATTTCCTCAAGGTGGATTTGTAAATAGAGTTGGCGCCCCAGGCGGAAAAAATGAGTTTACATTTATGCAAATAGGAGACGAAGAGACTTTTCTGCTTGTTTAGTGGCAGGGATTGGGCTCTGGGGACCAAGCGAAGTGCAGGCTGACAATAGGAGACAGTCAGGATGCGGGTCTGCGACACAAGCCTTTGGCCTTTTATGAAAATAGCACTTGAAAATTTTTAGATGAGCTCTAAATACTGAGCACCGATTACAGGTAAAGTTTTCTGTTGCAGGGAATTGGGAAAAGTTAGCTCAGGTGAAGTGACAGTTATTAAACCTTTCCTTCTCTCCAGATGTCCTGTGGTAAATGTGGCACAAAAGACTAGTCACCGTTCACAGTGGTGTCGAGAGAGGGGTGAGGGAGAGTTACAAATTACCAGGGCCCAGGTCTGATGGAGGGGCCCAGTGAGGGTCTAATAGGGGCCCAGGCCCCCTCACCTTTACCTGGCAGCAGCAGCTGCAGCTCTTCTCCTCAGCCCAGCACACTCTGCTGTGTACTGGGCTGCAGTGTAGCCAGGGAGGTGCTTAAAATACATTTTTTTTCCCAGTATATTTTTTCAAAGAGTACATGACCACACCTCCTGTGATTAAGCCACGCCCCTTGAAAAGTACCTGGGTCCAGCCTGGCTCTCTACTGCCCTGACCATGCACATTGGGTAAGCAGTAAGCTGTGAGTCATAGAAGGAATTGTTTTGCCTCCTTTCATATATTTATTGCATAGCAACAGCATACATATATTTCTGCACATCTTCAGTCCCACAATGTTGCTTGTAAAAGCAGCCCCAAAAAAATTCTATGGGGGCTCCTCTTTTGCTGAATTTGCATTGCTAGCCATTCCCGCTGAGAGGGCGAGGGTACTAATTACCTTGGCTTGCTGGAGGGGCCCAGCGGGGAGCTAGGCCACCTCGAGTATACTTACCTGACTCTGGCAAGAGTGTCTCTCCTCCGCAGCGCCATCTTTCCAGTGCCATCTTCTGGAAGATGGTACCGTACAGTGACTTTGCTCTCTAGTGCACACGTGCCATTTTCTCGAATTTCACTGGGAGGAGGGGGGTGCCACTGAGGAGGGTACTGAGGTTGGTAATTTACTGATCGCTTCTACCTAAAAATCTGTCCATGGCTGAGGGGCAAACGGCGCTTTGCGGGGCCGCACATATAATGTTACTTTTTTTTTAGGGGGAAGGGGGGGGGTGAGGGGGCCACAGCCCCTGATTATGGCTCGTTCCCATTCAGTACCTTGGGCCAATGAAACTTTCTGAATACCTGCTGGTAGCTAGTGCCACCTCCAGATAGCAATTGTAGACTATGGGTTACGGGGCCTTATTCAGAGAACCCGTTGGTTTGCATAAATCTCCAATGTTAAGCAATCTGTGGTTGTGCATGATACTTACTGCACATGTGCAGATCAGTGACTGTGACGACAGCCACAGTGCCCCTAAGCCACTCTGTGATTGCCGCAGCTGGTTGGGGGCAGGGAAGGTGTGGCGATGACCCGTGTTTCAGAAACGGGGGTCTGTCAGCCCCATTCTCTTGGCATGCCAAGGCCAGTGGGTACATCCTAAGATGGGCTTATGGTTACTCCTATCCAATGTTCACGCAGAAGATCCTCAGATGGAGCAATGGTTCACAGAAGCTGGCACAGGAATCCTCTTGCAACATTATCATATTTCTGCACAGCCGTTGCGTACAAAATGGGGTAATTCAGACCTGATTGTAGAAGTGCGTAAAAATGCACATCTACATGCGGGGGGACACCCCTGCACAGGGCAAGGTCGCCCCGCATGCCGGGTCCTTCACCACCCGCAGACATGCGAAAGCATCGCACGGCGGCAAGCAAAGCAAAAATCATGGGCAAAACCATGGTGGTGGGGCAGATGTAACATGTGCAGAGAGAGTTTGATTTGGGTGGGGTGTGTTCAAACTGAAATCTAAATTGCAGTGAAAAAATAAAGCTGTCTAACATATGTGGGCCACATGTAAAAGCAGCCAGTATTTACCTTGCACAGAAACAATATTGGGACTAATTCAGACCTGATCGCAGCAGTAAAATCTTTCTCTAATGGGCAAAACCATGTGCACTGAAGGTGGGGAAGATGTAACATGTTCAGAGAGAGTTAGATTTGGGTGGGTAATATTCAGGGCCGGTGCTAGGATGTTCAGCGCCCCCTGCAAACTATAATTTTGCGCCCCCCCTTAACTGAAAAAGGGACAATGCGTGCCGAAGGCATGCACCACAAAAAAGGGGCATTGTCTCACAAGGAAAGGGGCATTACCACACAATAGTACCTCCAATTCAAATAGTAGTGTCCTTTATACACAATACGCCACACAGTAGTGTCCCTTATACAAGTTATGCTACACAGTAGTACCCATTATACACCATGGGTGTCATTCCAAGTTGATCGCTAGATAAAAATGTTCACTGTGCAGCGATTAAGTGAAAAAGCGGCACTTCTATGCATGCATATGCGGCGCAGTGCGCACGCGCGACGTACTTTCACAACGGGCAAAGTATTTTTACTAGTGATGTGCACCGGATATTTTTTAGGGTTTTGTGTTTTGGTTTTGGATTCGGTTCCGCGGCCGTGTTTTGTATTCGGATGCGTTTTGGCAAAACCTCCCTGAAATTTTTTTGTCGGATTCGAGTGTGTTTTGGATTCATTTTTTTTTTACAAAAATCCCTCAAAAACAGCTTAAATCATAGAATTTGGGGGTCATTATGATCCCATAGTATTATTAACCTCAATAACCATAATTTCCACTCATTTTCAGTCTATTCTGAATACCTCACACCTCACAATATTATTTTTAGTCCTAAAATTTGCACCGAGGTCGCTGAATGACTAAGCTAAGCGACCCAAGTGGCCGACACAAACACCTGGCCCATCTAGGAGTGGCACTGCAGTGTCAGACAGGATGGCACTTCAAAAAAATAGTCCCCAAACAGCACATGATGCAAAGAAAAAAAGAGGCGCAATGAGGTAGCTGTGTGACTAAGCTAAGTGACCCAAGTGGCCGACACAAACACCTGGCCCATCTAGGAGTGGCACTGCAGTGTCAGGCAGGATGGCACTTCAAAAAAATAGTCCCCAAACAGCACATAATGCAAAGAAAAAAAGAGGCGCAATGAGGTAGCTGTGTGACTAAGCTAAGCGACCCAAGTGGCCGACACAAACGCCTGGCCCATCTAGGAGTGGCACTGCAGTGTCAGACAGGATGGCACTTCAAAAAAATAGTCCCCAAACAGCACATGATGCAAAGAAAAAAAGAGGCGCAATGAGGTAGCTGTGTGACTAAGCTAAGCGATCCAAGTGGCCGACACAAACACCTGGCCCATCTAGGAGGGGCACTGCAGTTTTCTAGCGAGAGTATGAGTGCTTCCATCCTCATGTGAAGCTGAACCACTAGCCATGTACATAGGCCAGGGCCTCAGCCGTTCCTTGTCATTCTGTGTCGTAAATGGCATATTGGCACGTTTACGCTTCTCCTCAGACGCTTTTAATTTAGATTTTTGGGTCATTTTACTGAACTTTAGTGTTTTGGATTTTACATGCTCTCTGCTATGACATTGGGCATCGGCCTTGGCAGACGACGTTGATGGCATTTCATCGTCTCGGCCATGACTAGTGGCAGCAGCTTCAGCACGAGGTGGAAGTGGATCTTGATCTTTCCCTATTTTACCCTCAACATTTTTGTTCTCCATTTTTTAATGTGTGGAAGTATATGCCAGTATCAATAGCAATGGCCTACTACTATATATACTGTGCAAAACTGAAATGCCCCACAGGTATGGATGGATAGTATACTTGACGACACAGAGGTAGGTAGAGCAGTGGCCTACTGTACCGTACTGCTATATATTATATACTGGTGGTCAGCAAACTGTGCAAAACTGAAATGCACCACAGGTATGGATGGATAGTATACTTGACGACACAGAGGTAGGTAGAGCAGTGGCCTTCTGTACCTTACTGCTATATATTATATACTGGTGGTCAGCAAACTGTGCAAAACTGAAATGCACCACAGGTATGGATGGATAGTATACTTGACGACACAGAGGTAGATAGAGCAGTGGCCTACTGTACCGTACTGCTATATATTATATACTGGTGGTCAGCAAAATTATGCACTGTACTCCATCTCCTACTATATATACTACAATGCAGCACAGATATGGAGCGTTTTTCAGGCAGAGAACGTATAATACTGGTGGTCACTGGTCAGCAAAACTCTGCACTGTACTCCTCCTATATAATACTGGTGGTCCCCAGTCCCCAGAATAAAGCAGTGTGAGCACAGATATATGCAGCACACTGAGCACAGATATGGAGCGTTTTTCAGGCAGAGAACGTATAATACTGGTGGTCACTGGTCACTGGTCAGCAAAACTCTGCACTGTACTCCTCCTATATAATACTGGTGGTCCCCTGTCCCCACAATAAAGCAGTGTGAGCACAGATATATGCAGCACACTGAGCACAGATATGGAGTGTTTTCCAGGCAGAGAACGTATAATACTGGTGGTCACTGGTCAGCAAAACTCTGCACTGTACTCCTCCTATATAATACTGGTGGTCCCCAGTCCCCACAATAAAGCAGTGTGAGCACAGATATATGCAGCACACTGAGCACAGATATGGAGTGTTTTCCAGGCAGAGAACGTAAAATACTGGTGGTCACTGGTCAGCAAAACTCTGCACTGTACTCCTCCTATATAATACTGGTGGTCCCCAGTCCCCACAATAAAGCAGTGTGAGCACAGATATATGCAGCACACTGAGCACAGATATGGAGCGTTTTTCAGGCAGAGAACGTGTAATACTGGTGGGCACTGGTCACTGGTCAGCAAAACTCTGCTCTGTACTCCTCCTATATAATACTGGTGGTCCCCAGTCCCCACAATAAAGCAGTGTGAGCACAGATATATACAGCACACTGAGCACAGATATGGAGCGTTTTTCAGGCAGAGAACGTATAATACTGGTGGTCACTGGTCAGCAAAACTCTGCACTGTACTCCTCCTATATAATACTGCTGGTCCCAAGTCCCCCACAATAAAGCAGTGAGCACAGATATTTGCAGCCCCCTGAACAAAACTGAGAGGACGCCAGCCACGTCCTCTCACTATCATTTCCAATGCACGAGTGAAAAATTGCGGCGACGCGCGGCTCCTTATATAGAATCCGAATCTCGCGAGAATCCGACAGCGGGATGATGACGTTCGGGCGCACTCGGGTTAACCGAGCAAGGCGGGAGGATCCGAGTCTGCCTCGGAACCGTGTAAAATGGGTGAAGTTCGGGGGGGTTCGGATTCCGAGGAACCGAACCCGCTCATCACTAATTTTTACACAAGGCCTAGCGAAGCTTTTCAATCGCAATGGCAGCCGCAGAGTGATTGACAGGAAGAGGGCGTTTCTGTTTGTCAACTGACCGATTTCAGGGAGTGTTCGAAAAAATGCAGGCGTGCCAGTAAAAGCGCAGACGTGCCTGGGAGAACTCAGTGCGTGTTTGTGACGTCAAATCAGGAACTAAAGAGTCTGAAGTGATCGCAAGAGCTGAGTTGGTCTGGAGCTACTCTAAACCTGCACAATTTTTTTTCGTAGTCGCTCTGCGATCCTTTCGTTCACACTTCTGCTAAGCTAAGATACACTCCCAGAGGGCGGCGGCATAGCGTTTGCATGGCTGCTAAAAACAGCTAGCGAGTGATCAACTCAGAATGACCTCCCATGCCCACAGTAGTACCCCTTATACACAATGACCAATTTTTTTTTATATATATAATGCACATAATATCACATTTATAATGTCAAAACCTGAGCGAAGAGGAGAAAGTGAAAGAGGCATGAGGAGAGGGAGACATAGACAGAAAGAGAGAAACAGACAGACAGAGGCACAGTGAGAGAGGCATGGGGAGAAAGAGAGAGAGAGGCATGGTGAGTGAGAGAGAGAGAGAGAGAGAGAGAGAGAGAGAGAGAGAGAAAGAGAGGGAGACATTGGGAGAGAAATAAAAATACACGGGGAGAGAGATGGCAAGAGAGAGAGACATGGGGGGATAAAGAGAGAGAATGAAGGATGCATGGAAAGAGAGAGAAAAACATTGGGAGTGAGAGAAATATACATAGGGAGAGAGATGGAAAGAGAGGGAGTGAGGGAGGGAGAGGGGGAGAGAGAGAGAGAGACATGGGGGGAGAAAGAGAGAGAATGAGGAATACAGTATATGGAAAGAGAAAGATAGAAATATTGGGAGAGAGAGAAAAATACATAGGGAGTGAGAAGGAAAGAGAGAGAGAGAGAGACACGGAGAGAGAGTGATGGGGAGGAGGAAGAGAGAGAATGAGGAATATATGGAAAGAGAAGAGAGGACTCCCGGGCCATCGCACACCTATAACAGCGGTCGCTGGTAAACTGCAGACTGTGGAGCCGGTCTTTAAGCTGCCGGCGCCCCTTCCTATCAAACATTTGGCATGTGCAGACTCCAGCAGCTGGCAGCAAAAGTATTGTGCACAGTGACGAGCGGGCGAGTGGGTGAGCAGTACATTAGTAGAGAGGCAGAGAGGGGGACCCGACCCACTCTTCAAGCTGCCGGCGCTGCTGCCTGTCACATACATTGTGACAGGCACAAGCTGTGGCCGCTGGGAGCAAGAGTGCAACTCACACACATACACATACACTTTCTTTCTCTCACTCACTATTTCCATCCATTTACTGATGGTGGCTGGCTGGCAGGCAGGATCCATAGCAGCCTGGTCCAGTGTATTTCCCCCCTCTCAGTGCTGCTTAGCTCAGCCCCTTTTCATCTGAACACTGCCGCAGGGGAGGGGGGAGGAGAAGGCTACAAGCTGCCGACGCTGCTGCCTGTCAGTGTGATAGGCACAGTAGCCAGCAGCAGCAGAAGAGACAGGCACAGCAGCAGGATGCAGAGCAGGGAGAGAGCCTCTCCAGTCCGGCGCCTCCCTGCTTTTCATCCCTTTGCTGAGCGGTAGCGCCAGGCCTGGTTATATTGTTTCTGTGCAGGGTACATACTGGCTGCTTTATTTTTACACTGTAATTTACAGTAGATTTCAGTTTGAACACACCGCACCAAAATCTAACTCTCTCTGCACATGTTACATTTGCCCCACCTGCAGTGCAGCATGGTTTTACCCATTAGAGAAAAATGTTGCTGCTGCAATCAGGTCTGAATTAGGTCCATAAAGTATTTGTTCCCCTTGCATGGCAACATGGTTTATTACACACACAAAGTTACTTGCTTTTTTTGCTTTACTTACAAAGCTAATTCAGGCCCTTAAGGCCTAATTCATGTTTGTATGCAATCACTGCCAGTTGGTGTAGCTCCCCTATTTGAACTTTGGACTGTGCTGGAGCCACACCAGCCCATTGATTTCAATGAGAAACTTGAAATTTGATGGCCGATTCCAAAACCCACAAGATCCAACAGCGACGAAGATGACATTTTGCCTCTTTTCTATATCCGAAGCAGGCTAAGAGATCCGAGTCCTGACCCAGATCCCCTCAGACCCCGGAAGTTTTGGTGGCCTTGGTTCTCTGAGAACCGAGCACGCGCTTCTCTATATAAAATGACCATTCCATATGATTTTTACAGGTTTTTTTTCATGTATTTTAAATGATGTTAACAGATTTCTTTCATGGATGCCTACTGTAAGTAAAATTCCTTTGTAACATGCATAGACAAGGAAGGAAAAAGTCCAAAAACATAAAAAAAAACATGTGTCAGCCATATGTGTGTCAACCACTGCCAAGTCAACCCTATGAACCTATGTGGGTCCCCTTGTACCCAGGGGCCTGTGTACACACCCTGCACCCATTATAAATACTCTACACCACTGCCTATGTACATTAGGTGAGCAAATATGTCAATTAATCACTTACCAATACATCCCTCACAAGTGACCTGTCTTAGCAACTAGTTTGCCTACCTGAAATGCCTGGTAGAAAGCAATCAAAAAGGCCAACCAGAGGAGCAAAGCCTCAAAGAGTGAATAACAGATGCTATCCAGAATGCCTAAGAAAAAGGAAACCAGAGCAACACCAATAAGTCAACGCCCGTCCACTGGGATTGGGACAACCCAGGCCCAACCCGCCAAAGCCTTTGAAACAAGAAAGCTCTTGGTAGGATGGTGGGTGCCTAGTGCCGCGCAAAAAAAAACCCAGGACTGACCATAGATCTTACCTCAATGACAACCGGCAGCCCCAAAACAGCTTAACATCACCACAATAGACTAGTAGAAGTCCAATGGGCATCAGATCCGGATTCTAGTTCCTCCATGCTATTGTACAGTAGCTCTACAACCTTCCAAAAAAAAAAAAAGACAACAATGCAGAGCAAGTTCCTGAAATTGAACCCACTTAAATCTAGCAAGGGCATCCACTAGAGCATTGTTGATTCTAGGAATGTGCCCAGTCTGAAAGGAAATGTTATATTAGCTAAGCCATTAGATGCGGGTGAGGAATGCAAGATCTAGATGCATTAGGACTACAGTCATTAGGTCAACCCCATATGTTCGACAGGCAAAAGGTCAACATGGACAACACTGGAAAAGGTTGATATGGACAAAAGGTCAAGAGGGTCAAAAGGTTGACATGTCACTGGTCGACACAAAAAATGGTTAACTCACTTTTTTTGTATTTTTGGGGTTATTGTGGATATTTTTTAATCTGCAACCACCATTTGTTGAAATGCGTCCCGTCGCGGGCATACTTCGCTCACCGCACTTTGGGCACAGTGTCTCACTTCGCTCGCCACAAGGTTACTAAAGGTTATGATGACATGGTTAATAAAAGATGGAAAAAGTCCAACAACCCCCCAACAATGAGTGTTGACCATATGTGTGTTGACCATTGTCATGTTGACCATATGAACCTGTCGACCTTTTGAACCTGTTGACCTTTTTTAGTGTCAAACTTTCACCCATGTCAGTGTCGACATTTTGTCTGTCGACCACATGGGGTCAACATAATGACTATCGACCTAATGCATTTCGGCCCATAGTCCGGATCCCAAGTAGAAGCATGGGAGTACACTTCCCATTAAAGCAACCTCCAGCTTGTTACATTAAAACCAATAATCACATTTCACAAACAATTTGTCCAAAGTTCCATGGCAACTATGATCAACAAGAGCCTGAGCAGGAGAAGATTCCTTGTACAGCCCTTTGGACCCACTTAGGTGGCCAGGTTGTGCCGCACACCCAGTACCGTCAATACATGCGCCAAAACCTGAGAAGCTGGCTATATCCATGCAGAGTTGAAGTTGGGCATGCCTATGGGGAAGGAAAGGCCACAGGGAGATCTGATTGAATGGTGAAAGAATGATTTCAGTGTACAGGTCTCCAATTGCCTCTGCAATCACTACTGTAGATCTAAATCCCCAGTCGGGTATCTAGGAACTGGAGAATTGCAACATTATTGTCTGAGCTGACAAATCTGCAATAACTGTGTGAAGGTACTGTGCCATGTGACCTAAGGCCAGAAATTCTAAGGACCTGTCACAGCACATCGTTAAATACATGGCACAAACAATTCAGTCTACAGTATATTGAAGTTTCAAATTAATATATATATATATTTTTTATTAGAGTTGTGCTTTGGTTTTGGATCTGAATTTGTTTAAAAAAAATTGCTAAAAACAGCTAATATAATGTCATTTGGCCCTGTTTTCATTCTTACAGTATTATTAACCTCAATAACATCACCTTCCAGTCATTTCCAGTCAATTTTGACCAACTCACAGTTCACAAGATTGTTATCCAATATTGCACAAAGGCTGGCTGGCTGGCTAAATGAACAACAGAGCAGCAGCACAAATACAAGGCACATCTATGAAACATTGCAGCACAGCAGTGTTAATAAGCTGTAGAAAGAATGTTTTCAAAAGAAGGGGCCCCAGGGCAGTACAGGAAAATGGAGTATGTGGTGGCAGGCAGGTAAAGCATTGATTCATTGATGACTGATTGATTGATTGATTGATTGATTGATTCATTCATTCAGCCATTGATTTCCAAAAATTATTAATTGATTCAATTAAAATATTTGAAATGAGCAACAATCTGTTTACCTGTATTGCAGCCAAGAGAAACGGACATAAACAAAATATAATGGTGATAGCCAAGGATTCCTTACCAGGGTTGAAAGAGAAGTCAAGAAAAGTCAAGCTCCAAATCAGTCAATATTATACACTATCAAATACTAGGAGGCCGACTTGCTGGCCATACTACCCCTCCTCCCCCTTCTTTCCTAATTGGGTAATACACTACTGAAATACATTTATGAGGTTCCCTAGAAAGTCGGAGTGTAAGGGATAATGCCATATATACTGTATATATATATATATACCCACTCCAAATGGCGGCACTCCCAAGACTTGATATTGAAAATAAACAGACGAACTGCGTCCTAGTGTTTGAACACTAGGACGCAGTTCGTCTGTTTATTTTCAATATCAAGTCTTGGGAGTGCCGCCATTTGGAGTGGGTACTAAGAGATTCCGTCTGGATTCATGGATGGCACCCGAGCAGGTTGTGGTCTGGGACAGTGAGTGAGTGCCGGTGTAACTTTTTTTCCTATATATATATATATATATATATATATATATATACTGAGGTTCGGCACTCTGTTTCAACAAGAAGCTTTTGTTGGCGCCCTCACAACCAAAGGAAATAGATGTACGCAAAGCTGCGGCACTTGATCCAGAAAAAAAGGGAAATGCAGCCAAACAGCTTTATGTCTTCAACGTTTCAATGTTTCTTATCACATTGTCATCAGGACAAATAACATAGTTAGAGAACATACCTTATATACAAGTGTACCTCACCAGAGGAAGGTAGCATATGAGCCAGGACTGCATACTTGATTCGGCGCCATTCACATCGCTGACATCATCAAACGCAGACGTGTCAATTTTTGCTAGTAGGGGACAGTTTTTCTCATCCATGTAGCGGTAAAATATATAAAATACGTCACTACTTTACTTGTAGTGTATCAAATGTTATGCCCTTGTGGCAAAAGCTATATAGGAAAAACTGAAACTAAATTCTAAGAAAGAATGGGTAACCATGGAGCTGCTATTCCAGCAGCTATTGCGTCAGGGGTCAGTGTCGCCCGCCACTTCGTAGAATTTAAACATCCCTTTAATAGCTTACGTTACAGAATGATCGACACGGTACCAGTCAGTATAAGAGGTGGTGACCATGACCATCGATTATTGGAATGCTCGCTGGATACACCGACTTAGGGGTACATTTACTAAGCAGTGATAAGAGCAGAGAAGTGAGCCAGTGGAGAAGTTGCCCATGGCAACCAATCAGCACTGAAGTAACATCTATAATTTGCATACTATAAAATGATACAGAGCTGCAGATTGGTTGATGGGGAAATATCTCCACTGGCTCAATTCTCTGCTCTTATCACTGCTTAGTAAATGTACCCCTAAATACATTACAACCTAATGGGTTGAATGAAAATATAGCTTATTCATGTTTCAGATAAATGCTATTAGTCATAATGCATTAATACCATCAGTGTCTTTTTCTTGCAGACTTGTTATAATGTAGTGGTAATAATATATTACAGTTATATTTTCTTTGACTATGTTCTGTGTACTTAATGCTGATTGTTCTGTATCGTTTCAGCTGTGTCTGTTTTTAATCTATTGTTGATTAGTGTTACTATGGTGATGGTCCACATGGGTTTCTCCACTGCTTCGTCTGTGTGTGATGACGTCAGTGATGTGAATGGCGCCAGACCGGGTGTGCAGTCCCAGCTCAGATGCTACCTTCCTCTGGTGAGATACACCTGTATATAAGGTATGTTCTGTAACTGAAAAAGAAAATATTACAGCGCATATAGATTGGACATACAATTCATTATTAAAAAATATACATTAGTAATCCATAACCACTGACCGGTAAACTAAATCACCCAATAATAACAATTTATAAAACTTTAAAATAGCCTAATTTCTATTTAGCAGCAGCCAGTCATATACAGGTGCAAAACTCTAAACTCGCTTAATTGTATCACTGAAGGTGGATGAAACAAAGTAGCACACTATAGTCTGCTCCGTGTAGCTAATAAAAGTCACATCCGTCTGTGGTCTATATTTAAGACACTAAATAACGAATAGTTCATTCATCACTCTGAGTCCATTGGACTGAACGGTGCATAAAGCAATGTTAAACGTCTGGCCAGACAGAAAGTTCAATCGCACCGCTCCTTCTATCCCTTAATTGCAGAGAAGTCCTCCCAGCTACTGGTGCTTTAACTCTTGTAGGCAGTCATCTCTGGAGGATCATATCCGTGCAAAAGATATATTATGGCTGGGGCTGCAGCTGGCGGTGAGAGTCTCCGGTAATGGTAGTATGGATGACAATATGGTGAGTCTTTGAGGCATTTCCCCGCCTCCCTCTGGGTTCAGCGGCTTTCTGATGGACTCGGAGTGATGAATGAACTGGTTGTTGCTCGGGAGGGGGGACCCCATTTTGATTTTTTGGGGGCCCCACTTTCCGAGGAATTCCAGCCCTGGGCTGACTGGTTTGGGGGGTGTTTAATGGCATGGCAGGGGGACCCCCACACTGAGTGTCTCCCCTGCTATGGCATTATCCCCCCTGGCTGGTTCTGCCTGGTGCTGGTTTTAGTGGTGTGGGGGGACTGCACTTTTTTTTTCCGGTGGGGGGGGGGGTTTAGCTGCAGTGCCTCCCCAGGCTCTGACCTCACCGCACGTCACTGGTGTAGCTACCATAGGTGCAGGCAGTGCAGCTGCTATGGGGCCAGAGCTGAGAGGGGCCACTTTCCCTGTCACAGTTACATGTGTTATATACAGGGGTGTAGCTCCCATAGGTGTAGGGGGTGCAGCTGCTACGGGGCCCAGAGCTGAGAGGGGCCACCTTCCCTGTCACAGTTACATGTGTTATATACAGGGTGTAGCTACCATAGGTGCAGGGAGTGCAGCTACTATTGGGCCCAGAGCTGAGAGGGGCCACCTTCCCTGTCACAGTTACATGTGTTATATACAGGGTGTAGCTACCATAGGTGCAGGGAGTGCAGCTGCTATAGGGCCCAGAGCTGAGAGGGGCCACCTTCCCTGTCACAGTTACATGTGTTATATACAGGGGTGTAGCTACTATAGGTGCAAGGGGTGCAGCTGCTATGGGGCCCAGAGCTGAGAGGGGCCACCTTCCCTGTCACAGTTACATGTGTTATATACAGGGCGTAGCTACCATAGGTGCAGGGAGTGCGGCTGCTATGGGGCCCAGAGCTGAGAGGGGCCACCTTCCCTGTCACAGTTACATGTGCTATATACAGGGTGTAGCTACCATAGGTGCAGGGAGTGCGGCTGCTATGGGGCTCAGAGCTGAGAGGAGCCACTTTCCCTGTCACAGTTACATGTGTTATATACAAGGTGTAGCTACCATAGGTGCAGGTAGTGCAGCTGCTATGGGGCCCAGAGCTGAGAGGGGCCACCTTCCCTGTCACAGTTACATGTGTTATATACAGGGGTGTATCTACCATAGGTGCAGGGAATGCAGCTGATATGGGGCCCAGAGCTGAGAGGGGCTACCTTCCCTGTCACAGTCACATGTGTTATATACAGGGGTGTAGCTACCATAGGTGCAGGGAGTGCAGCTGCTATGGGGCCCAGAGCTGAGAGGGGCCACCTTCCCTGTCACAGTTACATGTGATATACAAGGGTGTAGCTACCATAGGTGCAGGGTGTGCAGCTGCTATGGGGCCCAGAGCTGAGAGGGGCCACCTTCCCTGTCACAGTTACATATGTTATATAAATTTCTAACCATTCGGTAGCACATAGGGGCACTTATACACTTTGCCTTGGGGTCTACAATATATAATGTATAAAATGAACTGGAGAGCAATGTTACATAATATGAATTGGGACACTATAATGTGTCACGATATAAGGTGGATGCACTATAGTGTGGTATGATATGAACTGAGGGCACTGTAATGTGACATAATATGAACTGGGGACACTGTTTGTCATAATGTGAATTGGGGGTAACGTGTGCACGTGCGGTGAGCTAAATTGCTCAGGAGGCACTGGCTAGCACCAGAGCCAGATTTACACTCAATATATGAGCCAAAGGGTTGTGCAGCAGTATAAACTCCTGGAAATTTGGCATAATGTGTACTGGCAGCCAGAGCCGGATTAAGGGGGGAGGGGGGGGGGGGGGGGGCAGGGAAAATTTTATCCTGGGCCCCCCAAATCTCAGGGGCCCCCATTGCAAGATCAAATTAGTTTTTCAGAGATGGTGACAGCCTTGTCTCCATCTCTGCATTGCAGGCATGACTGAAGCAGATGCCCAGCTGGCGACTGCTCTCCTCACAGAGACCTCTGATCACCAGAGCGCTCTGCTTTAGAAACATTGGCCCTCATTCCGAGTTGTTTGCACGCTAGCTGCTTTTAGCAGCATTGCACACGCTAAGCCGCCGCCCTCTGGGAGTGAATCTTAGCATAGCAGAATTGCGAACGAAAGATTAGCAGAATTGCAAATAGAAATTTCTTAGCAGATTCTGAGTAGCTCCAGAACTACTCCTAGATTGCGATCAGTTCAGTCAGTTTCGTTCCTGGTTTGACGTCACAAACACACCCAGCGTTCGCCCAGACACTCCTCCGTTTCTCCAGCCACTCCCGCGTTTTCCCTGGAAACGCCTGCGTTTTTCCGCACACTCCCAGAAAACGGCCAGTTTCCGCCCAGAAACACCCACTTCCTGTCAATCACACTACGATCAGCAGAACGATGAAAAATCTTCGTTAAGCCGTGAGTAAAATACCAAACTTTTGTTCTAATTTACTTGGCGCAGGCGCACTGCAAACATTGCGCATGCGCAGTTTGCGACTAATCGATCCGTAGCGGAAAAAAATAACGAGCGAACAACTCGGAATGACCCCCATTGTTGCAAAGTCACACACACACAGCTGAGGGAGCTGCTTACCACCAGGTGCAGCAGCAGCAGCTCGCCTCACATGGATCTCCTCCTCTTCTCCTCTCCTCTCTTGATTAGTGCTTCATTGTGTGTGTGTGTGTGTGTGTGTGTGTGTGTGTGTGTGTGTGTGTGTGTGTGTGTATGTGTGTGTATATGTGTGTATACTACAGGGACGTGCGGTGAGCTAAATTGCTCAGGAGGCACTGGCTAGCACCAGAGCCAGATTTACACTCAATATATGAGCCAAAGGGTTGTGCAGCAGTATAAACTCCTGGAAATTTGGTGAGTTTTGATGAGAGATGTGCGGAAAAGATAGGCAGGGGAGACACTGCCTCACCTGCCTCACCTGCCATAGACTTTTTACTCCAGAGTTTTGGCTATAAAAATGATTAGAATAATGCAAAGAAGATATTTCACACATTCTTTGTATTTTTCATATACTTTATATAGTAAAAGCTCTGGCACAAATGTTAGTATTACAGGAAAGGCTCTGCCTCACCTGCCTCACCCCACCGCACGTCACTGCTATATTATATGTGTTTGTAGGTATGGTGTGTGTGTGTGTGTGTGTGTGTGTGTGTGTGTGTCTGTGTGTGTGTATTCAAAATATATATAAATATATATGTGTGTCTGGGGACCCCCTTGACTTAAGTAACACAGGTTCTCTGGAGCGTTAATCCGGCCCTGCTGGCAGCCCTATAATAATGTGACATAATGTGAACTAGGGAACTACTATGGTTAATAATATAACCTAGGGCACTACCATGAGCCTAAAATTAACAACTGCTGGAGAGCAGTGTCTCATAAACGCTGGGACAGGGGCCCCTTCAAAATGTTGCTATGGGGCCCAAAAAGTTCTGGCTACGCACCTGCCGTGAATGTAATAAAGAACAGTGTGAATGAATAACAAAGAGCTATCAAGCTAAGTTCATGAATGTTGTATAAATATTAATGATGGAAGGGGAGGGGGTTGGAGACAGCCTAGTTACTGCCCTGTATGTATATATATATATATATATATATATATATATATATATATAGCAGCACATTATGATTATATAGTACAATAATATCCTAGCAAAATCATTACCCTACTGCATATGAAATACTATTGCTAACACAACAGTGTCAAAGTGTTTTAACTTCTTGAATTGGTAAATCATGAAATACAAAAATAAGATAATAATGTTATTGCAGAACGAGCGGAGCCTCCATCTAAGAGAAGCAATTAAATGTTTTTCTGAATGGATGTTTTGAGAGGGTGAATCAGTTGTCTTGGTGATTTCAATCAGAGAGCACTAATGCAGGTTCATGCCCTCTTCCCTCGTTTATTTATGTGCTGTGTGATATTTATTGCAATTACCTTATTTCTGCTTTGTCTGTGATAAACCGCACGGAAGATAATCACTAAATAAACAACAGTGAATTCATTTATTTAGCATAATTATACAAACAAACTTCCACCAAGGTTACTGTAGGAACGTGGTCCGTGTATCCATGGACTGAGCGAGATGTGTTTGCTTGTTAAAATGATGTGTACTGAGGATGATATTCCACAGCAGCCGGCTGGTAAGTCTATAACATTATATGTCACTCTCTACTTTTCTAAAATAATTGGAGACTAAAAACAAGTTCATTGTATTGCTGCTGGAGAAAAGTTAATATTAATATACAGTAGTTATTGTTGTTGTTGTTGTTGTTGTTGTTGTTATAATAATAATAATAATAATAATAATTATTATTATTATTATTATTGTTATTATTAAATTATTATTATTATTATTATTATTATTATTACTATTATTATTTTACCATATTTCTTATCTCAAACCTTATTTGATCCTCATTTCTTTGTAATGAGTTCCTTATGTCTATCCCATGCATGTTTAAATTGCTCTACTGTCTTAGCCTCTACCACCTCTGATGGGAGGCTATTCCACTTGTCCACTACCCTTTCTGTGAAGTAAGTTTTTCCTCAAATTTCCCCTGACCCTCCCCCCTCCATGTCCTATTGCTTCTCTTCATTTGGAGAATGTTACCTCCTGGACTTTGTTAAAACTTTTGATAGATTTTAAAGTTTCTATCATGTCCCCCCTTTCCCTTCTCTGCTCCAAACTAAACATATTGAGATTTCTAAGTCTTTCTGGGTATGTTTTGTGATGTAGGCCATGCACCATTTTAGTTGCTTTTCTGTGTACAGTATCCAATGTATTTATATCCTTTTGAAGATATGGCCACCAGAATTGAACACAGTATTCTAGATGAGGCCGTACCAATGACCTATACAGTGGCATTATTACTTCTTTCTTTCTGCTGCTGATTCCTCTACCAATGCAACCAAGCATCTGACGAGCCTTCCTCATTGCTTTGTTACATTGCTTACCTGCCTTTAAGTCACCTGAAATAGTGACTCCTAGATCCCTTTCCTCCTCACTAGTTTCCAGTATGGTGCCATTAATACTATATTTAGCCTTTGGATTTTTGAGACCCAAGTGCATGATTTTACATTTTTTGGCATTAAACTGCAATTGCCACACTCTTGACCATTCCTCTAGTCTACCTAGATCCTCAATCATTTGTTTTACCCCACCTGGTGTGTCTACCTTGTTGCATACCTTTGTGTCATCTGCAAAAAGGCATACTTTCCCTGTAATGCCATTTGCAATGTCACCAATAAAGATATTAAAAAGCACTGGTCCAACTGCAGATCTCTGGAGTACTCCACTGGTAACATTTCCTTCCTGTGAATGCACTCCATTTACCACAACTCTCTGTTTCCTATCCTGCAACCAAGATCTGATCCATTCAATAATCCTAGTATCCAATCCCAAACTTTCAAGTTTATTTAGCAGTCTGCGATGTGGAACAGTGTCAAAAGCCTTACTAAAGTCTAGATAAGCTATATCCATGGCTCCACCTTTATCCATCACTTTAGTCACACAGACAAAAAAAAAATAAGATTTTTTGACATGATCTCCCCCCAGTGAATCCATGCTGTTTGGGAACCTGTAAATTGCTGTATTTGAGATAGTCTACAATTGTTTCTTTTAAGAGTTTTTCCAACAATTTCCCTACTACTGATGTAAGACTCACTGGTCTGTGGTTGTTTGCCACTTCCTTGCTTCTTGCTTTTGTGTAGTGGGACTACGTTCACTCTTTTCCAGTCCTCTGGAATTACTCCTGTAGCTAATGACTGGTTGAATAATTCTGTCAATGGTGCTACCAGCACCTCTTTAAGCTCTTTTAGTATACTTGGATGTATCCCATCTGGCCCCATAGATCCACTTTCAGCTTTGAGAGTTCTGTTAGGACATTCTCCTCTGTAAATGTACTTATTTCATTTTCCTATCCCTGCAACTTAACTGTGGCTCCTTCCCCTCTCCTTCAGTAGTGAATACTGAGCAAAAATAATTATTAAGATGATCTGCTATTACATTGTCTCCCTCAACAAGACTCCCAGTCTCTGTCTTTAGTTTTATTATTCTGCCTTTTGTTTTTATCCTTTCCCTCATATACAATACCTAGAAAAAGTTTTGCCTCCTTTACCCACTGACTGGGCCATTTTGTCCTCAGCTTGTGCCTTTGCACATCTGATTACCTTCTTAGCCTCCGTCTGTCTAATAAGATACATACATCTCTTTGTCTTCATTATTTTGTGTCTGCTTATAATTCCTAAAAGCCATCCTTTTTGCTTTCACAATATTTGCTACTTCTTTTGCAAACCACACTGGCTTCCTTTTCCTTGTGTTTTTCTTAACACTTTTGATACAAAGGTCTGTTGCCTTTATTATTAAAGACAATAATAATAATAATAATAATAATAATAACAATAATAAAAAAAGAAATAAAAGTGTTATAAACAGAATTTTAATTTATTTAAGACATCAAGTCAATATTATGTTCAAACATATCAATAATACCAGGTTCAGGCTAACACAATATAAACAATAAATAAATAAATAAATAAATAAATAAACAAACAGCATGCTCAAAAAACATCACTATCCCCGTCCCAGCGGAGGCAGTATAGAGCAGTGGTTCCCAAACTTTTTTGAATCACGGCACCCTAGAATATCATAATTTTTTTCACAGCACCCCTAGGCCAAAGGTTTCTTACTGAAAATGTTATAAACAAATATTAAATTAAGTAAATTGTCTTTTTACAGTATGTCACTCTCAGGGTCAGTTATGTTTGCTTCTGTTTGTCCACATATTTTATGATTGGCAGTCACCAGCACTGATTTTGCCTATTACATTGACCATAAATAATTTTAATTGTTTCTGGACTACTAACCCGAGGCACCCCTGCAAGTGTCCTGGGGCTTTGAGAACCACTGGTATAGAGTCTGACACCAGCGATCCCAAACCCTATGGTACTTATAAGCAACATTCCTGGAGGTGTATAAGTACCTTTTTTGGTCCACAGTGTCAGTAACAAGAACCTGCCATATACAGTATGTAGGGTGGGGGCTCTGGCACCATGGGCGTAACTAGGGGGGGGGCTAGGGGAGCAGGCGACCTGGGCGCCGGATTGGAGGGGACGCCGAGACCCCCTAACACCCTCTCCCTATGTGGCAGCGGTAGCTCAGAGCCTTCGGAGCTTAAGCTCCAGACTCTACTAGCTGCCGCATGGCATTTCTGTGATGAAACTGAAAATAAACTACAGCTCCCAGCAGCCCTCGGGAGCTGTAGTTTACTTTCAATTTCCACTCTTCAGTGTGCTGCATGCGGTGGAGCAGGATAGGGGGCACAGGGGACAAATTACTGCAGCATCCACCCCCCACCCCACCCCCGGCCCTGCCTTTAGTTATACTAACTACATAGTGCCACTGCTGAGGGGGAAACGGATAGGCAGCCAGAGGTCCGAAAAGGGGGCGGGGCTACACGGCACAGTGCCAGGCCAGCCAGCAGCATGGAAAGAGACAAGAGAGCAGAGCTCACTATAGACCAGCAACACAGTCTAAACAGTAAGTATGACTCAGGAAAGGGGCACTGTATGTGTGTGTGACTATGATATATGTGTGTCTGTATGAATGTGTGACTGTATGTGAATAGGTGAGTGACTACATATCTGTATGTGTCACTGTGTGTATATATGTGTGACTATGGGGTATATGCAATTGCAGTCGAATTGCCAAAAATGACGAAAAACTGGTCATTTTCGAATTTGATTCGACAATGCAATACAGTACTTTTCGACAAAAAACCTGCCTTTCATTTTCAACTTTTCTCAATTCGACTTTTTTTCAATTCGACATATCTGCAATGTTAAAATGCGGCTTTTCGACAAAAGTATATTCAATTGAAGAATGTCGATTCGACAACAGTGCTTTTCGACAGTCATTTCGTCAATTTCATTCCGCCTCATTTTCCTGTCGTGATCTAATATTTTTTTTTAAAAACATAAATTTTTTTGTGCTTTTTTATTGCTATTAGCATATCTATTTATATTAGAAGGGATTATCTACTTGGTTTGTCCTTAGGAGCCACAAGTATTATGTAATTGATTTTTTAAAAGAATATATTTTTTTTTTACTAACTACAATAATATGGAGAGATCAGTGCATGTTTTTAGGTTAGACGGGGTGTGCAAGTGTTAAAAATCATGAAAAAAATTGTGTGGGGTCCCCCTCCTAAGCATAACCAGCCTCGGGCTCATTGAGCCGGTCCTCGTTGTAAAAATCCGGGGGGGGGGGGGGGGGAATGACAGGGGTTCCCCTGTATTTTAACAACCAGCACCGGGCTCTGCATCCGGTCCTGGTGCAAAAAATACGGGGGACAAAAGACATAGGGGTCCCCCGTATTTTTCACACCAGCACCGGGCTCCACTAGCCAGAGAGATAATGCCACAGCCGGGGGACACTTTTATATAGGTCAATGCGGCCGTGGCATTAAATCCCCAACTAGTCACCCCTTGCTGGGGTACCCTGAAGGAGTGGGAACCCCTTAAATCAAGGGATCCCCCCTCCAGCCACCCAAGGGCAGGGGTGAAGCCCGAGGCTGTCCCCCCCATCCAAGGGCGGCGGATGGGGGGCTGATAGCCATGTGTCAAAAAAAAGAATATTGTTTTTGTAGCAGAACTACAAGTCCCAGCAAGCCTCCCCCACAAGCTGGTACTTGGAGAACCACAAGTACCAGCATGCGGGGGAAAACGGGCCCGCTTGTACCTGTAGTTCTACTACAAAAAATACCCAAATAAAAACAACACAAACACACACCGTGACAGTATAACTTTATTACATACATGCACACCAACATACTTACATACTTACCTATGTTGACACAAAGAGTCGGTCCTCTTCCCACACTGCTCGGTTAACCCGAATGTCATTATCCCGCTGTCAGAATCTCGCGAGATTCGTATTCCATATAAAGAGCCGCGCGGCGGCACCATTTTCACTCGTGCATTGGAGATTGAACGGAGAGGACGTGGCTACGTTCTCTCCCTGAAAAGCTCCGTATCTGTGCTCAGTGTGCTGCAAATATCTGTGCTCAGTGTGCTGCAAAAATCTACGTTCTCTGCCTGAAAACGCTCCATATCTGTGCTCAGTGTGCTGCAAATATCTACGTTCTCTGCCTGAAAAGCTCCATATCTGTGCCTAGTGTGCTGCAAATATCTGTGCTCAGTGTGCTGCATTTTGTCAGACTCAGTTCTAGACAGTATCCTGATCATCAGTGCTCAATATCTGCTGCATTGTTGTGTGACCAGTATATACTATATATATTATATATAGTAGTACCGTGCAGCATTTTGGTGAACAACAGTATATAGTTGTACAGTACAGTAGTCCATTGCTGTATCTTGCAGCTCCATGTCACTGCAAGTATCCATATCTGTGCTGCATTGTTGTGAGCAGTATATATAGTAATACAGTGCAGCATTTTGGTGACCAACAGTATATAGTTGTACAGTACAGTAGTCCATTGCTGTATCTTGCAGCTCCGTGTCACTGCAAGTATCCATATCTGTGCTGCATTGTTGTGAGCAGTATATATAGTAGTACAGTGCAGCATTTTGGTGACCAACAGTATATAGTTGTACAGTAAAGTAGACCATTGCTGTATCTTGCAGCTCCGTGTCACTGCACGTATCCATATCTGTGCTGCATTGTTGTGAGCAGTATACAGTAGTACAGTACAGTAAGCCATTGCTATTGATATAATAATATTACTGGCATATAATTCCACACATTAAAAAATGGAGAACAAAAATGTGGAGGGTAAAATAGGGAAAGATCAAGATCCACTTCCACCTAGTGCTGAATCTGCAGCCCAATGTCATAGTAGAGAGCGTGTAAAATCCAAAAAACAAAAGTTCAGTAAAATGACCCAAAAATCTAAATTAAAAGCGTCTGAGGAGAAGCGTAAACTTGCAAATATGCCATTTACGACACGGAGTGGCAAGGAACGGCTGAGGCCCTGGCCTATGTTCATGGTTAGTGGTTCAGCTTCACATGAGGATGGAAGCACTCATCCTCCCGCTAGAAAACTGAAAAGAGTTAAGATGGCAAAAGCACAGCAAAGAACTGTGCGTTCTTCTAAATCACAAATCCCCAAGGAGAGTCCAATTGTGTCGGTTGCTATGCCTGACCTTCCCAACACTGGACGGGAAGAGGTGGCTCCTTCCACCATTTGCACGCCCCCTGCAAGTGCTGGAAGGAGCACCCACAGTCCAGTTCCTGATAGTCAAATTGAAGATGTCACTGTTGAAGTACACCAGGATGAGGATATGGGTGTTTCTGGCGCTGAGGAGGAAATTGACAAGGAGGATTCTGATGGTGAGGTGGATTGTTTAAGTCAGGCACCCGGGGAGACACCTGTTGTTCGTGGGATGAATATGGCCATTGACATGCCTGGTAAAATTACAAAAAAAATCACCTCTTCGGTGTGGAATTATTTTTAACAGAAATGCGGACAACAGGTGTCAAGCCATGTGTTGCCTTTGTCAAACTGTAATAAGTAGGGGTGAGGACGTTAACCACCTCGGAACATCCTCCCTTATACGTCACCTGGAGCGCATTCATCAGAAGTCATTGACAAGTTCATAAACTTTGGGTGACAGCGGAAGCAGTCCACTGACAACTAAATCCCTTCTTCCTCTTGTACCCAAGCTCCTGCAAACCACACCACCAACTCCCTCAGTGTCAATTTCCTCCTTAGACAGGAATGCCAATAGTCCTGCAGGCCATGTCACTGGCAAGTCTGACGAGTCCTCTCCTGCCTGGGATTCCTCCGATGCATCCTTGAGTGTAATGCCTACTGCTGCTGGCGCTGCTGTTGTTGCTGCTGGGAGTCGATCGTCATCCCAGAGGGGAAGTTGAAAGAACACTTGTACTACTTCCAGTAAGCAATTGACTGTCCAACAGTCCTTTGCGAGGAAGATGAAATATCACAGCAGTCATCCTGTTGCAAAGCGGATAACTCAGGCCTTGGCAGCTGTGTTGGTGTTAGACTTGTGTCCGGTATCCACTGTTAGTTAACAGGGACTTAGAGAATTTCTTGAGGTAGTGTGCCTACGGTACCAAATGCCATATAGGTTCCACTTCACTAGGCAGGCGATAACGAGATTTTACCAATTAATATCAGTGATTTATAATTAATTATTAATTACAGTGATCTTGCCAAATGATTCCAGTGATTTTGTCATTTTCTTCCAGTGATTTGGACCAATAATACCATTGATTAGAATGAATAATTCCTGTGATTTTGTCATTTTCTTCCAGTATTTTGGACCAATAATACCATTGATTAGTACGAATAATTCCTGTGATTTTGTCATTTCTTCCAGTGATTTGGACCAATAATACTATTGATTAGACCAAATAATTCCTGTGATTTTGTCATTTTCTTCCAGTGATTTGGACCAATAATACCATTGATTAGAACGAATAATTCCTGTGATTTTGTCATTTTCTACCCGTGATTTGGACCAATAATACCATTGATTAGAACGAATAATTCCTGTGATTTTGTCATTTTCTTCCAGTGATTTGGACCAATAATACCATTGATTAGAATGAATAATTCCTGTGATTTTGTCATTTTCTTCCAGTGATTTGGACCAATAATACCATTGGTTAGAACAAATAATTCCTGTGATATTGAGGTGTTTGTGTCGCTTAGCTCTGCCATCCAGCGACCACAGTGCACCTCTTTCTATCTTTGCATCATGTGCTGTTTGGGGACTATTTTTTTAAGTGCCATCCTGTCTGACACTGCAGTGCCACTCCTAGATGGGCCAGGTGTTTGTGCCGCCCTCTTGGGTCGCTTAGCTTAGACATCCAGTGACCTCGGTGCAAATTTTAGGACTAAAAATAGTATTGTGAGGTGTGAGGTGTTCAGAATAGACTGGAAATGAGTGGAAAGTATGGTTATTGAGGTTAATAATACTATAGGATCAAAATTACCGCCAAATTCTATGATTTAAGCTATTTTTGAGGGTTTTTTGAAAAAAAACACCCAAATCAAAAACACACCCGAATCCGACAAAACATTTTAAGGGAGGTTTTGCCAAAACACGTCTGAATCTAAAACACGGCCGTGTAACCGAATGCAAAACCAAAACGCAAAACCCGAAAAATTTCCGGTGCACATCTCTAATATATATATGTATGTACTGTATATAGGTGTGTGGCTATATGTATATATGTGAGTGAATGTATGTATGCTGGTGAGTATGTGTTTAGGTGTGTGATTTTATGTATGTAGCAATGTCTAGTTATTCCCTCCATAGGAAGCTTTGCAGCAGCTACCCTCCATTTGCCCATAGGGAGTATACTCGTGTGTATGTATATATATATATATATATATATATACATATCTATTAGTGATGAGCGGGTTCGGTTCCTCGGAAACCGAACCTCCCCGAACTTCACCCATTTTACACGGGTCCGAGGCATACTCGGATTCTCCCGTATGGCTCGGTTAACCCGAGCGCGCCCGAACGTCATCATCCCGCTGTCGGATTCTCGCGAGATTCGGATTCTATATAAGAAGCCGAGCGTCGCCACCATTTTCACTCGTGCATTGGAAATGTTAGGGATAGGACGTGGCTGGCGAATATTTGTGCTTATTGCTTAATTGTGGGGACTGGGGAGCAGCTATATTATATAGGAGGAGTACAGTGCAGAGTTTTGCTGATCAGTGACCACCAGTTTTATCCGTTCTCTGCCTGGAAAATGCTCCATATCTGTGCTCAGTGTGCTGCATATATCTGTGCTCACACTGCTTTATTGTGGGGACTGGGGACCAGCAGTATTATATAGGAGGAGTACAGTGCAGAGTTTTGCTGACCAGTGACCACCAGTATTATACGTTGTCTGCCTGAAAAATGCTCCATATCTGTGCTCAGTGTGCTGCATATATCTGTGCTCACACTGCTTTATTGTGGGGACTGGGGACCAGCAGTATTATATAGGAGGAGTACAGTGCAGAGTTTTGCTGACAGTGACCACCAGTATATATAGCAGTACGGTACAGAAGGCCACTGCTCTACCTACCTCTGTGTTGTCAAGCATGCTATCCATCTAGATTCTATACCTGTGGTGCATTTTAGTTTGGCAGTTTGCTGACAGTGACCACCAGTATATATAGCAGTACGGTACGGAAGACCACTGCTCTACCTACCTCTGTGTCGTCAAGTATACTATCCATCTAGATTCTTTACCTGTGGTGCATTTTAGTTTTGCACTTTGCTGACAGTGACCACCACTATATATAGCAGTACGGTACGTAAGGCCACTGCTCTACCTACCTCTGTGTCGTCAAGTATACTATCCATCTAGATTCTATACCTGTGGTGCATTTTAGTTTTGCAGTTTGCTGACAGTGACCACCAGTATATATAGCAGTACGGTACGGAAGGCCACATCTCTACCTACCTCTGTGTCATTAAGTATACTATCCATCCATACCTGTGGTGCATTTCAGTTGTGCGCAGTATATATAGTAGTAGGCCATTGCTATTGATACTGGCATATAATTCCACACATTAAAAAATGGAGAACAAAAATGTGGAGGTTAAAATAGGGAAAGATCAAGATCCACTTCCACCTCGTGCTGAAGCTCCTGCCACTAGTCATAGCCGAGACGATGAAATGCCATCAACGTCGTCTGCCAAGGCCGATGCCCAATGTCATAGTAGAGAGCATGTAAAATCCAAAAAACAAAAGTTCAGTTAAATGACCCAAAAATCAAAATTAAAAGCGTCTGATGAGAAGCGTAAACTTGCCAATATGCCATTTACGACACGGAGTGGCAAGGAACGGCTGAGGCCTTGGCCTATGTTCATGGCTAGTGGTTCAGATTCACATGAGGATGGAAGCACTAATCCTCTCGCTAGAAAACTGCAGTGCCACTCCTAGATGGGCCAGGTGTTTGTGTCGGCTACTTGGGTCTCTTAGCTTAGTCACACAGCTACCTCATTGCACCTCTTTTTTTCTTTGCATCATGTGCTGTTTGGGGACTATTTTTTAAATCTGCCATCCTGTCTGACACTGCAGTGCCACTCCTAGATGGGCCAGGTGTTTGTGTCTGCCACCTGTGTCGCTTAGCTTAGCCATCCAGCGACCCCGGTGCAAATTTTAGGACTAAAAATAATATTGTGAGGTTTGAGGTGTTCAGAATAGACTGAAAATGAGTGTAAATTATGGTTATTGAGGTTAATAATACTATGGGATCAAAATGACGCCCAAATTCTATGATTTAAGCGGTTTTTGAGGGTTTTTTGTAAAAAACACCCAAATCCAAAACACACCCGAATCCAACAAAAAATTTTCAGGGAGGTTTTGGCAAAACTGAATCCAAAACCAAAACACAAAACCGAAAAATTTCCGGTGCACATCTCTCATATATATATATATATATATATATATATATTTAGAGTATATATATATATATATATATATATATATATATATATATACAGTGAAGCAGCCCGGCACTCCCTGGATGCGTTGAATAACTGGCCTGGGTGCCCTCCGGGGTTTTGATGATGATATGCAGAAAGAAATCGGCGGCACTCCAGGGCTTTTCAAATAAAATAGGTGTATTTAAAGCATCACAAAATACAACATGTGACCGACGTTTCGGGGCCCATAGCCCTTTCTTCAAGGTGTATGTGATGTATGTCTAAAGCTTACCTTATAAGCCGTGAATTACCCGCCAAAAGAAAGTGAGGACGGACGCCTCCGGCCACTCTGTCTCCGCTGCGCTCCCTGGACTTCCGGGGTCCGCTACGGATGACGTCACGCGTCCATGCGTCGGGTTGCCATGGTAGCAGCCGACGCGTCAGATCGCGCTGGCCGGGGCTGTCAGGAAAACAAACAAGTGATGTGAATTACAAGAATGTGGAGCACCCATGCACTGTGTAACTAATAAGGTTCATCTAAATACAATGAAGAGAGATTTTCTCTAGAACACAGACGTAGAGGTGGACTTGTTAATGGGGATGTAATATAAGTGTTAGTGCACACCCTATTAATATCTGAGACAATTGTCACCAGTTATTAAGTTGTGCTGATGGCAGTAATGATTAAGAGTGATCACGCTCCCCAAATGTCTACTGGTTAAAACCCATTATGTAAAGTCACCATGTGTGGTAGACAAGATATCTACCATAATAACCATATACATAAGCACCAAGTGCACACCAGACATGATAGTAAGTAAACAATGACATCCCCTCTATTCCCTTTAGTGTTGGATCATATGTAGGAAAGTCCATCATAAGCACACAATCAAAAGTCCCTGTTGATATTCAGTCCAACTTAATGAAGGGAATTCCATGCGATATTCTCATTTAGGCCCATAGGGCTTATCGTGTTGAGTTTAAAGATCCATCTCGCTTCCAATGTGAGGAGTTTCCCACCTCTGTCTCCTCCACGAATGGTGTCTGGTACGTGGTCTATAAGGATATGTTTGAGAGAGTTCAGTGGATGTCCCATCTCAGCGAAATGCCTAGCTATTGGTTGATCAATTTTCTTCCCAGTCAGGGCTTGGCTAATGGCAGATCTGTGTAAAGCCATACGTTCTTTTGCATTCCTGATAGTCTTCCCCACATAGCCTTTGCCACATGGGCATATTATTAGGTAGACTTTGTATTTGGAGGTACAGGTTAAGACTTGTCTTATTTGTCCCACTTTCTCAGACAGGGGGAATTTGAAAGAAGATCCAGTTAACATGTGTGTACAAGTGGTGCACCCTAGGCACCTATAGCACCCGGGCATATTTGTTAGAAAATTGGAAGAAGGAGTGTTACTAAACCCTGTTATGTCTGGGTGGACTATATTGTCCTTGATATTCTTTCCTCTCAAGAAGCAAGACATAGGTCTCTTGGATCTAAAACATTTGAGGTTTTCATCTGACGCCACTATGGGCCAGAGGGCTCTCACTGCTCTCTGGACCACTGGGCTGGAGGTAGTATATGTGGTTTTCCATGGAATTACCTGTTGGGCTGGTTCTTTAATCTTAGTAGATAATATGGATTGACTGTCCATTGATAGAACTTCTTCCTTCTGCTGTATTAATAAGGACCAGTCGTATCCTCTTTTAACAAATTTGTCGACTACAGAATCGAGTTGGGATGCCAAGATCGTTCGATCACTGTTGATCCTGGCTATTCTCAGCATTTGGGATTTAGGTAGACCTTTGATCAGAGATCTCGGGTGGTGGCTGTTTGCCCTCAAGAGATTGTTGTTGTCAGTCGGTTTTGTATACACTGTCGTAGACAAAACCTGATTTGAGTATGTGACATGGACATCCAAATAGTCAGCCTCTGTGTTACTGCATTTAAAGGTGAACTTAATTGGTGAGTTGGTGGAATTAATATAGCTCATCAGTTGCATGAACTTTTCTTCGCCACCTGTCCATACCATGAAGATATCGTCTATGAATCTTGTGTATAGCAGAATGTGCTCCGATATGTTGTCATCATTAAAGAAAAATTTCTTCTCCTCCTGAAACATAAAGATGTTGGCATATGGCGGGGCGACTGAGCTCCCCATGGCACAACCTGACCGCTGTTCGTAAAATTTCCCATTAAATAGGAAATAGTTTCTCCGCAACGTCAATTCCAGTAGTTGTAAGAACAACCCATGTCCAATGCAATGGACATCTTCCTGTATCAGGAACCTCTTCATCGCCTCTAATCCCTCAGCATGAGGGATACTTGTGTATAAATTACACACATCCATCACACACAGTAAGGTGTTAGGGGGGATGTGTTGAAGGCTCTTGAGTGCGTGAAGGAATTCCGTTGTGTCCTTAATGAAGGTGGGCTGTTTCTTAACAAGAGGTTGTAAAATGAAGTCCAAAAACTGGGATATTGGCTGATATAAAGAAGTTCGTGCGGAAATTATGGGGCGCCCGGGGGGATTGTCCAGATTTTTATGAATTTTGGGTGTAGTGAATAAGATTGGTACTACCGGAAATTGCTGGGTGAGGGCTTTGTGAAGTTTATGCGAAATCTCTTGATCTTCTTTTGCTCTATTCAAGATGTCATCCAGTTCCCGTTTGTATTGGACAGTAGGGTCCACTTTTAATATGGAGTAAGTGTTTGGATCTGCCAATTGTCTGTCAATTTCTCTGATGTAATCGGATAAATTCTGAATTACGATCCCCCCTCCCTTATCCGCTGACCTAAATACCACATCGGTGTAGCCACTTAGGTCTTTAAGGGCTGCTTTTTCTGCCCTCGACATGTTGTAGTGGACTCTCTTCGATGCTTTAGAGTATTTGTCCACCGAGGTATCCAGGAGACGTGTAAAGGTCTTAATTGAAGCGTTTGTTGAGGGGGGGTCAAACGTAGAACATGATCTATTATTGAGAAATCCAGAGAAGATGTCCGGTGTCAGGTCAGGTTGCCTGTCTTGGTAAAATTCTTGCGGGCGCAATTTTCTGGAAAATCGATGGGATTCCAAGTTCCATGTGAAATTATCATGTAGGTTCGTTGGCACGAAGGAAAGTCCTTTGTTCAGGACCGCCATCTCGATGTCACTGAAAGTCCTTGTGGACAAATTGAAAACTAAAGTTTCTTCTTGGCAACCAGATTTCTGGTGCCTTTTGTTCTGGCCACCCCTGCGGGTGGGAGATCTTTTGGGAGGCTTGATTTCGGGGCCCCTTGAGCTTTTTCTAAAGGGATATCGGTGGTCTGTACAGAATCTTCTGAGTTCCCCGCCGCAAATTCACTGTCACTAGTAGTGGAGGCTTTTCTGACCGATTGGCCTTCTCTCCGCCTCCTCCATCCAGGGTTGAACCATGGGCTGTCTCTTGCCCGGGGCAGACCGCTCTCCCCCCATGATCCACTTATAAACTTTGTTTTCTTCATAGTCAGTTTTGACTAGATCCAATTTATTGTGTTTAAAACGGATCAATTCCCGCTTGTAGCTATCACACTGATTTTGCAGCTTGGGAATCCAGTCCTGAGTTTGGTCCTGCTGAAGAATCGGTAAATGTACACGTTCAAACTCGGCAATCTTATCTCTGGTGTGTTTCAACTCCTGACCCACCTCTTCTATGACTAAGAGTATGAGGTCCATACTGCACTTGTTTAAGATGCCGATCCATCTTGCACAGAAATCCGGGTTATGTCGGCCCAACGTGGGGATGTTTTTAACTCTAAAACCCCTAGGAATCATATGGTCTCTGTGATAATCTGATAGTGATATGCCGTGAAGTAGGAAATCAGTTTCTTTTTTCTTTAATTTGAGAAGTTGCTGGTATATGTCCTTCGAGTCCAGTATGGATTCAGTGGGAGGTAAACACTCTTTAAATCGTAGCCGATCAGCATCTTCCTCTGTCAAGCTGTAAGTGTCTCCTTTGTTGGCAATCACTCCCCTGTGACCCCTCTGGTCCATGTTCTTTTGCAAAGTGCTGGGTGCTTCCATAATGTTAAAGTGCACTGTGCCCAAAAAAAGTGCAGTGTGAGTTAGTGTCCTATGTTAAAAACGAGAATCCACCTGAAAAAGTTCATTGGATGATAAGGGGTGGCTTGGCTCGAGAGAAGCAAATGCCTCAGATAATGTATACAGTGAAGCAGCCCGGCACTCCCTGGATGCGTTGAATAACTGGCCTGGGTGCCCTACGGGGTTTTGATGATGATATGCAGAAAGAAATCGGCGGCACTCCAGGGCTTTTCAAATAAAATAGGTGTATTTAAAGCATCACAAAATACAACATGTGACCGACGTTTCGGGGCCCATAGCCCCTTCTTCAAGGTGTATGTGATGTATGTCTAAAGCTTACCTTATAAGCCGTGAATTACCCGCCAAAAGAAAGTGAGGACGGACGCCTCCGGCCACTCTGTCTCCGCTGCGCTCCCTGGACTTCCAGGGTCCGCTACGGATGACGTCACGCGTCCATGCGTCAGGTTGCCATGGTAGCAGCCGACGCGTCAGATCGCGCTGGCCGGGGCTGTCAGGAAAACAAACAAGTGATGTGAATTACAAGAATGTGGAGCACCCATGCACTGTGTAACTAATAAGGTTCATCTAAATACAATGAAGAGAGATTTTCTCTAGAACACAGACGTAGAGGTGGACTTGTTAATGGGGATGTAATATAAGTGTTGGTGCACACCCTATTAATATCTGAGACAATTGTCACCAGTTATTAAGTTGTGCTGATGGCAGTAATGATTAAGAGTGATCACGCTCCCCAAATGTCTACTGGTTAAAACCCATTATGTAAAGTCACCATGTGTGGTAAACAAGATATCTACCATAATTACCATATACATAAGCACCAAGTGCACACCAAACATGATAGTAAGCAAACAATGACATCCCCTCTATTCCCTTTAGTGTTGGATCATAAGTAGGAAAGTCCATCATAAGCACACAATCAAAAGTCCCTGTTGATATTCAGTCCAACTTAATGAAGGGAATTCCATGCTATATTCTCATTTAGGCCCATAGGGCTTATCGTGTTGAGTTTAAAGATCCATCTCGCTTCCAATGTGAGGAGTTTCCCACCTCTGTCTCCTCCACGAATGGTGTCTGGTACGTGGTCTATAAGGATATGTTTGAGAGAGTTCAGTGGATGTCCCATCTCAGCGAAATGCCTAGCTATTGGTTAATCAATTTTCTTCCCAGTCAGGGCTTGGCTAATAAAGATTCGGCTTTCAGAGATAATCTGCGCAAAACAATCAGTAGTGCAGCTAAAGTCTATATCTATTAGTGCTTCCCCTTTGCACCATAAATATAATACAATGTTTTAAAAGATTTTAGACAATAGACTTCAAGCGCTCCACAAATAGAACCAGTTCACCCTCTATACACCACAGATAGAGACAGAATAAAGAAGAAGAATAATACCGTCCCTTGTTGTGTAGTATCAAATTCACAATTTGATTGATGGTATATTCAAGATGTTTCTTTCGAGTGTACCATCTGTAATAAACTGTGTCCCCTTCATATAATATAAGAGCTAATAGATTTTGGCTCATAAAGGGGAACACATTAAAAACATCAATAGTGCAAATTATCGTTTTAAAAACACACAGGTTTTAATGACAATAACACACTTACAAACATAGAAGATAAAAGCGCATGTCACAAAATTCCCCCTCAGGCAGTAGCAGCAGTTGTGTGGAAGATCCTTATATATCCCAGATGGAGTTTTGGGTTAGCTGGACCGAGCTCCGGAACAAGGAAACAGCAGGATCTCCAGAAACAAGCACCGAGATGGGGTCGTGGTAAATGGGAGAGCAGTACGCTTAACGCGTTTCAGACATCATCGTCCTTCGTCAGAAGCGTATCCTACTGCTCTCCTAATTCTCCCTTTATACCCTATACTAATACAGAGATCACCTGTCTTGAATCGCCGCTAGTCGGCTAGTTAATCACGGCGCCGGTGTAGTTCTTTGCTGCTCGTCACTTCCGAGTCAGCTGTGCGTTCCATTTACTTCCGGGTGCGTTCCACCCGCCGGAAGTGATCATCGCAATCCGGAAATGGCGCTCCGTTACCGTTGTTTGCGTTCCACTTCATAGTTAGAGTATTCAGGTGATGATCAAACCTTGTCTCCTCTAGATAGGAGCAATTTCATTCCATGGGCTACACAATGTCCACTTCATAATCAATACTGATAATATGCCTCAAAGAAAATGAACATTGTTATATATACAATCACGCAGACTCATATAAAATTCCTAAGATTCAAATAAAACATAGACAGAGGACATAGAAAACATGTAGGTGAGGAGGAATGTAGGAATGCCACGGGTCATGGTGGAAAAAACAATTTATATTTCTAATCAAATTTGATTAAAAAATCTTTTAATTAAAAAATCTTTAAGTTAAAAAACATTTTAATTCGAAATCCCCATTGAGACCCCTGGGAACCAGGGTGTCTAAGTGGTAGACCCATCTCATTTCCGCTTGGGATAGGCGTTTTTCCACATTCCTATTTTTCCAATGGGGTAAAATCAGCTGGATTCCCCAAAACCCTTTTATTCTACATTCATTGGACTCATGGCATTCCTTGAAATGGGATGACACAGTGTGAGTAGGCAAACCTTTCCTTATGTTATATATATGTTCTGCTGCTCTAATTTTAAGATTCCTAGTGGTCTTTCCCACATAGTACTGGCCACATGAGCATTCCAGAACATATATGACATTCCTTGAGTGACAGGATATGAATTCTTTTATTTACACCTGCCTATTATTTATGGTTAAGTGGGTGAATTTCCTTTCTGTCAATTTTACAGTTTTGCACATTAAACATTCACCACAACGGTGGAACCCCTTTGTTCTAATACTCTGTCTAGGGTTAATTTCAAGGTTGCTTCTCACTAACTGATTCTGTATTGAGGATGCCCTTCTATAAATAAAGACAGGTTTGTCCGGTATCTCCTTGCCCAACAATGCATCCT
Source organism: Pseudophryne corroboree (assembly GCF_028390025.1). Classification (NCBI taxonomy): domain Eukaryota; kingdom Metazoa; phylum Chordata; class Amphibia; order Anura; family Myobatrachidae; genus Pseudophryne; species Pseudophryne corroboree. The sequence continues at coordinate 809,171,746 of NC_086448.1, forward strand.
GTTGAAGCAACTTCCAATTATTTTTAAAAATAGCCTCAACCTGCCTATGTATGGTACTGAATTGACTTAAAAAGGCCCATTGGAATTTGTTGTCCTTTTCTCCATTTGTGTTTTTAGTCCTTAAAAGATCAGATCTTTCCATATTGTCTACTCTAACTCTGGCCCTACTCAAGGTGTCTTTTGAATAGCCCTTTGCTAAGAACCTTTCCGAAAGGTCATCCTGCTGTTGTTTACAAACAGAAATATCCGTGCAATTACGTTTGATACGAATATACTGGCTAAAGGGAATTGATTGTAGCCAGTTAGGGTGATGTTGGCTAGACATCTCAATAAAACTGTTAGAGTCGGTGGCCTTCCTAAAGGTACGAGTCTTCAAGGCACCGCCATCAACATACAGTTCTAAGTCTAAAAAATGGATACAGATTTGGCTGAGATCAAATGTCAATTGTATTGCTACATCATTTGTATTTAATGTATTGCACAGACTGGTTAGGCCTTCCATAGTCCCTCTCCAAACAAAAATAATATCATCGATAAAGCGCTGCCAGAGCACCAGGCTCGTCCCCAGCATGCCCCCACCATACACCATCCATTCCTCCCAGTGGGCCATAAACAAGTTGGCATAGCTGGGGGCGAACCTGGTGCCCATGGCAGTGCCCCTCCTCTGCAAATAGAATGAGCCATCAAATATAAAATAATTATTTATTAGAATAAAATTGATACTTTCCAGAATGAATATTTTTAAATCTGGACTCAAGACGCTTTGGTCCAAAAAATAGGAAACAGCTGATATACCTTTTTCTTTATCAATGATAGTATAGAGAGATGACACATCAGCGGTACATAAATGGTCACCTTCTTGCCATTCGTACATATCTAATTTCTGAAGGCTATCAGTCGTATCCCTCAAATATGCCTTCGTACCCTGTACAATTGGCTTAAGATAGAAGTCAATAAAGGCTGACAGGTTGCTAGTTATACTATTGCAACCTGAAATGATGGGTCTGCCTGGTGGGTGGAGGGGGACCTTGTGGACTTTTGGCAGCACATATATTGATGGAACCGATGGATCCTTAATATTGATGAAATCAAATTCCATTTGCGAGATGGTTTTTGATTGTAATGCCTTAGAAGTGAATTCATTTAATTCTTTTATCACCCTCAACGTGGGGTCTCCTTTCAATTTCTTATAAGTATTGTCATCTGACAATTGTCTGTATATCTCATCAACATATGCTGCCCGGTCCATAAGGACCACCCCTCCACCCTTGTCTGCAGGCTTGATGACAATAGAGTCATCCTCTCTCAACGCTTTTAATGCGACAAACTGTTTCTTGGTGAGGTTTAGATTATTCCTTTTATTGGTTACTTGTGGAGTTTTTACCAGTTTTTCTATTTCATCAGTTACTACCTTGTTGAAGACATCTATACAACTCCCCTTACAAAAGGTTGGATTAAATGTGGATGGAGTACGAAAATTGGTTTTACTAACTGAAGCAACTGCAGGAGTTACATCATTTTCTTTTTCTTTATTCAAGAAGAAACGTTTCACTGTTAGTTTACGAGTGAATTTCTGCACATCTAACAACAAGTCAAAACCTTTCGGTTCACTAGAGGGGGCAAATTTTAGTCCCTTTTGTAGGACTTGCTTTTCTTGTGCAGTTAACTGTTTTTTTGATAAATTAAAAATTTTAGTATCTAACTCAGAATCAACCACATTTCCATTGGTAGCTAGTGTCCTATCTAACGACTGCTCCTCTCCAGAAGGTGTCTTTTTTAAATGAAGTTTGTTTCTCTTTCTATTTTTCCCGGCCCTTTTCCCCCTATGAGATTTTTTGGGGACCTTCACATTTTGTTTCTCCCCGATGATTTCTGTTCCCACTCTAAAAAAGACGTATTGAGATAGTTTGAATTTCCCGGGTCATCTATCTCTAATCTTTCATATCTATTGCGGACTACAGGATTATATTCATTACCCTGTCTGTGTCCATTTTTTGGCTGTCGGGTATATAAGGGATATTTATTTCTTCCCCAAGATTCCTGATTTGTTGTACCATTATGATTCCTAAGGACCGATCTATTGGGTCTTTGTTGGTGCAAATTAGTTTGGTCTCGATAATAATTCCTATTGTGATCTGACTCACCATAGGGATTAAAGGGGGTATTTTGAATTTTATATCTCCTATCGGAGTTACGCCAGGCTGGTGTTCTTTTTTTATTGGTTTTTAATACTTGTTTTTTAGGGGTTTCTGTTTTAGGAATCCCCTTACTTCCTTCCTGGGTACCTAACTTGTCTCTTTGATATTTTTTATTTTTATTTTCCCTTAATTCCTTAGTATTTTTATTTATTTTCTGTAGGAGTTCCTTCTCATAAACCTGAAACTCCTCTAACTCCTTATAGGGGTGTACCAAGGAGTGTAGCTCATTAATCTCATGATTTAATTGTTTCAAGGTATTCCCTCTTTCTTTGATTATCAATTCGATTAGAGCTATGGAGCATGTATCAAGAATTTTGTTCCATTCATCCTGGAAACCCTCATTGATAGTTTCAAAAGATGGAGGTTTAACAATTTTCAATCCCTTAGGTATCAAATTCCCCTCAAGATACTTTTCCAGTGTAGTCACCTCCCACCATATTTGATGGCTCATTCTATTTGCAGAGGAGGGGTACTGCCATGGGCACCAGGTTCGCCCCCAGCTATGCCAACTTGTTTATGGCCCACTGGGAGGAACGGATGGTGTATGGTGGGGGCATGCTGGGGACGAGCCTGGTGCTCTGGCAGCGCTTTATCGATGATATTATTTTTGTTTGGAGAGGGACTATGGAAGGCCTAACCAGTCTGTGCAATACATTAAATACAAATGATGTAGCAATACAATTGACATTTGATCTCAGCCAAATCTGTATCCATTTTTTAGACTTAGAACTGTATGTTGATGGCGGTGCCTTGAAGACTCGTACCTTTAGGAAGGCCACCGACTCTAACAGTTTTATTGAGATGTCTAGCCAACATCACCCTAACTGGCTACAATCAATTCCCTTTAGCCAGTATATTCGTATCAAACGTAATTGCATGGATATTTCTGTTTGTAAACAACAGCAGGATGACCTTTCGGAAAGGTTCTTAGCAAAGGGCTATTCAAAAGACACCTTGAGTAGGGCCAGAGTTAGAGTAGACAATATGGAAAGATCTGATCTTTTAAGGACTAAAAACACAAATGGAGAAAAGGACAACAAATTCCAATGGGCCTTTTTAAGTCAATTCAGTACCAAACATAGGCAGGTTGAGGCTATTTTTAAAAATAATTGGAAGTTGCTTCAACAGGATGCATTGTTGGGCAAGGTGATACCGGACAAACCTGTCTTTATTTATAGAAGGGCATCCTCAATACAGAATCAGTTAGTGAGAAGCAACCTTGAAATTAACCCTAGACAGAGTATTAGAACAAAGGGGTTCCACCGTTGTGGTGAATGTTTAATGTGCAAAACTGTAAAATTGACAGAAAGGAAATTCACCCACTTAACCATAAATAATAGGCAGGTGGAAATAAAAGAATTCATATCCTGTCACTCAAGGAATGTCATATATGTTCTGGAATGCTCATGTGGCCAGTACTATGTGGGAAAGACCACTAGGAATCTTAAAATTAGAGCAGCAGAACATATATATAACATAAGGAAAGGTTTGCCTACTCACACTGTGTCATCCCATTTCAAGGAATGCCATGAGTCCAATGAATGTAGAATAAAAGGGTTTTGGGGAATCCAGCTGATTTTACCCCATTGGAAAAATAGGAATGTGGAAAAACGCCTATCCCAAGCGGAAATGAGATGGGTCTACCACTTAGACACCCTGGTTCCCAGGGGTCTCAATGGGGATTTCGAATTAAAATGTTTTTTAACTTAAAGATTTTTTAATTAAAAGATTTTTTAATCAAATTTTGATTAGAAATATAAATAGTTTTTTCCACCATGACCCGTGGCATTCCTACATTCCTCCTCACCTACATGTTTTCTATGTCCTCTGTCTATGTTTTATTTGATCTTAGGAATTTTATATGAGTCTGCGTGATTGTATATATAACAATGTTCATTTTCTTTGAGGCATATTATCAGTATTGATTATGAAGTGGACATTGTGTAGCCCATGGAATGAAATTGCTCCTATCTAGAGGAGACAAGGTTTGATCATCACCTGAATACTCTAACTATGAAGTGGAACGCAAACAACGGTAACGGAGCGCCATTTCCGGATTGCGATGATCACTTCCGGCGGGTGGAACGCACCCGGAAGTAAATGATGGAATGCACAGCTGACTCGGAAGTGACGAGCAGCAAAGAACTACACCGGCGCCGTGATTAACTAGCCGACTAGCGGCGATTCAAGACAGGTGATCTCTGTATTAGTATAGGGTATAAAGGGAGAATTAGGAGAGCAGTAGGATACGCTTCTGACGAAGGACGATGATGTCTGAAACGCGTTAAGCGTACTGCTCTCCCATTTACCACGACCCCATCTCGGTGCTTGTTTCTGGAGATCCTGCTGTTTCCTTGTTCCGGAGCTCGGTCCAGCTAACCCAAAACTCCATCTGGTATATATAAGGATCTTCCACACAACTGCTGCTACTGCCTGAGGGGGAATTTTGTGACATGCGCTTTTATCTTCTATGTTTGTAAGTGTGTTATTGTCATTAAAACCTGTGTGTTTTTAAAACGATAATTTGCACTATCAATGTTTTAATGTGCTCCCCTTTATGAGCCAAAATCTATTAGCTCTTATATTATATGAAGGGGACACAGTTTATTACAGATGGTACACTCGAAAGAAACATCTTGAATATACCATCAATCAAATTGTGAATTTGATACTACACAACAAGGGACGGTATTATTCTTCTTCTTTATTCTGTCTCTATCTGTGGTGTATAGAGGGTGAACTGGTTCTATTTGTGGAGCGCTTGAAGTCTATTGTCTAAAATCTTTTAAAACAGGGCTTGGCTAATGGCAGATCTGTGTAAAGCCATACGTTCTCTTGCTGTCCTGATAGTCTTCCCCACATAGCCTTTGCCACATGGGCATATTATTAGGTAGACAATGTATTTGGAGGTACAGGTTAAGACTTGTCTTATTTGTCCCACTTTCTCAGACAGGGGGAATTTGAAAGAAGATCCAGTTAACATGTGTGTACAAGTGGTGCACCCTAGGCACCTATAGCACCGGGGCATATTTGTTAGAAAATTGGAAGAAGGAGTGTTACTAAACCCTGTTATGTCTGGGTGGACTATATTGTCCTTGATATTCTTTCCTCTCAAGAAGCAAGACATAGGTCTCTTGGATCTAAAACATTTGAGGTTTTCATCTGACGCCACTATGGGCCAGAGGGCTCTCACTGCTCTCTGGACCACTGGGCTGGAGGTAGTATATGTGGTTTTCCATGGAATTACCTGTTGGGCTGGTTCTTTAATCTTAGTAGATAATATGGATTGACTGTCCATTGATAGAACTTCTTCCTTCTGCTGTATTCTCTCTTCATTGTATTTAGATGAACCTTATTAGTTACACAGTGCATGGGTGCTCCACATTCTTTTAATTCACATCACTTGTTTGTTTTCCTGACAGCCCCGGCCAGCGCGATCTGACGCGTCGGCTGCTACCATGGCAACCCGACGCATGGACGCGTGACGTCATCCGTAGCGGACCCCGGAAGTCCAGGGAGCGCAGCAGGGACAGAGTTGCCGGAGGCGTCTGTCCTCACTTTCTTTTGGCGGGTAATTCACGGCTTATAAGGTAAGCTTTAGACATACATCACATACACCTTGTAGAAGGGGCTATGGGCCCCGAAACGTCGGTCACATGTTGTATTTTGTGATGCTTTAAATACACCTATTTTATTTGAAAAGCCCTGGAGTGCCGCCAATGTCTTTCTGCATATCATCATCAAAACCCCGGAGGGCACCCAGGCCAGTTATTCAACGCATCCAGGGAGTGCCGGGCTGCTTCACTGTATACATTATCTGAGGTATTTGCTTCTCTCGAGCCAAGGCACCCCTTATCATCCAATGAACTTTTTCAGGTGGATTCTCGTTTTTAACATAGGACACTAACTCACACTGCACTTTTTTTGGGCACAGTGCACTTTAACATTATGGAAGCACCCAGCACTTTGCAAAAGAACATGGACCAGAGGGGTCACAGGGGAGTGATTGCCAACAAAGGAGACACTTACAGCTTTACAGAGGAAGATGCTGATCGGCTACGATTTAAAGAGTGTTTACCTCCCACTGAATCCATACTGGACTCGAAGGACATATACCAGCAACTTCTCAAATTAAAGAAAAACGAAACTGATTTCCTACTTCACGGCATATCACTGTCAGATTATCACAGAGACCATATGATTCCTAGGGGTTTTAGAGTTAAAAACATCCCCACGTTGGGCCGACATAACCCGGATTTCTGTGCAAGATGGATCGGCATCTTAAACAAGTGCAGTATGGACCTTATACTCTTAGTCATAGAAGAGGTGGGTCGGGAGTTGAAACACACCAGAGATAAGATTGCCGAGTTTGAACGTGTACATTTACCGATTCTTCAGCAGGACCAAACTCTGGACTGGATTCCCAAGCTGCAAAATCAGTGTGATAGCTACAAGCGGGAATTGATCCGTTTTAAACACAATAAATTGGATCTAGTCAAAACTGACTATGAAGAAAACAAAGTTTATAAGTGGATCATGGGGGGAGAGCGGTCTGCCCCGGGCCAGAGACAGCCCAGGTTCAACCCTGGATGGAGGAGGCGGAGAGAAGGCCAATCGGTCAGAAAAGCCTCCACTACTAGTGACAGTGAATTTGTGGCGGGGGACTCAGAAGATTCTGTACAGACCACCGATATCCCTTTAGAAAAAGCTCAAGGGGCCCCGAAATCAAGCCTCCCAAAAGATCTCCCACCCGCAGGGGTGGCCAGAACAAAAGGCACCAGAAATCTGGTTGCCAAGAAGAAACTTTAGTTTTCAATTTGTCCACAAGGACTTTCAGTGACATCGAGATGGCGGTCCTGAACAAAGGACTTTCCTTCGTGCCAACGAACCTACATGATAATTTCACATGGAACCTGGAATCCCATCGATTTTCCAGAAAATTGCGCCTGCGAGAATTTTACCAAGACAGGCAACCTGACCTGACACCGGACATCTTCTCTGGATTTCTCAATAATAGATCATGTTCTACGTTTGACCCCCCCTCAACAAACGCTTCAATTAAGACCTTTACACGTCTCCTGGATACCTCGGTGGACAAATACTCTAAAGCATCGAAGAGAGTCCACTACAACATGTCGAGGGCAGAAAAAGCAGCCCTTAAAGACCTAAGTGGCTACACCGATGTGGTATTTAGGTCAGCGGATAAGGGAGGGGGGATCGTAATTCAGAATTTATCCGATTACATCAGAGAAATTGACAGACAATTGGCAGATCCAAACACTTACTCCATATATAAAAAGTGGACCCTACTGTCCAATACAAACGGGAACTGGATGACATCTTGAATAGAGCAAAAGAAGACCAAGAGATTTCGCATAAACTTCACAAAGCCCTCACCCAGCAATTTCCGGTAGTACCAATCTTATTCACTACACCCAAAATTCATAAAAATCTGGACAATCCCCCCGGGCGCCCCATAATTTCCGCACGAACTTCTTTATATCAGCCAATATCCCAGTTTTTGGACTTCATTTTACAACCTCTTGTTAAGAAACAGCCCACCTTCATTAAGGACACAACGGAATTCCTTCAACACATCTCCCCTAACACCTTACTGTGTGTGATGGATGTGTGTAATTTATACACAAGTATCCCTCATGCTGAGGGATTAGAGGCGATGAAGAGGTTCCTGATACAGGAAGATGTCCATTGCATTGGACATGGGTTGTTCTTACAACTACTGGAATTGACGTTGCGGAGAAACTATTTCCTATTTAATGGGAAATTTTACGAACAGCGGTCAGGTTGTGCCATGGGGAGCTCAGTCGCCCCGTCATATGCCAACATCTTTATGTTTCAGGAGGAGAAGAAATTTTTCTTTAATGATGACAACATATCGGAGCACATTCTGCTATACACAAGATTCATAGACGATATCTTCATGGTATGGACAGGTGGCGAAGAAAAGTTCATGCAACTGATGAGCTATATTAATTCCACCAACTCACCAATTAAGTTCACCTTTAAATGCAGTAACACAGAGGCTGACTATTTGGATGTCCATGTCACATACTCAAATCAGGTTTTGTCTACGACAGTGTATACAAAACCGACTGACAAGAACAATCTCTTGAGGGCAAACAGCCACCACCCGAGATCTCTGATCAAAGGTCTACCTAAATCCCAAATGCTGAGAATAGCCAGGATCAACAGTGATCAAACGATCTTGGCAACCCAACTCGATTCTGTAGTCGACAAATTTGTTAAAAGAGGATACGACTGGTCCTTATTAATACAGCAGAAGGAAGAAGTTCTATCAATGGACAGTCAATCCATATTATCTACTAAGATTAAAGAACCAGCCCAACAGGTAATTCCATGGAAAACCACATATACTACCTCCAGCCCAGTGGTCCAGAGAGCAGTGAGAGCCCTCTGGCCCATAGTGGCGTCAGATGAAAACCTCAAATGTTTTAGATCCAAGAGACCTATGTCTTGCTTCTTGAGAGGAAAGAATATCAAGGACAATATAGTCCACCCAGACATAACAGGGTTTAGTAACACTCCTTCTTCCAATTTTCTAACAAATATGCCCCGGTGCTATAGGTGCCTAGGGTGCACCACTTGTACACACATGTTAACTGGATCTTCTTTCAAATTCCCCCTGTCTGAGAAAGTGGGACAAATAAGACAAGTCTTAACCTGTACCTCCAAATACATTGTCTACCTAATAATATGCCCATGTGGCAAAGGCTATGTGGGGAAGACTATCAGGACAGCAAGAGACCGTATGGCTTTACACAGATCTGCCATTCAAGAAGCCCTGACTGGGAAGAAAATTGATCAACCAATAGCTAGGCATTTCGCTGAGATGGGACATCCACTGAACTCTCTCAAACATATCCTTATAGACCACGTACCAGACACCATTCGTGGAGGAGACAGAGGTGGGAAACTCCTCACATTGGAAGCGAGATGGATCTTTAAACTCAACACGATAAGCTCTATGGGCCTAAATGAGAATATAGCATGGAATTCCCTTCATTAAGTTGGACTGAATATCAACAGGGACTTTTGATTGTGTGCTTATGATGGACTTTCCTACATATGATCCAACACTAAAGGGAATAGATGGGATGTCATTGTTTGCTTACTATCATGTCTGGTGTGCACTTGGTGCTTATGTATATGGTTATTATGGTAGATATCTTGTCTACCACACATGGTGACTTTACATAATGGGTTTTAACCAGTAGACATTTGGGGAGCGTGATCACTCTTAATCATTACTGCCATCAGCACAACTTAATAACTGGTGACAATTGTCTCAGATATTAATAGGGTGTGCACCAACACTTATATTACATCCCCATTAACAAGTCCACCTCTACGTCTGTGTTCTAGAGAAAATCTCTCTTCATTGTATTTAGATGAACCTTATTAGTTACACAGTGCATGGGTGCTCCACATTCTTGTAATTCACATCACTTGTTTGTTTTCCTGACAGCCCCGGCCAGCGCGATCTGACGCGTCGGCTGCTACCATGGCAACCCGACGCATGGACGCGTGACGTCATCCGTAGCGGACCCCGGAAGTCCAGGGAGCGCAGCAGAGACAGAGTGGCCGGAGGCGTCCGTCCTCACTTTCTTTTGGCGGGTAATTCACGGCTTATAAGGTAAGCTTTAGACATACATCACATACACCTTGAAGAAGGGGCTATGGGCCCCGAAACGTCGGTCACATGTTGTATTTTGTGATGCTTTAAATACACCTATTTTATTTGAAAAGCCCTGGAGTGCCACCGATTTCTTTCTGCATATATATATATATATATATATATATATATACATTGTAGTACATGTATATTCGGTACTCACTCTCAAGTAGAGCTGTGTAGATGCTTTGTTGCCTTCCTCCAAAGCATATAGTGCCGCCTTGTCTCTGCTGAGATATTGGATTTCTCTCTATCGCTATACATATATATGCACACATAGTTCCATGTGCGGGTGGGCGCCAAGTTAATGCCTTGCCCTGAGTGACATAAATCCTAGTTTCGGCCCTGCTGGCACAAGCAACATTCTAACTATTATAACCTTGGCCAGAGTGTTCAGGCACATAACATAATTCTATAGATCATTAAGAAAAGCCTTCTCAAGTGCAGTACCAAAGAGGCAAACCCTGGGTTGTAGAGGGGGGAGAACAGGAACAGTATCTCTTACACAATCATCAAGGCCCCAAATCCCATGTATGCAAAGTTTCCTATACATAGGAAGTTGGGGGGAGGGTAAGAGCAGCCGGTAAGGGTACTAACATGGGTACTAAAAGAGGTTTTACCAAAGCACTAACTAATAACGATTACAGGTCATCATTGCTACATAAGTTGAAAGATGTCCCTAACGCAAGGGGAAATACTTATCTTAGTTGTATGTATGTGAACGCTAGAAGACTTACTGGTAAAAAGGGCGAACTAGAAATACTTGCAGCAAGCAAACAGTATGATATTATAGACATTACTGATACTTGGTGGGACGAATCTCTTGATTGGACAGTCAATCTAGAGGGCTATACGCTGTTTAGGAGAGACAGACTAAATAAAAAGGGTGGAGGGGTGTGTCTCTATGTAAAGCCGTTTTTAAAACCTGATATATGGGAGGATTTGCAGGAGGGGACTGTAGACACTGTTGAGACGTTATGGGTAGAAATTGCATGCTGGGAAAAAGGAATAAAAAAGTTAGTATTGGGTGTATGCTACAGGCCACCTGGTATTAATGTATCTGATGAGGAATTGTTACTGAAGCAAATTGAAAGAGCAGCAGGAGTAGGAGACATAGTAGTGATGGGAGATTTTAACTATCCAGATATAAACTGGAAAAACGATTCATGTGATACTGCTAGGGGCAATATGTTTTTAAACACACTAAATGATAACTACTTAGTTCAACTAATTTAGGAACCTACCAGGTACAATGCAATCTTAGACCTGGTATTAACAAACAATGGGGATTTGGTATCAGGTATTATAGTAGGGGAACCCATAGGAAACAGCGACCACAATATGGTCACATTCAATATAATTTTTCATAAACAGTCCTATACTGGCTCAACTAGGACTCTAAACTTTAGCAAAGCCAACTTTGAAATGATGAGGGTATTTTTCAGGGATATTGAATGGGAAGGTTTGTTTCTAGGAAAAAATACTACGGATAAATGGGATGTATTAAAATCCCTGCTAGCTAAAAATACTCTCCAATTTATTCCTACGAGCAGCAAAAAAAGGAATAAAAATCATAAACCGATGTGGCTTAACAAAAAGATAAAGGAACTTATGGGCAAGAAAAGGCGAGCATTTAAAAAATACAAATCTGATGGGAAAGTGGAGTCCTTTCATCACTATAAGGACTGTAACAAAATATGCAAAAAAGAAATAAGAGCGGCTAAAGTAGAAACTGAAAAACTAGTAGCAAAGGAAAGCAAAGCGAATCCCAAAAAATTATTTAAATACATTAATAGCAAGAGATTAAAGAAGGAGAGTGTAGGCCCTTTAATAGACAAGTTGGGAGTCTTAAGCAAAATTGATAATGACATAGCGAACACACTAAATGAGTTTTTTTCAACAGTATTTACTAGAGAGGACCCAATTCAGGGACTGACACACAATCTCAATAATGAGAATACCCCACTAATAGGTACTTATTTAAGCGAAGAGGTAGTCTGTGACCGATTAAAACATTTAAAGATTAATAAGTCATTGGGTCCCGATAGAATTCACCCAAGGGTTCTAATGCAGCTTCACTCTGAGCTTGCAAAACCACTATTTTTGATCTTTAAGGATTCAGTTATATCAGGTATGGTTCCCAAACAGTGGCGGAACTCCGGGAGACAGCGGAGTCGGCTGCCGCCGGACTCCTGACCTCAAGGGGGCACCTCGCCTCCGTTGTCTCCAGTTCCATGAAGGGCGCAATGAGTCAGACTGACTCATGCCTGCAAGCCCCTCCAGCGCTCACCCATTGTCCGTGGTTGCAGTGATTGTAGGTGATTGGAAGTGGAGATGCCGCTGCGGGGGACACACGTGCGAGGCGGCATATGCGCATGCCCGCCAGCCGATCCATAGCCACAGCTAATTTTTTTTTTAAACAGAGCTCCAGTGAGCTGCCACGCATGAACTTCAGCTCCTCATGTAGCTGGTAGGGGGATCCGAAGTGGCAGAGCGCAGCAGTTACGTTTCTATGCGGCTTTGAGAGCTGTGCGACACACACACTCTCTTCCTCCATGCTGGTCCACAGGTAAGGAAGCGCTCTCACTGTATGTGTGTGGGTAGGGGTGGGGGCGTATCTATTATAAATGATTGTGGCAGCTAATATTTCCTTGGGGAAGGAGTGGGACGGGTGGGTAAGTATGTATATGGAAGGGTGGGGTTTACAATAGATTACTGCAACAGCCAATGTTTGCTGGGGGAGGGGCGCTATAATGATTGCAGCAACCTATATTTTCTGAGGTATATATGTGTGGGTGGGGGGCATATGCATGTGTGCTATATGTGTGTGTATACACTGTATATATGCATGTATATACTCTGTGTGTGTATATATATATATATATATTATGTGTGTGTGTGTATATATACAGTGTGTGTATATAGATAGATAGATAGATAGATAGATAGATAGATAGATAGATAGATAGATAGATAGACTGTATACATATGCATATGCACACACACATAAAAACCCTGCGTTTGCCCCTGCGAGGCAGTGTTGTTATAAGAAGAGGTGGAACTGTGCTCGTCTCAGATTCCACTCCCTACTGTATTTGCGCTCTGTCTCTGGTAACTGGGGAAAGGAGGCGTAGAAGGGGCACCAGGAGGTGAGAAACAAGGTGTCATTAAAGATTCTAATAATTATATATATATATCTGTACACAGTATATGTATGTGTGTGTGTGTGTATATATATATATATATATATATATATATATACACACACACACACACACACACACACACACACACACACACACACACATACATTAGTCACCAACAAATCCCATTCTGCCTCATCCCATCCTCCACTCTGGTCTGCCTTTTGACCTCCATTGCTCCATATGCCCCCCCCCCCTTTGCTAAGTCTTCTGCCTAATTCAATCCCTTCCAGCACCCCCAGCGTGCGTCAGCCCGCACATGCGCAGATAGGATTCTGGGTCATTAACCCGGAAGTCCTATCATTGCAAACAACAGCTCTTACCGCAAGAGCTGTCCTTTGGAATTTTCGTCAAGCATACGCCGTTATGCTTTCGAAGAATGGTGGGACATATATATAGTTGGCAGGATAACTATTGGTGCTCCCCACCCTTATAATGCATTGTATGCATTAAAAATATGCTGAATTATACAGCCTCCTGGGTGCCGCCTATAACCTTCTTTCTTTCTCTCTCTCTCTCTCTCTCTCTCTCTCTCTCTCTCTATATATATATATATATATATAATGTATGTCTAAATATAAGGGTGTGGGGGCACCAATATTTATCTTGCCTCCGGGCATCTGGGACGAACTTACGCCACTGTTCCCAAAGACTGGCATATAGCGGAATTAGTGCCTATATTCAAAAAGGGAAGTAAAGCTGAACCAGGTAATTATAGACCAGTTAGTCTTACATCTATAGTGGGAAGGTATTCTAAGGGATAGTATTCAGAAGTTCCTTGTAGCCAATAAGGTCATTAAAAGGAATCAACATGGATTTTTGAAGGACAGATCCTGTCAAACCAACTTACTTTGCTTTTATGAAACAGTAAGTGAAAACCTCGATCAGGGTAAAGAGGTGGATATAATCTTTTTAGACTTTGCCAAAGCTTTCGACACTGTACCACACATGCAACTTATCTACAAGCTACAAGAAATAGGGCTAGGAAGCACAATATGCACTTGAGTCAGAAATTGATTAGATAATAGGGAGCAGCGCGTTGTGGTTAATGGATCTTTTTCAAATTGGACTGAAGTGCTAAGTGGTGTGCCACAAGGCTCGGTATTAGGACCGCTATTGTTCAACATTTTCATTAACGACCTAACAGAAGGTCTAGAGAGCATGGTGGCAATTTTTGCAGATGATACCAAATTGTGTAAGGCTAAAAATATGGAGGAGGGTGCTGAGTCGCTTCAGAACAACTTAGTTAAATTAGAAGCATGGGCAGCCAAATGGAGAATGCGCTTCAATACAGACAAGTGTAAGGTAATGCACTGTGGTAACAAGAACAAAAATAACACCTACATACTAAATGGGGTAAAATTAGGAGATTCTGTACTGGAAAAGGACTTAGGTGTTCTCATAGATAGCAAACTAAGCAGCAGTACCCAAAGTAGGATTGCAGCAAAGAAGGCTAATAAGATATTAGCATGCATAAAACGGGGAATTGATGCAAGGGACGAGAGTGTTATACTCCCGTTATATAAATCACTAGTGAGGCCACACCTTGAATACTGTGTACAATTCCGGGCACCATATTACAAAAAGGATATCCTGGAATTAGAAAAGGTTCAGAGGCGGGCGACCAAACTAATTAAGGGCATGGAGATGCTGGAATACGAGGAAATGCTTGGCAGACTAGGCATGTTTACACTGGAAAAGAGGAGACTAAAAGGGGACATGATCAACATCTACAATAGATAAAGGGGACAATACACAGAGCTTGCGCGGGACCTGTTTTTGGTTAGATCAGCACAGAGGACTCGTGAACACTCGCTCAGGTTAGAGGAGAGGAGATTCTGCACAATACGGCGTAAAGGCTTTTTCACGGTAAGGACAATACATGTTTGGAATTCCCTGCCTGAGGGGGTTGTTATGGCGGACTCAGTCAACACCTTTAAGAATGGGTTAGATAAATTCCTAATGGATAAGAATATCCAGGGTTATGGTGCATAGTCGCGCACTATAGTTACTATAAAAAGAGGAATAAAATGCAATGGCTGACATCAGCATCAGTCAAAATTTTAGACCAAAATAATCCTGCATAGGAGACCACAAATAGATTGAACTCGATGGACAATGGACAATTGTCTTTTTTCAACCTTACATACTATGTTACTATGTTACTATGTTACTATATACACAATTGTGGTTCAGTAAGTAGTTTAACAAGACCTCTCACATGTGTAATGTTCTCTATTTCAGTCTAATTTTCCATCAGACCAGAGCCGGTAGACCGCTGCTTCTCCTCACAGCCATTACACTGCGCCTCATATCAGTCATACTTTTCAGCCATCAGGTGTAAGATGGCAGGGCTGGCGGAGACATGGTCACACATTGAGGTGAGTAGTGTGATCAGATTTCTGTGTCGAAAGTGTACATCAGCAGTGGGCATTCATCGTCGGCTTGTCGCAGTGTACGGTGATAACAACATGACATGGAAACAAGTTTGGGCTTGGTGGACAGCCCGTGGTGGACGTGCTTGGCTGGTCGGATCGCTGGTCATCTTGAACGTTTCTCCTGTCGTTATCAAAGACAGTACACCAAACCCAAACCTGTTTCAGTAACATGTCGTTCTCACTGTAAACCTTGGTGATGAATTTCAGCT
The DNA here is from genome assembly GCF_028390025.1 of Pseudophryne corroboree. NCBI lineage: Eukaryota > Metazoa > Chordata > Amphibia > Anura > Myobatrachidae > Pseudophryne > Pseudophryne corroboree. The sequence continues at coordinate 809,187,508 of NC_086448.1, forward strand.
GCTGATGTGCAATGTCCCAGTAAAAGTTTGGAAAGTAAACTAAATATAACTGAATAGGCAAATGTGAGTTACTGATGCATCATCTTCCCTGTCTGTATAGACGGCCTTCTGTGTATGTTATTGCAACATGTCTGCTACTAGTAAATTATCCAATAGTTTGAGCCCCTCTCCTCTTGCCCCCCAATTATGATGCTTATATTTATTAACAGTTTCTTATATAGCACAACAACTTCTGTTGCATTTTACAATTAGAAACAACAGTGATAAAACAAAACTGGGTAACAATAGACAGACGGTATCCAGACTATCGATCTACGCTAAAAAGGTCTACCACTCATGGCCGACATGCAAATGGCAGACAGTTTGAAAGGTCAACCAGGTCACAAGGTCGACAGGTTCAAAAGGTCGACATGCAAACGGTAGACAGTTTGAAAGGTCAACCAGGTCACAAGGTCGACAGGTTCAAAAGGTTGACACGACAATGGTTGACACACATAAGATCGACACACTTTTTTACTTTATTTTTCAACTTTTTCATTCTTTACCATCCACGCGGACTACGATTGGGAATAATAACCTTGCCTGAAGCATGGCGGGCGAAGCGAGGTGACGTGGTTCTTTATTAGGGCTTGTTTGTGGCAAAACAGTGACAAAACAACGCAAAAAAACAACCAAAAATTGTGTCTACCTTTTCTGTGTGGACAATTTCTATGTCGACCTTTTGACCCTTTTGACCTGATGCATGTCTACCATTAGTAACAGCAGTTTGTTCTTCTTTTTTTTTTTTTTATAATCTAGTCTGGTTTGCTTATAAAAAAAATACCTCCTTAAATTAGGGATAAGCGGGTTCGGATCTCCGAGATACAACCCCCCCCCGACTTCAGGATCTGTGTCAGGATCCGAGTCAGGCTCGGGACTTCCCGCCAGACTCGGATCCCAGAATGAGGCAAAACATCATCATCCCGCTGTCGGATCTCGCGGGTTTTGGATTCTATATAAGGAGCTGCGTGTCGCTACTATTTTCACTCCGGACTGTCTCTCTGTGGGTGGTGGCATCCGGTGGGGCCAGTGTGTGCTCTTTAAGGGCGATGTCCTGTGTATTGTTAGGGGTGCTGTCCTGTGGTGTCCTGTGTTGCTAGGGGTGCTGTACAGGGGTGCTTTCCTGGGGTGTCCTGTGTTGCTAGGGGTGCTGTACAGGGGTGCTTTCCTGGGGTGTCCTGTGATGTTTGGGGTGCTGTACAGGGATGTTGCTGTCCTGTGCTGTACAGGGGTGCTGTCCTGTGCTGTTAGGGGTGCTGTCCTGTGTGCTGTAAAAATAAAGGGACACTGTCCTGTGTGGTGTAAAAATAAAGGGGCACTGTCCTGTGTGCTTTAAAAATATAGGGGTGCTGTAAAAATAAAGGAATGCTGTGGCCCTGTCGGTTGCTGTAAATATAAAGGAACGCTGTGGCCCTGTCAGGTGCTGTAAAAATAAAGTAAAACACAGGGGAGCTGTAAAAATAAAGGAATGCTGTTGGCCTGTCAGATGCTGTAATAATAAAGAAACACTGTGGCCCTGTCTTGTATGCTGTAAAAATACGGGGGAGCTATAAAAATAAAGGAACTCTGTGGGCCTGTCGGGTGCTGTAAAAATAAAGGAAAGCTGTGGCACTGTCCTGTATGCCTGTATGCTGTAAAAATACTGAGGAGCTGTAAAATTAAAGGAATGCTGTGGCCCTGTCGGGTGTAGTAGCAATAAAGGAACGCTGTGGCTCTGTCTTGTATGCTGTAAAAATACAGGGGAGCTGTAAAAATAAAGGAACGTTGTTGGCCTGTCGGATGCTGTTATAATAAAGGAACACTGTGGCCCTGTCTTGTATACTGTAAAAATACAGGGGTGCTATAAAAATAAAGGAATGCTGTGGGCCTGTCGGGTGCTGTAAAAATAAATGAAAGCTGTGGCCATGTCCTGTATGCCTGTATGCTGTAAAAATTCAGGGGAGCTGTAAAAATAAAGGAATGCTGTGGCCCTGTCAGGTGTTGTAGCAATAAAGGAATGCTGTGGCCCTGTCCTGTATTCTGTACAAATACAGGGGAGCTGTAAAAATAAAGGAACACTGTGGCCCTGTCGGGTCATGTAATAATAAAGGAATGCTGTGGCCCTGTCCTTTATGGTCTAAAAATACAGGGGTGCTGTAAAAATAAAGGAACACTGTGGCCCTCTCGGGTGCTGTAAAAATAAAGGAACGCTGTGGTCCTGTCGGGTGCTGTGAAAATAAGGGAATGATGTGGCCTTTTCCTGTATGTTGTAAAAATGCAGGGGTGCTGTAAAAATAAAGGGGCACTGTTCTGTTTGCTGTAAAAATAAAGGTGCACTGTTCTGTATGCTGTAAAAATAAAAGGGCCCTGTCCTGTATGCTGTAAAAATACAGGGGTGCTGTAAAAATAAAGGAATGCTGTGGCTCTGTCCTGTATGTTGTAAAAATACTGGGGTGCTGTAAAATTAAAGGAACACTGTGGTCCTGTCCTGTATGATGTAAAAATACACGGGTGCTGTAAAAATAAAGGAGTGCTGTGGCCCTGTTGGTTGCTGTAAATATAAAGGAATGCTATGGCCCTGTCCTGTATGCTGTAAAAATACAGGGGTGCTGTAAAAAGGGGCACTGTTCTGTTTGCTGTAAAAATAAAGGGGCACTGTTCTGTGTGCTTTAATAATAAAGGGCGCTGTCCTGTGAAATGGAGAACAAAAATTTGGTGGAAAAAATTGTGAAAGATCAGGAACCACTTCCTAGTACTAGTGCTGAAGCTGCTGCCACCAGTCATGACATTGACGATGCAATTCCATCAACGTTGTCTGCTACGGCCAATGCCCAATGTCATAGAGGGCACGTAAAATCCAAGAAGCAAAAATTAATGCCAAAAAAAAAAGAAAGTGGCAAGGAAAGGCTAAGGCCTTGGCCTATGTTCATGACTGGTGGTTCAGCTTCTCACGAAGATGGAAGCCCTCTTCCCTCTCGAGAAATTAAAAACATAAAGCTTGTTAAAGCACAGGAAAAAACAACTGTGCATTCAGAGATATCACAAATCCCCAAGGAGAGTCCAAGTGTGTCCGCAGTTGCAATGTCTAGGCCTGATCTTCACAACACTGTATGGGAAGAGGAGGCTCCTACCCCCATTTGCACACCTTCTGCAAGTGCTGGGAGGAGCACCGCCAGTCCAGTTGTTGATATTGAGATTGAGTATGTCACTGTAGAAGTACACCAGGATGAGGAGGATATTGGTGTAGCTGGTGCTGAGGAGAAATATGATGATGATGATTCTGATGGTGATGTGGTTTGTAAACACTGAAGGGGATGAGGAATCAGAGGATAAGGATGAGGACAACATCTTGCCTCTGTACAGCCAGTTTGTACAAGGAGAGATAACTTGCTTCTTCTTTTTTGAGGGGGCCCAAACAAACTAATCATTTCAACCAAAGTCGTGTGGCAGACCCTGTTGCTGAAATTATTAGTTTGTTAAACTGTGCATGTCATGTTTGTCCTGTGGGTGGGTGGGAGGGCCCAAGGACAATTCCATCTTGCACGTCTTTTCTTTGTCTGCCACATCATTCCAGGGGTGCTGCCCTATATGGGGTGCTGCCCCTTTGCCCTATCAGTCCAGGGGTGCTGCCCCACTGCCATTTAAGTCCAGGGATACTGCTGCCTGTCTGCTGTGCTGTGTAAATCTCCAGGGGTTCTGTATATGTTGTATAAGTCCAGGGGTGTTGCCTATCTGCTATATGATTCCAGGGGTGCTGATGTATAAGTCCAGAGGCGCTGCTGTATAATTCCAGGGGTGCTGCTGTACTTGATCCTAGGTAAAAATTAAGCCTAAAACACAATATGAAAAAACATCAACATCACAACCAGATGTGAAAACATATAGCCACAAAGGTGGAAATTGAAATTCCAAGTTTGACAAAGTGTTTTCCAATAAAGTGGGGAGATACCACTTTTGTGGCCAAAGGCAGTCAGACTCAGAAGAATCATAATCCAGCGTAATGTGACATGGCTACAGTCATGGCCCTCAAACATTCCTTCCCCCCCACAACCTCCCCACTCGACCCTATCCCCTCCCACCTCCTCCGCTACCTCTCTCCTTCTGCCTGTTCCCATCTTGCCCACCTTCTCAATCTCTCCCTCTCATCAGGCAGTGTCCCCTCTGCCTTCAAGCATGCTCTTGTCTCCCCTATTCTTAAAAAACCTACCCTTGATCCTAACACTCTCTCCAACTATCGACCCATCTCTCTCCTCCCCTTTGCCTCCAAACTTCTTGAGCGTATTGTCTATAATCGCCTCACTGCCTTTCTTTCCTCTCACTCACTGCTTGACCCATTCCAGTCTGGTTTTCGCTCTCTCCACTCCACTGAAACTGCCCTCACAAAAGTCTGCAATGACCTCCATGCAGCCAAATCTAAGGGCCACTACTCTCTGCTTATTCTTCTTGACCTCTCTGCTGCTTTTGACACTGTGGACCACCCTCTCCTTCTGAAAATCCTTCACTCTCTTGGTCTACGCGATACTGCCCTCTCCTGGCTGTCCTCCTACCTCTCTGATCATTCCTTCTCTGTCTCCTCTCATGATGCTACCTTACTCCCACTTCCACTAACTGTTGGTGTCCCCCAAGGCTCTGTTCTTGGTCCTCTCCTTTTCTCTCTCTATACGTCCTCTTTAGGCGAACTCAGTTCTTTTAACTTCCAGTATCACCTCAATGCTGATGACACTCAAATCTACCTCTCCTCCCCTGATCTCTCCACGGCTCTCCTCACTCGTACCTCTAACTGTCTTTCTGCTATCTCTTCCTGGATGTCCCACCGCTTTCTTAAACTCAAAATGTCTAAGACTGAGCTGATCATCTTCCCACCCTCCCGCACAACCACACCTCCCACGATCTCACTATCCATTGATGGCACGACTATCTCCTCTAGCCCCCAAGTACGCTGTCTTGGTGTAATCCTTGACTCCTCCCTCTCCTTCAAACCACACATTCAGCACCTCTCACAAACCTGTCATTTTCATCTCAAAAACATTTCCAGGATCAGACCTTTTCTCACCCAGGATGTCACTAAGATCATTATTCACTCACTAAATATTTCCAGACTGTACTACTGTAATCTCCTCCTAACTGGCCTCCCTGACAATTACCTCTCTCCACTCCAATCTATCCTCAATGCTGCTGCCCGGCTTATCTTCCTCACCAAACGCACTACGTCCACCTCCCCTCTCCTACAAGCCCTTCACTGGCTTCGCTTCCCTTTCAGAATCTAATTCAAACTTCTCACATTCACTTACAAAGCACTCACCCACTCCTCTCCTATTTACATCTCTGACCTTATCTCCCTTTACTCTCCCACCCGTCCTCTTCGCTCTGCTAATGCACGCTGACTCTCCTGTCTTCTGATTACTTCCTCCCACTCCTATCTCCAAGATTTTTCACGTGCTGCTCCCTTCCTCTGGAATTCTTTACCTCTCCCCCTCAGACTCTCCACCTCTCTACAAAACTTCAAACAGGCTCTTAAGACCCATTTCTTTACCAAACCCAGCCAAATATCATCCTAACCCTCTGATCCACGCTCTCTACGTACCCCATCTGTGTCACCCCTGTCTGTCTACCCCTCCCCTTAGGATGTAAGTTCTCACGAGTAGGGCCCTCTTCCCTCATGTGCTTATCCTTTTCTTACTTTAATAATCCTCAACAGCCCAAATCACGCAGTTTTTTGGCCACCTGGAACTTATCTCTGTTATTTACTGGTGTAGTTATGCTTAATTACCCTGTACTTGTCCTATATTGTCTTCAACTGTAAGTCATTGTTTTCCTGTTTTGATTATGTGCATATGTACTCTGTAATTGGGCGCTGCGGAACCCTTGTGGCGCCATATAAATAAAGGATAATAATAATAATAATAATAATCTCCTACTTCATTTTCTCTGGCAACTGCTGGAGAAAACTAGATTTTCCAAACACATCTATGTCTATATGTCTGCCATATAATTCCAGGGGTGCCCTGTCTGAACCCGCTTATCTCTAGTAGATATATCTTCTAGTGTTCATTGTGCACCCAACACTAGAGAGAGGATCTTCTCAATTATTTCATGTTAGGGACTCAAATTAATGTCTCCAATTAGTCAACCTTAATTTTGATTTATTAATGTTCTACATTTTGGGATTATTTACAAGGTGCGCATTTGTTGTGCAGGGTTCTTTTCCTTAATTTTGTGAATGTTTTCTCCTTAATAATTATACAGTGTAAGGGCTGTGCAGGGTTATTGCAAGACCTTGTGGTGTTAGAAGAACGGAGTTTCAGTGATCTTGCGTTGCATCAGCTTTCCATTGCACTGCAGCACTAGATGGGCCAGGAGCTTCTGTGAGGCACAAACAGTTACTGAATAAGTGCCCAGTATGGCAACTCATAGTGGCTTACAGCTAAAAACTGTCTGGCTTGCCAGGCTGAGGAATGCTATTGGCATAGAGGTTAGTATTGCTTCCTCCCACAGTCCTACTTGTTATATGAAATGGGTTTGGACTACAGTGGTAAGTTCCACTAGGGCAGGGGCTCAATAACAAAAAATTCACTGCACAGTCCAGCTTAGTACTGTACTGAACCCACCCGAACTTAACTTGCCCGATCCGGGACTGCCGTGGGGACTCACGAAGGGCTGCTAAAACATCTAAGGTGCTACTATATTTAAAATTAAAATCTGAATAAAATAAACAATGCACACAAGTATGCTCACATGCGTGTAACTGGGAGCTGTGGAAAATGTGGCATCTGCAACAAAATACAGTATGTAAAAAAAAATGCAATAAAAAGATGGAAAAAAAAAACCCACAAGATTTTCACAAAATAAGTCTCCAGACTCTGCGGCGGGGATAATATCCAATCTTGATCCTATGGTATAAACCAGTTTATTTGCATCCCAGCATTAAATCCGATATTATTATAATTCCTGAAAATAGAGAAGGAGGTACAAATTTGGAGGCTTTGGCCCCTAGTTTTTCAGTTTGTCCAGTAATGTTGTAATTATATATTTGCTTGGATAAAGTATTTTCTGTTCCACACCGATATAGGAGTGGAGGTGAAAGCCTGTGTGTTGTTCCTGATTGCGTGTGCTCTCTACTTTTTAATCACCTTCTTGACACTGTCCTCTTCCTCTTGTCTCTTCTCATAATGTGAAAAGTCTTCAAATATGGAGGCGGTATGTTTGTAGCTAGTTATGATTCAGAGAACTTGGCGAGCTTCTTCCAGGGGGACCACCTGTCACTGAAATGGTGGGTTTATTAAACTGTGCATGTCTTGTTTAAACAAAAGGACAATTCCATCCTTTATCTCTTCTTTTTTCTTTGCATGATGAGCTCTTTGGGGACTAGTTTTTAAAACTGCCATCCTATCTGAAACGGCATTGCCACTCCTAGATTGGCCAGGTGTTTGTTCCTCCCACTTGTGTTGCTTAGCTTAGTCATCCAGCTACCTCGGTGGAACCTTTTGGCCTAAAATCAATATTATGAGGTGTGAGGTGTTCAGAATAGACTGGAAATGAGTGGAAATGAATGTTATTGAGTTAATAATACCGTAGGAGCAATATTACCCCCAAATTCTGTGATTTTAGCTGTTTTTATGTTTAAAAAAAAAAATTAGATCCAAAATCAAAACCCGAAAGGATGGTTATGGCAAAACCAATCCAGATCCAAAACATGAAAGGAGATCCAGATCCAAAACCAAAACACAAAACCTTAAAAGTGTCCGGTGCACATCTCTACTTTAAGGGGCTAATTCAGACCTGATCGCTGGTGTGTGTGCTCACTGCAGTGCGCTGGCGCGATGGTCCGCTGCATCGGGGAATGCCGGGAAGCGGCGGGATGGTGCGAAAAATCGCACCGGCGATCACAAGAAGATTGACAGGAAGAGGGCCTTTGTGGGTGGCAACTGACCTTTTCAGGGAGTGTCCAGAAAAACGCAGGAGGGACCAGGTGTTTTGTGGGAGGATTTGTGACGTCAGCTCCAGCCTGGATCATCGCAGCTGGTGAGTAAGTCCTGGGCTGTGCAGAGACTGCAGATTTATTTAATAAATTATTTTCATCAGTATTCACGAAAGAGGACAGGTTAACAAGAATGGAGCATAACATAAATAATAATAATGACCCATTGCTTGGTACTTGCTTAAACGAGGGAGTAATCCGGGAGAGACTGAGTAAAATTAAGATAAATAAATCTGGGCCAGATGGGCTCCACTCCAGGGTTCTTATGGAACTCGATGTAGAGATATCGAAACCTCTATATTTGATCTTCAGCGAGTCAATTAGATCAGGAATGATACCAAAGGACTGGCGTATAGCAGAGGTAGTCCCAATATTTAAAAAGGGTATTAAAACGTTCCCCGGGAACTATATACCGGTTAGCTTGACATCTATCGTGGGGAAAATACTAGAAGATATATTAAGGGATAGCATTCTAGAGTACTTGGATACCTCCAAGGTTATTACTAGGAATCAACATGGATTTGTGAAGGACAGGTCATGTCAAACTAATTTAATAAGCTTCTACGAGAAAGTGAGAGATAATATTGATAAGGTCATGCAGTGGATGTGATCTTTTTAGACTTCTCTAAGGCTTTTGACAAAGTTCCACACAGGAGACTAATCCTCAAACTAAGAGAGCTTGGGGTGGGAAATACTATCTGTACTTGGGTGAGTAATTGGCTGTTTAATAGGGAACAGCGAGTGGGGGTTAATGGGATGTACTCTGAATGGGCTTCAGTACTCAGTGGAATACCGCAGGGCTCAGTACTCGGGCCATTGCTGTTTAATATATATTCATTAATGACCTAGGTGAGGGACTGGAAAGCACAGTGTCAATTTTCGTAGATGACACTAAATTATGTAGAATAATTAATTCAGACAAGGATGTTGAGTCTCTACAGAATGACTTAACTAGACTGGAGGCCTGGGCAGACAAATTGGGAATGAGGTTCAGTATAGACAAATGTAAAGTTATGCACCTTGGGACTAAGAACAATCAGGCAGCTTATAAACTAAATGGGGAAAATGTAGGGATAACGGTAGTTGAAAAGGATCTGGGTGTGCTCATCGATAATAAACTTGGTAGCAGTTTGCAATGTCAAAATGCAGCAGCAAAGGCTAATAAGGTGTTATCATGCATAAAACGGGGAATGGAGACAAGGGATGAGAGTGTAATCCTACCACTGTATAAATCATTGGTGCGGCCACACCTGGAATATTGTGTACAGTTTTGGGCACCATACTATAAAAAATATATCTTGGAACTCGAATGGGTTCAGAGGAGAGCCATCAAACTGGTTAAGGGGTTAGAGGCATTGGACTATGAGGAAAGACTTAAAAGGCTTGATATGTTCACATTGGAAAAGAGGCGATTGAGAGGGGACATCATTAATATTTATAAATACATTAAGGGACAATACAAGGATCTATCAAACGATTTGTTTACCAAATAAACACTACATAGGACACGAGGACACCCACTGAGGTTAGAGGAGAAAAAATTCCATACCCAACGGAGAAAAGGATTCTTCACAGTAAGAGCAGTAAGGATTTGGAATTTTCTTCCAGAGAAGGTAGTAATGGTGGACACAATCAATAAGTTTAAATATGGATTAGATAAATTCCTAGCTGAAAAAAATATTCAGGGATACAGTATTTAATTAATATTTAAAAAAATATATATATAAAATAATGTATGACCAACTACAGACCGGTATCAAACCTTCCTTTCCTAGGAAAGGTTATTGAGAAAGTGGTTGCAAATCAACTGGAAACCCGCCTGACAACCCATGATATTTATGATCCATTTCAATCAGGATTCAGGAGAAGACATAGCACTGAAACAGCCCTGGTGTGTGTGTTAAATGATCTTCTGATGGCAAAAGACAGAGGTGACTATTCAATATTAATCCTTCTGGATCTCTCGGCAGCATTTGATACCGTGGACCATGGGCTTCTGATTGAGCGACTGATACATTTCTGTGGTCTGAATGGCACAGTCCTAAGCTGGTTCAAATCATTTCTCATAGGCGGGTCACAGAGAGTATCGTCTGGATTATCCTCATCACCACCAGTGCCATTGCCATGTGGTGTCCCACAAGGTTCTATACTATCCCCCATGCTTTTTGCAGTATACATGCTCCCATTGGGCGAAATAATCAGGCGCCATCGCCTGGTCTACCACTGCTATGCAGATGATACACAACTATACTTGTCCTTTGCTCCGGGCACTGATAACCCAATAGCAACCCTAAATGGCTGTCTAGCTGAACTACAGGAGTGGATGAGCGCCAGTTGGCTGCGACTGAACCCGGATAAAACAGAGGTCCTTATGATACGACCGCAACATCAAAGGACAAGACTGCAGCATAGCCAACCAACTGGACTTACACTCGGGGATTCAGAATTACAGACCAGTGATCGTGTGTGGAATCTTGGCGTTGTCCTGGATGGTGGCTTGACACTTAAACATCAGATATCAGCCACAATCAAATCCTCATTCTTTCACCTGAGGAACATAGCCAGAATCAAGCACTTAATTCCCTCAGATGATATGCCAAAAGTCATACATGCATTTGTATCATCTCGATTAGACTACTGTAATGCCCTCTACCTTGGTCTACCAGCAAAAGAATTGCAACGCTTACAGCTGGTGCAAAACACAGCTGCCAGGCTGTTAACCAACCAGCCCCGTTCTAGCCACATAACACCCATCCTCTACTCCCTTCACTGGCTGCCTGTAAGATGGCGAATCATCTTCAAGATTGGCTTACTGAGTTTCAAAGCACTACATGACCAGGGTCCGAGGTACCTGAAGCAGCTTCTGACCCCATACTGCCCCACTCGATTACTGCGATCTGTAGATGAAGGACTTTTATCAGTACCTAGAATCTCCCATAATTCATCTGGGGGTCGAGCTTTTAGTCATGCGGCTCCGACTCTATGGAACTCACTTCCCCGCACAGTGCGAGAGGCCGCAACTATAGAATCCTTCAAAAGTAGACTCAAGACTTTCCTGTTTACTCAAGCATTCCCATAGTGTCCCTTTTAGTATCTTCATGCCTCTGTATTTTATGAAAATGTACTTCATTATTTTCTGTACTGTATTATGCTATGTATCTGTTAAACGCCTTGAGTCCTATTGGAGAAAGAGCGTTATATAAATAAAATTATTATTATTATTATTATTATTAATGTACAATAGGTTGAACTCGATGGACATTTGTCTTTTTTCAACCTCAACAACTATGTAACTGCTGTTTGTGCAGCTCTCCTGCACATGCGATGGCTCCCCTGCACAGCGAATTCCCCCTCCTCTGTAGGTGGCGACCACCTGATCGAAGGGATACAAAAAACGCACCTTAGCGATCAGGTCTGAATACCCCCTAAATCCAAAGTCAAAAATCTGCAAAAAAAAATCTGTGATTGTATCAAATCATTATTATGTATATTTACCCTAAGGCTGTTTAAACCATTCTGCTGTCTAAGGCAAAAATGCATTCTCACTTTATTTATGAACATTTGATTATTGAAGTATTTCTCTGTACTACATAAAACATACAAAAATAGTTTTTTAATCATTATTAGTTATGCCAAGGTGATCGAAATAACTCATTTAAATTTGTAGACAGAAAATGAACTTTTGTTTGTTTAGCTTTTTTTTTTTTTTTTAGAAATCTGTTACATCTATTCCCCTATATTTTCCCACTTTAATGCAGTTACATTATGACAAAACATCTGGTCATCATTATAATACGCTTGCTTGAAAGTAACAATTCTGCCAGCTTATTGGATGCCTACCTGTCATGTAGGAATATTCAGAAGTAACGTTATGTACAAATATCAGAAAATACAGTATATTCAATTGTCACAATATTAAATTTAGGCATATACAAACACAGCAAGCAACAAATATTCTGGCAATTTTTAAATGAGCGCACATTCAAAAAGTAGCAGTAGCTAACAAGATAAGTAGGTCTAGATCAAAAGCTCCCAACTTTATCAAATAGAACCAACGTCTCGATTCCCCCTTTGAAGTTTAACCAATGGGGTTCCCTCCGTCAGCAGACCTTACAAAGAGCTATGTTTTTTTTTCTCTCTGTTTCTTTTACTCCAGGTTTATTGTCCTAAAACTGAAATTTATGTTTCTAATCACCACAATGGCTTTAGAAAACTTCTTCAAAGGCTTCACATAATTGAGAGAGAGCCCCCTCGTGAGAGAATATTGCTCCGAGTTATTTATTTGTCCAGAACGTCTACTGACTATTTACATCTGCAATTTGTCTAGTTTAATATTCTCAGGCGTTTTCCAGGCTTTGTGTCAGGCTTTCCAGAAGTTGTCATCTGCGAATCTGTAATTGAAAAGTTTTTTTTATTATTAGTAATAAAGTAGGGCAATTATTTATTTTATTTTTTTACGGTTTACGATGAATACACACAATTTGCACATTGTTCGTTTCTATTTTTTTTTATTTGTTGGTTTTTTTCTTGTGTGCGCGTAATTTAATCCAGAGTCACCTCATACTGTTTCAATGTAAACCGCACAGTAACCTGGACAATCTCTGCCAGAGCAACTTTTTCCTTTTACACTGGGATACTGTTTATATGATATTTCAACATTTAACAGATACCGTAAAGAACATTACCAGACCAAAAAAAATACATTAGTAAAAGCATATATTACAGTATACAGTACAGTACGATGGTTTATTTTTACAAAGGCATAACTCCACATGGGTAGAATTTATTTTGTGCCGTGACTATAATTTTTGTGACTTACTTGCACAATGGACACTGTATACTTACAGATGAAGCAGATTTTACCGTAACATATATATATATATATATATATATATATATACACATATATATATATATATATATATATATAAGCAGCATGTAGGCGGCACCCTGAATATAAAGTCCACAACCAGGCAGGTAATGTAAATCAACGTTACGAAATTTTAATACATTTCCTCATCAGGACATTATACAACATGCCACAATGCCCGTGATATAGTATACAACACACCGTTATGCCTGACACATTATGACACACACCGCAATGCCCGTGATATAGTATACCATACACCGTAATGCCTGTGACACATACCGCAATGCCCGTTACACCCTATGCCACACACCGCAATGCCCGTTATACATTATGCCACACTGCAATGCCCCTGAGACATTATACCACATACCACAATGCCCGTGATATAGTATGCCACACACCGTAATGCCTGTGACACATTATGACACACACTGCAATGTCCGTGATACATTATGCCACACACCGTGTTGCCCATTACACATTAAGTTCTACAGTATGGCTTCTAATTACTTTTAAATTACCTGCTCGATGTCGGTTTCATGCTCTTGGTTCCATGCACGGTGCCAGGGGTTTTCATGCTCAGGTTGTCATGCTCGTTGCCAGGGGTTTCATGCACTGGGTGTCATGCTCATTGCTAGGGGGTAGTGTTTGTTGCTAGGGCTGTGCTCCCAGTGCCACATATGCCCCCAGTGCCAGATATTCCCCCACAGTGCCAGGTACTCACATGCCCCCAGTGCCAAATATAGCCCCCCCATGTACCAGGTACACATATACCCCCCAGTGCCACATATGCCCCCAGTGCCAGATATTCCCCCACAGTGCCAGGTACTCACATGCCCCCAGTGCCAAATATAGCCCCCCATGTGCCTGGTACACATATACCCCCCCCCCCAGTGCCACATATGCCCCCAGTGCCAGATATTCCCCCACAGTGCCAGGTGCTCACATGCCCCCAGTGCCCAATATAGTCCCTCCATGTGCCAAGTACACATACACCCCCCCGGTGCCACAAATGCCCCCTCAGTGCCACATATGCCCCCTCCCCCTGTGCCGAAAATGATCCCCCAGTGCCAGTTAAATCCCCCCTCCGCGCTCTCCCCCGCTGTTTTGTGATGGAGGGACACGAGGGCACAGCGCGCGCCTCTCCTGTGTCCCTCCTGCGTCTCCGGGGGGTTGTTAAAGGAAGTGCCGGTTCGTGAGCCAATCAGAGCTCACGAATGGCACTTCATTTATTAGACCCGCTGGAGACCCAGGAGGGACACAGGAGAGGCGCGCGCTGTGCCCTCCGTGTCCCTCCTTCACAGCAGCGGAGGGAAGGAGGGAGAGGAGACAGCAGATTGACATGCGGACGCTCGTCCACATGTCAATCTGTGCTAAATCAGTGGTGGCGCCCCCGCAGCCCTGTGCCCCCAAGCCACGGCGAGGGCTGTGGGGGCAGTAGTTACGCCACTGTATATATATATATATATATATATATATATATGTACATATATATATATACAGGTCAGCAGGTGCCGGCTCTCCCATCAGCTGATAATAATGCGCCGGATGCCCGCATATAAAGATTCAATAGATACGAAGATGAGTGCGGCACTTACGTAAGCCAGAGGAAAATGCTTAAAGCATTGAAACGTCGCTAAACCTTTGCTGTCCATAAGTCTGTTTATTTGAAGTCGCCCGGAGTGCCGCACTCATCTTCGTATCTACATATATATATATATATATATATATATATATATACCGTGTATATATATATATATATATACACAGAGTATCCTTCCCCACCTGTGGCTCTGGTGTTTTGCGGCGAAGGAACAGGCGGCACTCCAAGGGCTTGTGTAAAAGCTGATTTAGTATTCAAAACATAGTGACAAAAAGCAAAAAAAACAAAATACAGGTATCTTACGACGTTTCAAGGCATGGCAGCCTTTTCATCAGGTAAGTAAACCCTGGTGCTGTGAAGAAAACAAAACGAACCAGGTTTGTTTTGTTTTCTTCACAGCACCAGGGTTTACTTACCTGATGAAAAGGCTGCCATGCCTTGAAACGTCGTAAGATACCTGTATTTTGTTTTTTTTTGCTTTTTGTCACTATGTTTTGAATACTAAATCAGCTTTTACACAAGCCCTTGGAGTGCCGCCTGTTCCTTCGCCGCAAAACACCTGAGCCACAGGTGGGGAAGGATACTCTGTGTATACGATTATTTGGAGGGCACCCAGGCAATTTGTCCTTTCAATCAGAGTGCCGGATGCTTTTTTCCTATATATATATATATATATATATATATATATATATATTATAATATTATGATGGCTATTATTATATTTGTAGTATACTGTCTATACACACACACACACAAATATATATATATATATATATATATATATGTATAGAATATCTATCTATCTATTTTTATATAAATATCTATATACATATATCTATATATCTATATATATATATATATACATATAAAATGTTAAATATTTTGTTTCTACACTTTAATGCGAATGAAGATTCGCTGGATACAACTGTGACGTCTACACTTCAGTGCGCTGTAGTAAATGAAACCCAGTCTTCTCCATCTGTCAAGTTTTACAGACTGGAAGATGCAGAGAGAATAGTGGTAACAAGTTGCTGTTAGATTACTTTAGAGTTTACAAGGAAAGAAATGTTTTGTATGCAGACTGTAGCACTTAGAATCACACAGAGAACACCAGGATTTCTGTGGGAGGAACTGTGAAGAACTGTCCAAGTATTGTCCAACAGCAGCTTTCAGGCTGAGTGGGAGAGATACAGAGAAGTCTGTTTCCATAAAATATTTCCAACTGAAAGCTTGAAGGTAGTAAAGTTGGCCACAGATTTCTTTCTTGGTCTTGCTGGTAAAATGTCTCTTGACAACCAATTGTTAGTTCCTTTTTTATTGGCTTTCACAGCTACACATAATTCAAGTAACTAAACTCACTGCAGCCAGATGAAAACATCTGTAAAATTTAGCAAATTCATTACAATGGTTTAGTTCACATTTATGTGTCTCTGATGCATTTCTGATGCAATTCTCCAAAAATTTGACATTTTTTCAGTAATTGAATTAGGTAAATAAAAAATATTTTAAACTTAATTACTAATACTGTACTTTTTGTACTTTTGCAAAAGATAAAATTATATATATATATATATATATATATATATTTATTTATATATATATATATATATATATATATATATAGAAAAATGGAGAGTAGCGCCTAGGCTAATCCTAAATTAGACACACAAATGGAATATGCTCAATGTGTTAAACTACAATATATTGACACCCCCCATTAATCAATGGGTGGCAGCTCGTGCCCAATGTGTGGGTAGAAATGTT
This sequence comes from Pseudophryne corroboree, assembly GCF_028390025.1. NCBI lineage: Eukaryota > Metazoa > Chordata > Amphibia > Anura > Myobatrachidae > Pseudophryne > Pseudophryne corroboree. Next base: position 809,203,744 of record NC_086448.1, read on the forward strand.
TTAAAAAATGAAGTGCAGATGAGCGCCTGATGGTGTTTAAATATTTAGAAACGTTTTTTTTTGTACATAACCAAATCACCATGCAATTCAGTGCAAGGTGTGAATTGAGAAAGGATCGACTTAGCTTCCTTGGAAACAACTTCAGTCTGATGATACTTTTAGGACATGTAAATGAAAAAGATAAAAAACAACATAGTGTGTACTGTTTAAATGGCAGACAACATTCCCCTTGATGAAGTCCTATGATAGAGGACGAAACGCGTCGGAACTGGGACTGATGACTCACCCGTGACTTCTTTGAATGGACAGATAAGCTGTTTTAAGTTATTTATCTTGTCCGTATGCTACCAGCATTTGCTTCAGGACATTTTAACATACGCTAATGAGACTGGGCTGCTGCTCACCTTGTGATTCCAATTGTGGACAGATAAGCTGTTTTACCTGTTTTTATCTTGTATGTGTGTTACCTACATTGGCTTCAAGACTTGTTATATTAAATATTGTTTGTGTTTAATAAATTTGTCCAGCTTTTTGTATACTGGAATCAGCAATTTATATCAAGTTCTTATGGCTTTACTGGGACTAGCAAGGTCCCGAAAGTGTGGAATGTTGTCTGCCATTTAAACATTACACACTTTGTTGTTTTTTATCTTTTTCATTTACATGTCCTAAAAGTATCATCAGACTGAAGATGTTTCCAAGGAAGCTAAGTCGATCCTTTCTCAATTCACACCTTGCACTGTTCACATGGTGATTTGGTTATGTACAAAAAAAACTTTCTAAATATTTAAACACCATCAGGCGCTCATCTGCACTTCATTTTTTAATATATATATCTATATATATATCTACAAACAGAGAACCCAGCACTCACCAAAGTAAACTCACTTATCCTCAACAATTCAATAAAGAGCTATGGTTAGCTGTATGAAGGTGGGGTACCTTGAATCGGTATACAGGCTTCCGTGCATTGGCCAATCCACCAACTAAACCCCCATCATTTATTTATTGAATTGTTGAGGATAAGTGAGTTTACTTTGGTGAGTGCTGGGTTCTCTGTTTGTATTTATTAGAGCGATGTGGTCATGGGCTACATGCACCCCGCCCTGTGAGTGGTAAGTACAGCTGTGTACCCCGCTTCTGTGGTGGAGAGTGCAGTGTTACATGCACCCCACCCTGTGAGTGGTAAGTGCATAGCTGTGCCCCGCTTCTGGTGCGGTGAGTGCTGTGGTTTTTACTCTGTGTGTATATGAAGGGGTTAATCTATGGTTAGCTCTTATTAACCGTGGCCACTAGCTTTCTCATGCACCCCTGTGTGGACTTTATTATCCTGAACCTGTCCCAGCTGTTTTTTAGCAATCATCTTTGAGCCAGTGCAATAGGTGACTAGTGTGCCTTCAAAAGCCATATAAGTCTGTGGCAGGTACACATTACATCTAGCAGGCAGATGATGCAGCAGTGTGGTAGTCAGGTTTTAAGACTCTGTGATAGTGTAGGACCTGTATGAAGGTGGGGTACCTTGAATCGGTATACAGGCTTCCGTGCATTGGCCAATCCACCAACTAAACCCCCATCATTTATTTATTGAATTGTTGAGGATAAGTGAGTTTACTTTGGTGAGTGCTGGGTTCTCTGTTTGTATTTATTAGAGCGATGTGGTCATGGGCTACATGCACCCCGCCCTGTGAGTGGTAAGTACAGCTGTGTACCCCGCTTCTGTGGTGGAGAGTGCAGTGTTACATGCACCCCACCCTGTGAGTGGTAAGTGCATAGCTGTGCCCCGCTTCTGGTGCGGTGAGTGCTGTGGTTTTTACTCTGTGTGTATATGAAGGGGTTAATCTATGGTTAGCTCTTATTAACCGTGGCCACTAGCTTTCTCATGCACCCCTGTGTGGACTTTATTATCCTGAACCTGTCCCAGCTGTTTTTTAGCAATCATCTTTGAGCCAGTGCAATAGGTGACTAGTGTGCCTTTAAAAGCCATATAAGTCTGTGGCAGGTACACATTACATCTAGCAGGCAGATGATGCAGCAGTGTGGTAGTCAGGTTTTAAGACTCTGTGATAGTGTAGGACCTGTATGAAGGTGGGGTACCTTGAATCGGTATACAGGCTTCCGTGCATTGGCCAATCCACCAACTAAACCCCCATCATTTATTTATTGAATTGTTGAGGATAAGTGAGTTTACTTTGGTGAGTGCTGGGTTCTCTGTTTGTATTTATTAGAGCGATGTGGTCATGGGCTACATGCACCCCGCCCTGTGAGTGGTAAGTACAGCTGTGTACCCCGCTTCTGTGGTGGAGAGTGCAGTGTTACATGCACCCCACCCTGTGAGTGGTAAGTGCATAGCTGTGCCCCGCTTCTGGTGCGGTGAGTGCTGTGGTTTTTACTCTGTGTGTATATGAAGGGGTTAATCTATGGTTAGCTCTTATTAACCGTGGCCACTAGCTTTCTCATGCACCCCTGTGTGGACTTTATTATCCTGAACCTGTCCCAGCTGTTTTTTAGCAATCATCTTTGAGCCAGTGCAATAGGTGACTAGTGTGCCTTTAAAAGCCATATAAGTCTGTGGCAGGTACACATTACATCTAGCAGGCAGATGATGCAGCAGTGTGGTAGTCAGGTTTTAAGACTCTGTGATAGTGTAGGACCTGTATGAAGGTGGGGTACCTTGAATCGGTATACAGGCTTCCGTGCATTGGCCAATCCACCAACTAAACCCCCATCATTTATTTATTGAATTGTTGAGGATAAGTGAGTTTACTTTGGTGAGTGCTGGGTTCTCTGTTTGTATTTATTAGAGCGATGTGGTCATGGGCTACATGCACCCCGCCCTGTGAGTGGTAAGTACAGCTGTGTACCCCGCTTCTGTGGTGGAGAGTGCAGTGTTACATGCACCCCACCCTGTGAGTGGTAAGTGCATAGCTGTGCCCCGCTTCTGGTGCGGTGAGTGCTGTGGTTTTTACTCTGTGTGTATATATATATCTATATATATATATATATATATATATATATATATATTATAAAAGCTCCGGCACTCACTGGAAAAAGGCAGTATGCTGTAACCAGTGCCATCCTCAGCATCAGCCCACAGGCAGTGTGTAATATATCCTCCAATGGCGGCACTCAGTATAGAATAAAGAACAACTCTGACTACAGCTTGTAGGCAACGTTTCAGCACTTGCCAGCGCTTTTATCAAGCAAAATATATGCAATACAAAAGAACAAAGCTTTATATACCCTCAGCCCCAATTAGCAGTGTAGGTCACACCTCCACTTCCTGTTCAATCAAACGACTAGACAGGAAGAGCTGTCAGTAACCATAGTTACAACATACACAAAAGATTAAAAACAATGTGCAGACAAACATACATCACATTAAAAACAATCAAAGAACAAATTACTGTTGGATATTCTATCATCCTACCATGTTCCCTGAAAGTTGTAATTATGTCTACGTAAATGATCAAAAAGAGGTAATATACATTAGAAGTAAGTAATTACACAATTAAAGTATAGCAGTAAATATTAAGAGCCGAACACTGACTCGTTGACATCCTCCCATCCTCCCAGAAAAATGTCTTACTATAAAAAATCTTGCATCCCAATATTCTCATTAAGTCCTCCAGGGGCCAGGGAATCAAGTCATAGGATCCATTCAACCTCCCTCTGCAACAATTTAATAGATCTGTCCCCACTAGATAGGGAGGGCACGTGGTCTATGATCCGATATCTTAAAGAAGAGAGGTTTTGTTTAGCATTTGCAAAGTGACGCGCTACTGGGTGTATACTAGAGCCAGTATTGATAGCGGCCGATATGGCCGTGCAATGTTGTGCCATCCTTTCATGAAAGGTAACCTCAGTCTTGCCAACATAGATTTTAGAACACGGGCAAGTAATCGCATACACCACAAAACGACTGGTGCATGTGAGCCGATATCGTATATTGTAGTTTACTCCCGTGTAAGGATGGTGAAAGGTGGATTCTGTTTGTAATATACTGCAGGTTGCACAGTTGGCATTTGAAACAACCGTTTTTAGGTGTACTAAGAAATGTACTACTTTGTTTTTCCCCTAATTGTGATACATCGTTCTGTACTAGGTAATCTTTGAGGTTTTTCCCCTGTCGATAGCACGTCATGAGGGACTTGTTGTGTAATGCTCCTAATTCTTTGTCTGAAGTAATCATAGGCCAAAGAGACTTCACTTTATCGTTGGCAAAAGTACTCATGTGTGTATGTTTACTAACCTACACATGTCAATTAGTATTGGTTTTTCTAACTGTGGTGGTCAAAAGTTGGTCCACAGGTGCAGCTAAAGCTTTGTTCTTGGTCTTGATTAAATCCACCTCTATGAATCCCCTCTGTAAGAATTTAGTAAACATGGTTTCAAGCTGTTGGACTCCCACTTCCCCGTTATCACATATACGGAGTGCTCTCAGGAACTGTGAATAGGTTAACGCATTCTTAAGAGGGACTGAGTGTGCACTGGTTGCCTGTAAAAGGTCATCCCTGTCTGTGGGTTTTGTAAATAATGTCGGTGATAATTTACCAGCAATTTTTGTAAGACACACATCAAGAAAATTGACCGTCTTTGTGTCTGAAGTGTAAATGAACTTAACTGGACAATCTCTGGAATTATGTGTCTCCCTAAGGTGGACAAAATCTTGCTCAGTTCCCTCTCACACTATTAGGAGGTAATCAATATATCTAACATATGCTACCACCTTGTCCGCAAAGTCTCTATTAGAAATAAATAACTGTTGTTCAATAATGAACATGAATGCATTTGCGTATGATGGGGCCACATTGGACCCCATCGCACATCCTGACATCTGAAGGTAAGTGTGGTCATCATAAGTGAAAAAGTTTCTTGTTAGAACTAATCTCAGAAGGGTAAAAAATAGTTCAATGGGTGAACCCACATAGAGGGTTATCAATAATTAATTCTTTGGTAGCCTGTATACCTGCCTCTTGAGGTATGCAGGTATACAGGTTACTCACATCAACAGCACAAAGTAGACATGTATCTGACAATGGTGGGCAAAGTTTTCAATGCAATCAATAAATTGGAGGTATCTTTCAAAAGTGTTGGTTTGGCCTGTACGCATAGTTGTAACAAAGCATCAGATAGATTGAAACAGGTTGATACAATGACCCTCTGCCCGCTATAGTGGGCCTATCTGGAGGGTTAATCAATTGCTTATGAATCTTTGGTAACATATAAAGTAGCGGTTTAACTGGATGTTGTACAGTCAATGCTTTTTTTATATCACTGGAAATCCAGCCATGCGTACAGGCCTCCGTGAGAGTTTTGTCCAGTTCACTTTTGAAAATAAGCGATGGATCAGAGTCTAGCTTTCTATAGATGTTAACATCTTTAAGCTGACGTTCTACTTCCAACTCATAATCAGTCAAGTTCAATACAACTAGGGCACCCCCTTTATCCGCCTGGCGGAATACTATATCATCATAACTCCTGAGGTTAGAAAGTGCCTCATGTTCATCTTTGGACAGGTTCCAGCGTGTTGGGTTTTTTTGCCAAAGGGTCATCACTTACTGCTTTGTCAAGCATGCTCATATACAGTAGGTCTTAATCGATGCATTATTACTAGTCGGTTAAAATTTTGACCGATTCTGTATCGCTAAGAATTGAGGTGGCAGTTCTGACGGGGTAGGGACTTTAGTACCAAAGAACTCTTTTAATCTAAGGCTCCTATTAAGGTGATATAATTAAATTTTCCATTGTACCTTGTCAAAGGGCACAGTGGGTACAAAGGATATACCCTGTTGTAATACCGCCAACTCACACTTAGACAAGGTTCTTCTGTACAAATTGATAACTAGGTCTTGCGACCCTTCTGAGGTTTTTTTTGTATTTGTTATGCCTCACATTTTGCCAGCTACGGTGGGTTTTTCTGGGTTTGGGTCTAAAAAACTGGCCCGTGTACGCAGTCCTACTGGAGTACTCGTACGCCCCATGGTTCTACCATCTCCAGTCTCATTCTCACTTTCTGTGGTGCCAGTGTCATCTGAAGTGTCTATTCTCACCCTGTAATTAGTGCATCTAAACAATGGATGTCTATCATTATTGGGATAGGCCCCTGTTAACCAGGGGTACACTCGCTGATGTTCATGATCCATGTCTACTTTCTTCCTTTTTTTGGATATTAAATTAATTAGAGCATTATTATACTGCTCAACCTGAGTAGTCAATTTGTTTAACCGTTTCCCCTGCTTGTCAGCTGTCAGGGTATGTATTTGTGTTGATTCAAAGGTGCTGATCTTATCCTTCACACATACCATTTCTCTTTTAGACTCTTCTATGATTAGTAACAATAAATCAAAAGAACATTTATTTAGAACAGATGTCCACTTCTTACAAAATTCCACATTCCACATTGTATCGATCATGGCGAGTTTTTGACTCTAAACCCTCGGGGGATACGTTTGTCCTTAAAATAGTTGGACAAAGTAATACCACAGTAGAGGAAATCAATTTCCTTCTTTTTGAGACGTAATCATTCACTAAATAACTCAACAGCCGATGCTGTAGTACGGATGTCATCTGGATCATCAGGGAAAAGTATGTCTCTGCCTCTGACTCCGAAAAACTAAAGACTGCCCCTGGGTCTAATAGTATTCTCTGATGTAAACCCTCTGCTTCCTCCGAAACCATATTATGTGGATGTACAAATCCAATGGGTTAACTAGATATCTGAATCCTAATGGAGCTAGATTATACCAAAATACTAGACGTAAAGTGTCTATAGGTCACGATTAAACAAATGTAAATACCAGATCGTAAATACTAGAAAATTATGGAAAATATAAATAAATCCATATCTATCACCTGGAAAGATGTTATCTATTATGTCATGATCCGGGTAATTAGTCACCACTTCTTACCTTCTAAGTGTCTCCTGAGACTGGCCCAGTGCTCCAAGCCTGGATTCCACCTGTGCTGTCTGCGTACAGCGCGCTGTACTACGTTGCCTCAGTCTCCTCTCAGTGATTCCGGCAGCGCTGTCATGGCAACTATACAGTACTGTCCTCTGCTGCCATATGTCCAGTGCTCCTGTATAAGTCCAGTCCATTGCAGTGGTGCTGTGTTGTCCTGCATTAGTCCAGTGGTGGTGTCCCTGTGCTGCTGTATAAGTCTAGTAGTACTGCCATATATGTCCAGTGATACTGCCATATATTTCCAATGATACCTCCGTATATGTCCAGTGATACTGACGTATAATTCCAGTGGTACTGGTGTATAAGTCCAGTGATACTGCCGTATAAATCCAGTCCAGAGGTACTGCGGTATAAGTCCAGTGGTACTGCCGTATATGTCCAGTGGTACTGCAGTATAAATCCAGTCAAGTGATACTGCCGTATAAATCCAGTGGTACTGCAGTATAAATCCAGTCAAGTGATACTGCCGTATAAATCCAGTGGTACTGGCATATAAATCCAGTCCAGTGATACTGCCATATAAATCCAGTGATACTGCCGTATATGTTTAGTGGTAATGCAGTATAAATCCAGTGGTACTGGCATATAAATCCAGTCCAGTGATACTGCCGTATATGTCCAGTGGTACTGCCATATAAATCCAGTGATACTGCTGTATATGTCCAGTGGTACTGCCATATAATTCCAGTGATACTGCCGTATATGTCCAGTGGTACTGCCATATAAATCCAGTGATACTGCCATATATGTCCAGTGGTACTGCCATATAATTCCAGTGATACTGCCGTATTTGTCCAGTGGTACTGCCATATAATTCCAGTTATACTGTCCAGTGGTACTGCCATATATGTCCAGTGGTACTGCCGTATAAATCTGGTGGTACTGCCGTATATATCCAGTCCAGTGATACTGCAGTACAAGTCCAGTGATACTGCAGTATAATTCCAGTTGTACTGCCGTATTAATCCAGTCCAGTGATGCTGCCGTATAAATCCAGTCCAGTGGAACTTCCGTATAATTCCAGTGATACTGCCGTATAAGTCCAGTGATACTGCCATTTATGTCCAGTGATACTGCCGTATAATTCCAGTGGTACTGGCGTATAAATCCAGTGGAACTGCTGTATAAATCCAGTCCAGTGGTACTGCCGTATAATTCCAGTGATAATGCTGTATAATTTCAGTGATACAGCCGTATAATTCCAGTGGTATTGGCGTATAAGTTCGGTGGAACTTCCATATAAATCCAGTCCAGTGGTACTGCCGTATAAGTCCAGTGATACTGCCATATAAATCCAGTCCAGTGGTACTGCCGTATAAGTCCAGTGGTACTGCCGTATAATTACAGTGGTACTGCCGTATAAGTCCAGTGGTACTGCCGTATGAATCCAGACAAGTGATACTGCCATTTAAATCCAGTCCAGTGGTACTGTCGTATAAATCCAGTGGTACTGCTGTATAATTCCAGTGGTACTGGCATATAACTCCAGGGGTACTGCTGTATAAATCCAGTCCAGTGGTGCTGTTTTGTGCTGCATCAGTCCAGTGGTGGTGTCTTGTGCTGCCATAAGTCCAGTGGTGGTGTCCTGTGCTGCCATAAGTCCAGTGGTGCTGTCTTGTGCTGCATCAGTCCAGTGGTGGTGTCTTGTGCTGCCATAAGTCCAGTGGTGGTGTCCTGTGCTGCATCAGTCCAGTGGTGGTGTCTTGTGCTGCCATAAGTCGAGTGGTGGTGTCCTGTGCTGCCTTAAGTCCAGTGGTGCTGTCTTGTGCTGCATCAGTCCAGTG